>NC_143014.1:181232071-181532071 GCF_055824585.1 Amblyomma mixtum
CACACACACACGCACACACACGCACGCACACACATGCACGCACGCGCGCGCGCGCACACAGACACACACAAATTAAAGCCTTAGATTAGATGGGTGCGTGTCGGGACATACACTTGCAGTAAAACGGAGAGTTGAGCTAGTTGAAGTATGTTTGACTTCAAACAGCACCGCGTCAAAGGACGAAGAAGGAGTGACAGGCTCTTGTCCTTCCATCTTCGTCTTTTGTCACGGCGGTGTGCGTGTAGTAAAACAATGTGCCAACTAACTCTCTGTTTTACTGCATTTTATCTCTTGTACGTTCAGCCCTGTTCCATGTCCTAATTCTTTTTGACAACCAGGCCACCTTGGCTTCCATAGTCGCAGTGTGTGCTTTGAAAGCACGGCTAGCATCCTGGCATGCTAGACGTGCACTTTGCCCGGTTGAGGTGCAGGTGTTGTGCGGGGACCTGCTTCCGTCTAAAGGCCACAGTCGCAAGATGTGCCGGATAATGTCGCCGGAGTGGCGGCGACAGCAAATCGCGCGTCTTTCCTTCTTCGCTCCTTGTCGCGGCGCTGTGTTTGAAGTCAAATGACACACACTTGTATTGCGAGATGACCATAGCAGTCATTAAACTTTTACTCAGTATAAAATATTTGCCTGTGCTGCTCCAGAACCCACCGGAAAGGCCCAAGAGAAACGTAAGGGGGGGGGGGGGGGGGGGGACATTGTTTTCTGAGGGCTCAGTTTTAGTCGATACTGATCCGGCTCTTTAGTACCAGTTTAACAATAAATACCTCGCTTCACCCGATTAAACTGTGGAGTCAGTCTGTTCCGGCTCGAATATCGCTCGGACGCAGTCACAGCCACCGGTAGAGCCGAACCGGACGAGGCTGCTCCCCTACCCTCCTCGCGCACACTTTCCTAACTGGGGCCACTCGAGTCTGTCTCTCGGCGCGGCTACGATTCAGATCGCCTGCTTTCGCTACACGTGTACGCGCGCTTGTCTGGAACGCTCTGTCCGGCGTCTTTCCGTGTCACTGGAGCCGTCTGTTTGTTTATCCGCACGGGGGCCTCCGCGAGTCCCTTTATTTCGCAAGGGCTCACGGCGGCATCGCGCGCCGGACCGCTTCACGGGTCGAGGAAATAAGCCGAGCGGGAAATGTCCCGGATCGGAGTCGGCCGACAACGGCGGCGGTATATGCGCCTCGCCAACGGGACATTGCATCGGTCGCCGAGCGGAGCCCGTAATCGCGCGCCCGGAGAGGAAGAGAAAAAGCGCGCCGGTTCGTTCTCGTGGCCGCTGCGTGCGCGGCGGAGGCCATTTTTCCGGTCCACGGGTTCCGTTCGCGCATTCATGTATGCGAACCCGGCGCTCTCGTCTCTTCCGCAGCGCGGTTTCCAGACACAAAAATACAAGCGCCGGAATGCAGCGATCCAGCGCGGCCGACCGGCAACGGCGTTTATTGATCTGAGGAAAGGACCCTCTACGAGGAGGAAGTTATATAGGATCGGTTCCGTATGCTTGCCGAAACGAGGCGGGTGTGACCGAGTTGTACGGGCGTCCTGCTCCTCTTCTGCCCCGGAGAGCGTTCTCGCAGATGCAGTACGTGATGCCCGCGGAGATGACAACTCGTGGGGCGTTCTCTCGCCAAAAGTGACGGATGGTCGCGCGCCGGGGACGGGTCTCATCCGACAGAATATCGGACCCGAACGTGGGCCTAGTGCAGGTTGTGGAGGTGGCGCTTCTAATTGTGCTGCTTATTTTTTTTTCTTCCACCCGTGCCATCCGAACTCGGCTATCATGGCAAGCGTGCATTTCAGTTTTTCTTGGAACAAAATTAACGACACTCAGCATTTAACGCCGTTTAGCAGCGCGTAACAGACAGCGGACCATCAGGTGTGAGGACAAGCACACACTGCACGCACCGGCTGTCCCATGGCCTTGAAAATAACCGCGGCTGTCCTTGCAAGGGCTCGCCGCGTTTAGGCTTAGAGCTCCTTCCTGAAACCGTGTGCTAGTGTTGTAGGAAGAAACTGCCGCCGTGTGTTTACGCTTCGCATGATACACATTTTGTTTCACGAATGTAGGAAAAGTCTAACTTTAGCTATAAAGAAAGCCTTACATAGCATGTGTGAGTGTGCGCACGGATGTGATATCTTTTTCCTGAGCTCTTCAGTGGTTGGTGATCGCGCGCTATCTCTGTGCAGGATTGCTTTAGTCGACAGCTTCTTCATGTCATCTGATACTTATCGATGGACTTCTCTGGGGTAGAGACGCGGCAATAGCTTGGAACGAGATAAAGACTGGGCTTTATAATAGCACCCGAGCGGCTGACCGTTTCTTTTTTTTTCTTCTGTTTCCTGTTTCCTCTTTCCTATTTTTCTAGACGGAGTGACAAGTTGCGTCCAAACTGCCCTAAGCACCGTGTGCGTCTTCTTGCTCAAGCCATCATGTCACCGTTGTCATTGGTAAACGGGGGCTGTTCAAAGTCTAGCTTGTATCCGAGGGCACACCCTCACTTGGTGATGAAAGGAAACCAAAAGGATGCAGCAGCTTCATCACAAACCTTTCCGTTCGTCAGATCAAATTAATGAATGGCCGGAACCCATGCTGCTGTATTATGATCAAGGCGCTCACCAAGGCGACAACCAGTTGCGCGCTCTTTGATGTGCGAAGAGTTTTATGAATAAGTCTTCATAGGTTTGCTGTTCGGCGACATGTCGAGCGCAAATTTTGTCGAAGTAAGCGTATGGAGAAATGTAAAACTACCCTAAAGCTGGAGACTGGGTCAAATAAACGTGAGTCATTTCTAAAAACTTTGCAAGAGGCGAACTGAGTCCAGTTTTTCCTAATATACGGCGTAAAAAACGCGCGCGTCAAATTCTTGGAGGCAAACGTTAGCATTTCCGTCTTGGCCCAGACACGCACGACGTTTTTGGAGGAACAAAATGGTTCACTGTCATCGCGACCAGGCTTATTTCGTCTGTACCACCAATTCAAGGTCCCGGTTGCGAAAACCACCCGTCGTCTGTCGTATTTAGTGATTCGGCAAGCCTGCATGCAAGTCGAGCTTGAAACACGTCTAAGGGACTTGTGTTTCCACCGCCATTATTTTCACTGATAATGTAATAGCAGCGAAACAAAAAAAAAAATTCTTCAGGCGTACATGACGTCGAGGGAAAGAGTATAGGCTGCAGTTTAATGTGGGATCTGATGATTTACCTGCAAATTGACAGTAAGTAGAATTAGGCGACTGACGAGCAGTTTCTTGTTGTTGTAGTTTTTTTTTTTTTTGTTTTTTTTTGGGGGGGGGGGGGGGCTTGTTTGCTCTGAAATTCTCCGGGCGAAAATTTTCGAGGGACGGAGAACAATCGGATGGGGTAAAGCGGGAAGCTGCCCTGTGTGTCTCCGGGTCCACTTCCTGATCGCCGGCTGCTGCAGTTTTTTGTTTCTGCGAGAGATGTGGTCTCGGCCAGCGTAAAGGGAGCGCCTCGTTTTTCGCCCTCCGGAGAACAATGTTTCGTTTATTTGATCCTTTGTCTGCCGCAGTGAATCGCGTCTAGAATAAGAACAAAAACAAATTCAACCGCCCTGTGCAGTGACCGTGACGTTCAGCTTGAGAGGAACCGGCCTCTTCCTTTAATTCCGCCAGCGCGAGGCTTTGCGAAGTTGGGCGTATAGCTCATCGCTGCAGCTGCATATACGTACAGCGCTGACGGTATACGCATGGAGAGCACATGCTAGCTGGGGCCCGTCCACAGGACTTTCTTGCACTTGCTGCGCCGTGGCAAAGGTCCAATGCTCGGAGTACAATAATCCGTGGCATAATACAACGTAGAAGGCTTCGATATTGTAACTCGCAGCTGCTGATATTCTGCGGTGTCATAGCCGGAATTGTGAGATTTTAGGGCAGCCTGAGTGAGAAGGCTCCACCGATTATGCGGTTCCGGAGGGAGGAGGTGGAGTGAGGGGTGGGGATAATTGGACTGCCCAACCTGTGCGCGGCTAAGAATTATACGAACTACATCGATTGTCCTAAAATGCTCCGGGGTTGGCTTTCTTTCTAGCTTGCGCATAATGAAAAAGTCACTGGCTTGGTAGTGTTGTCGCTGAGAAACGCATGCATCTTTGACGTTAGCGAAAAAAAAAAAAAACTGCAGATGCACACTAGCTGTGCATCCGCTGCAGAAATGCGTTCTCGCCAGCTGCCCACAGCGGCCCGTGTATACTACATTAAGACTGCATTCTTCATCTTTTACTACTACCTTTACGTCCACGTTCGCCATGAACAATATGGACAGCCTATACTCCCACCTGCAAGGTTATGTATGCAGTGTACGATATACTTGACACGCGGTGTGTACTTGTGAAATAGTGGGGGATATTAAGACGGAAGCCTTTAATGTCTCATCGTTGTAAGCAGCAGTTGTCGACAGAAAATGTCACGCT
This sequence comes from Amblyomma mixtum, assembly GCF_055824585.1. Taxonomy (NCBI): domain Eukaryota; kingdom Metazoa; phylum Arthropoda; class Arachnida; order Ixodida; family Ixodidae; genus Amblyomma; species Amblyomma mixtum. Next base: position 181,236,502 of record NC_143014.1, read on the forward strand.
TTTCAATTGGTGGAAACGGTCGTGACGTCACAGTGCGCGAATTTCAAACCGGGCCAATTGTACTTCGGCTAGTAACCATGCAACCAATTGAAGGGATCGTATAGTGATGCTCCAAGTAAGTGGGACTGAGCTTAGTTTATTGCTTAATTAGCCTAATTAGCTTTACTAGTCAGGCCATATAAATAAATAAAACCGATTAAGAAATTGGTCGAGCTCAGGAATCGAACCCCGGTCTTCGGCGTGAGAGACGAGCATGCTACCGACTCCGCCATGCCTGCTCGATGGTTTGGAATGAACAAAGGCGCGTCTAGTGAATACGGTGTCTTCACTCACTCTCATCCTCCTCCATTCCCTTCCCGCGAGGTTTAGGTGTCCACCGACAAATGAGAGACAGATAATTTCCTTTCCTCAAAAACCAATTTACTGACGAGCAAGGCGTAGAATCGAATGGGCGATGGCGTTCTATGGACTCCTTGGCAGCGTTGCAAGACGCTGTCGCGTTCCACTTGGGCATCAGTGACCACACTTTAGGTCAAAAAAGTGCCCCCCTGAATTTTGTGAGACAGTTACTGCGTAATTTCCTTTCCTCAAATACAATTTTCATTCTCTTCATTACGGCTCCTCTTTATCTATCTTCTTTCACTCCCACTTCCTCCCTTCCTCTACGGTGCGGTTCAGGTGTCCACCGAGATGACAGAGAATTACTGCGCCATTTCTTTTCCTCAAAAAGCGTTGCGTTCAAAGGGCAAGGCATCGCGCTGAACGGGTGGTGTTCCGTGGACTCCCTGGCAGCGCTACAACGCGCTGTCGCGTTCCACTCCTAAAGGCGAAGCTTAAGCCTCATTAATTAGCAGTTAATTAGTATTCAGGCATTAATCAGTAATTAACCATTAATTAGTGATTTGTCATCACTTAGTAATTAGTACTCAATTATATGTGACGCCACCGGTGCCACAGAAACAGCGAAGGTGGTGCGGAAAACGCTTCCGCCTCTACCCACTTTAGACAGTCAAAGTGCCCCCTGAATTTTTTTATTGCTGTCCAGTCAAGTAATGGGCATGATTTCTTAGCCAAGTGAGCTTAAAATGCGGACTCAGAACTGGCTTCACAAAAATCTGGCTTGCGAACATAGACTGCGTTCTTACATTACAGATTGCACCTGTATGCGGCCACGAATATATACTGCGGGTGAGATAGCAAGCCGCGTCTGCTTCTGCTGCTTTCAGCGTTAAGATGTACAGCTGCGGAATCGAACCATTTGCTATGCTCTTTCTTCAGTTTGTCGTGCCGCCAAGCCACCGCCAGAAAAGCCTAGCCGAATGCAGGCAAGGGATTGGAGTCAAAATTCGCCAGAATTCTGGAGCCGTTGCGCTGGTCCTTCTTCTTCTTCTGGGCATGGAGCCGTGGCGCTATTATTCTTATGAATATGTCTCAGTCTTGTTCGCGGTTCATTCCTCTTGGAGGGCAGTTTTATATGAAAAAGAAAAAATATGTAAAGCAACGGAGAACTTTTGTTTTTACTATATTTAACATATGTGACGCATTGACACTTTGGACAGGAGCGTGGTGTAAAACGCTCAGTGTCTTAAGCCTCTAAATTTTTGCTGGTTTCTGCTCCTTGTCTTGTGGGATTTCTACGGAATAAAGGTAATGCGGGTGTAGCGTATTGCGAGTGCGGTACTTCTTTTGCGTTTTCTTTGGCAATTGATAGCAGCTCGGATCGAAGACAGTGGAGTACGCACCTATGCGCCTTCTAATCTTATTGTTTTTGTAGAGTTCACGACAAAACCGTGACATCACCAGCGCTGCTCAACACATGTATGTTCAGCATTAGCCATTTTTACGTTGCAAGACACTGCTGGCGTGTGGGCCCGCGAACTCCGGGAAACTGTTTGTGCCGTGAGCGTTCCGGCCTACCCTCGGCGCCGCAGGGTGCCGGCCTCGTCGCGGACGCGGGGTCATGTTCAGCCGAAGACGCACCCCCCTCGAACTTGACATGTTTATGAGGGTCGCGGTTGTCCCCTCTCCTCTCGCATCGGAACTCGGGGTGGTCGGGATACGGCCCCCAAGGAAGCTTCTTCCAAGAACCGCGGCTTGGTCGCGTGACCACGGCGTTCGAAAACTCGACCGTCAACGGACAAAGGGAGTCTTCCTCCAGCAGGGGAAGAGAGCGGCTGCTCAGGGAGCCAGTCTGTATCTTCCAAGGGCCTGGGGCCGTCTCTTTTCTTTTGGGTCAAATTCTTTTAATAAAGATCCAATTCCTGACCTTCACCGAGTCCACAGCCTGTACCTCGCAACACCATGCTCGGGGCGCCGCAACATAGTGTTTAATGTTCGCATAAAAGCACCAGAGAAGCGTATCATTACGAGTCTGTGCGAAGTAACAACTGTGAAAGTATAAGTCCAGTGCTAAAGTTTGCGTTGACGCAATCTGCTTGGGAGCTCGGTGCAACAGTCTGTAATTGAAATCATGTACGTGCTTCCTGAAAGTAACAATAATAATATGGAATATGTCTTTCTTATGTTATATTGCAGTTTGCTACAATACGAATTTTTAATTGAAGTTATCTCCACAAAATGTGAACTGTAGAAATAGTGCAGTGTACTTAATATCACATCAAATGAAGGATCGCCGTTTAACATCCCATATTTCTTGACACTTCCTCATCACGAGCTCCGAGTCGGTAATGCTGCCGAAATGGTGTTGAGCCGGAAGTTTCCTTTTGGTGTGTTCAAAACAAAGAAACGAAGTTGGATTTATTCCTGTGAAACGAATTTTCATTCCCATTCCTCTATTATGGGGCGCCACTGTAGCATTCGCAGAACTGGTCCATCTACGCATACGTTTGCCTCGTCTGGTTCCGTGAGACGAGAGCGAGACAGCCTGAAAGAAGATCTACGAAATTGTGTGTTGTTCAAGTGCTTCCATGAGTGCTATAACTGGACATTGCCATGGACCGCTCCTATGCGGTGTCGGACAGTAATTTATTCGGACAGTACAAAGCAACAGCTGTTTTATATCTGTGGCGCACTGCTCATATGAAGGGCATCTGATAAAGTATTTACTCACTAGCAGCGCCAATGATCGCTTTTGTTAAATCCTTTTGCTGAAAGAAAGAATGAAAAGATTAATTATGACGAGATATCATCGCGTCTTGAATTCAAGTGGACTCCTGAGTGCGGCTCCGCTTTACGCCATCTAAGATTTCTTCTCACGCCAGGGCAATACTGCGTCACTTCTGCCCTTGGGGTCCCACTAAGCTCCACAGTGGCGCCAGCGGTGTCAGAGTGGAAGTCCAAACGGCATTGTACCGGGATAGAGCAAGAATGTCTCGCCATCGTTTTTGCAGTACAACGATTTAGATCGTATCTACATGGGCGCGCTTTTCACATCGTCACGGATCACCCTTCTCTTTGCTGGCTTGTAAATCTCCGCGACCCTTGCGGGCGGCTTACCCGCTGAGCATCGCGTCTTATAAAAGTGGTCCCCAACACACCGACGCAGGCTGTTTGTCGAGTCTGCCGCTATATATAAACCACTGACTGCGATGGCGATAACTTCGACGACTATCTGCCGCTGTCTCGCCAGGAATCCTTGATATTTCTGTTTAAAACCAAAACAACGAAAGGGTCGGACCTTGGTTCGCGTTTTTGACGCAGCACGTGAATCGACCCTTTGGAGCCGCGCTTCTCCATTCACGACGTACTGCTCTATAAAAAGTACTCGCTTGAAGGTGCGAGCTTTCTACTTGTCGTTCCGGAAAGTCTCTATTGTTCAATTCTTCGCGTTATGCATGATGATGTCACGGCTGAGCTCATGGGCATTGCCGTGGTGCTTCATAGCACTAATACACACTTTTAATGGCAGAAAATGCGTCAGAGGACTCAGCTGTACGTCGCCAGCTGTGTCCAGCGTGGTTCAAACTTGCAACAACCTCTCCGCCGGGAGGCCGGGATCCTGTGACACCTCCAAACATACAATTTGACCAAGTGGGTGTTGATCTACTCGGACCGGTTCACCTCTATGCCAACAGTAACAGATGGGTCATCGTGTGCGTCGCGACCACCTCACGAGATAATCTGAAACGGCCGACATATCGTCCACAACCACCTCTACTATTTCCGTATTCAATCTTCATGGTGTCATCCTTCGACACGAACCTTCTCGCGCTATTATCAGTGACCACGGGCGGCAGTTCACGGTAGGTGTCGTAGAAACTCTTCTTGGTCTCTGCACTTGCCATTTTCGTCACTCGACTCCGTATCACCCACAGACGAATGACCTTACTGAACAAAATAGGACCCTCACCTATATGCTTGCGATGTATATCGATTCTTATCATAATTCATAACAATGGGAACGACGTGCTACCCTTCATTATTCACGCGTTCGACGTTGCGAAGCATGAAACCATAGCCTGTTTTTACTCCTTCCTTTCCGCTCGCACCGTTTCTGAAAATATTTATCGTCGTGTATGCTAGAGACAGGCAGCGCAAACTGGACAGAAGATAGACGACACATACACGCACGAGCATACACGCAAGCAGAGTCGCACCATTTGTTTGCGCTGCCTCAAGATGAAGGGCCAACAAGCGTCTATACTCGTTCTACGTGCTAATTCGTCACGCGATAATTTCTTCTACGCATTCTACTGGGACAACATTATCAAGCCGCCTGAAAAGGTTTCAAAATAATACTTATGTCTTCTTATTATTCCTAAACGGAAGACCGACACATGAGAAATCTAACATGGCCTTCGCCACCGCGCGACACTATACACGCTGCGATGAGGAAGCGTGGTGTCGCGCCTGTGCGAAAGTTGCGTCTTCTTCCCATGAGATGATATACCCAGTTCGCTGGAAACTTGGAGCAATGCTTGAGAGCGTTCACCTTGGGGACGTTTGCACTCCCACCGCCTCTGCCGCTCGCCGATCTCTGATCTGACCTCTGGCGCCAAGTGCAGCACGCACGATCGGTGGCGTACGGGCTCCCCGACCCAGAAAGTCTGGCGAGAAAGCGCTCCTTCGCCTGCACGACCCGCCTTATCCGCGCACGGGAGCGTTCACTGCGGTTCTGCTACGCCCTCATCGCGAGTGTGCGGTTCTTGGCGTGATCCTCATCTCTTGGCCGGCCTTTGTGCTACCTATAGCAGTGACGCTAGTCAATGCCGCAAGCGTTACTAAAAGCTGCTCCTGTTCCTCTCTCTTTTACCAGCGCACCGCCAACGCGACGACGCCGTTTTCGGCTTCGAGCATATGTATGGATCACATATGAGCGCCTTATACAGAGGCCGTGAAGCCAGCTCTGTTGCGGCGTGAAATCGACAGTGTGTGGTGCCGAAACGCTTGCCACGTGCATGTGACCACCCCTCTTCCCATGCGCGCGCGCACGCACGCACGCACGCACGCACGCACGCACGCACGCACGCACGCACGCACGCACGCGGGTGGTGCAGGGTTTCGATCTCCAGTGCCGCCGGGTACCCAGCAGTTACTGTGGGTTCAAGCTTCCCCGCGGCTTGATGCTCGGCTTCTCTGGGCGAAATGTTTGGTAAATGGGTCTCTAGCTCCACCTTGTGTAAAAAAATTCCTTTGGCCAAAGCTGTCCTTTCGCCACAAAAACAAATAATCGTACGCGCGCGCGCACACAGAAACGCACGCACGCACAAGCACGCACACGCACACACACGCGCGCACTAAAGCACAGGTACATGTACCTGGTCGTGCATGCATGGATGCGTCTCGCTGTTATACTGCTGTCAGTCTGCGTTGAGGTTTGCAATATACCGGGTGTCCCAGCTAAATGTAACCAAACTTTTAAAAAAGGCGAAGTGTCCTATAGTCCAGTGAAACCAACTCAGGGTTGTTCATAGTTGCGTGGCCTAGTCTTGAGTATTTTTTTCGCTCTTCAAAGTTAATTAATCAGTTAAGTTTAATTAGCTAACTTTTTAATTATCGAATTCAGGAAGAAAGTGTCAATGCAAAAGTTTTAGATCACCTCGAAAAACCGCTAGTAGTGCTGTTTCCGTCAAGTTACGATTTACGTAGCTTTATTTATTGGCCTTAAAGGGCAACTGAAGCGATTTTAGAATTGGATGAGTTTAAGGTTGCCGAATGTGTGAAATGTGCTGGTGAAGCCTGCGAAATCGTTTTGCTCTAGTATTTGAAATGGTGGCGTAATCGCCGAATAAAGTCGTCGTCAGCGTTCAGCTTCTCTGAAGTGCACAGCGACGGGCAGAGGCCCCGATAATGACGTCACGTATGACGGCACTACGTTTCCAGCGAAGAAACGGTTATTCCATGGAAGAAAACCGACGCCATCGAAGGTGAAGCTCACAATGCATTGTTTGGCGCCATCTGACGACGCACAGCAGCATGCAGGCGTAAGCAGCCTACATTGAAATTTCGGCAACAATGACGTCACTGCCGAGTTTCCTCGCACTCCTCCAACTTAGTGAGGAGAAGCCTAAACATAGTCGCGGTTTTAATCGACTATTAAGTCACCATTTTAAACGCTAGGGCAAAAATAATTTGCATGGGTTATCTAAAAGCTAGATAGATTCGAATTCTTGAATAACCTCGAATTCTCAAAAAACCGTTTCAGCATCCCTTTAACCAGCTGCTCGCTGACTTCTCTGCCCCAATGTGCACCCAAAGTCTCATCGAGGAGAGGACTTCAGAAAAAACGGATTTTATTCTTTAAGGCGCGTCTTGAGACGTTGAAGTGACACAGTTGTCATGTGGAAGCTTTTTTTAATGTGCGGGTTATGTTCAAAGGCTGGTAAAAAAACTACTTTACGCAAATATTACTTTGCTGCAAATGTCTCAATAAGGTGTTTCTCAAAGCGATCTACAACTTTTCCAGTGACACTTTGTCCCTCAAGTCAATAATTAAAAAGTTAGTTAATTAAGCTTGACTAATTATTCAACCTTGAAGAACGAAAAAAATACCGCAGACTAGGTGACGCGACTCTAAGCAACCCTCATTTGGTTTCAGGCGGCTAGGACACCCCGTGTTTTTTAAAAGCTTGGTTACATTTAGTTGGGACACCTGGTATATCTCGCGCACGCAACGAGAGCATTTTGGAGTTCAAAAGTTCACGGATTTTTGTGCCCAGGTCGCGCCTTAGTGGAAGGCGCAGGATTAACTTGCATGGTTCGGGTACTTAGACATGCTCTGGAATGTCATTACACTTGTGCTTGTGCGCTTCGCATGCAGCGAAATGCAGCTGCCGAGGTCTGCAGTCGAGCCCGCGAACTTGCAGGCTCAGCAGCAGAACGCCATAACAACCAAGCCATGCACCGTATCGGACTACATTTTCGCAAGTTCATTAAATGATAGACTTCCGCACTATTAATTACCTGTCTTCTTGCGCACAAACGGCATCGGAAATCTGTGAAACATATAGAGCGAGGGGTTTTCCCTGCTACGCGTTAGTATAAAAGATAGCATCGGAGCTTATTTCGAGTCGCCTGCTTGTTCTGATAGCTGTATAGAACCCATAGCGGCACAACGAGTACCCGAAGGCATGGTCTGCGCTGGCTTTCAAAGATCATAGAACCTTGCCGAATGCCACCATGGTTCACATCCAGTATAAGGAGAGTGTCTCCCGAAAACATCGGGAGATGTTGCCGAGAAAATCCATTGTGGTGACGTGCGACTGATTGCCCTGTACCTCAGTCGTCTTGCAGCTGGCGCAAAAGAACGTCAACAGCAATTGTAAAATTACACGCGGTCCAAGGTCCTAAGAATCTGGGCACCGACTACATGCAGGAGGCGGCCACGCGTAGCATAGGGCGACACGGACTACTCAACGCAACGTCGTGTTTCCGTTCTTGGCCCCTGGACGCAAAATATTTTGGCGTCGGCGTCCACCACGCGAAACATAGCCAGCCGCGAACGCCTCACGATTCGGGCGGGTCCGTCCTGTGCGTTGTGCGTCGTGCCTCCCGGTTTACTCTCGGGGGGCGGCCTCGTCCTGGAGCGTGTGCTGATGGTTCTTTTCTTGGGCGCAGCCTTCCTTATTTTCCGTGCCGGCAGCCGCTTTCTTTCTTTTCCGGCATGGCTTTCTCTGAGGGACCCATTCGAGCTGCCTCCGGGCGTATCGGGTGTGTGCATGAAACTCCCACGGCCGCGTTGGGTGGCGAAGCCTCCATTGTAAGAGCATGGACGACGCCTCGTTTTGTCTGTTTGGAGGGGGGGGGGGGGGGGGGAATGCGAACGGTGTGGTTTGTGCTAGCATTGTGCGTTCATTCAGCGTTAGCGGAGGTGCCGTGCTTTGTACGCGCTGGGAAGCGCATTTACGCCCATGCGTCTCCATATAGAAGAGAACCGAAGGTGGTGATGGACTTGGCTCGAGGATACGTTCATCTATCAATATACGAAGGAGGCCCGCGTGCTCCGCGGTATTTTTATTTATCCCGCTGACCTTGCAACGGTCTTGAACTCAAGAAAGTAGTTCGAGTGCCAACACCTTGGGCTTTTCTGTGTCAGGTGCGGTAATGTTGTCTGTTGGGGTTTTTAATCCAGGAAAGTAAAGAGAATGTGCAACGTACAAACATGCGAGCAATAACATTTTTTAACGTTTCAAGTTCACAGCGCGGCACAGTTTTCTCCTAATAAATCGAGGCAACGCGTAACATGTTCCCAGTTTCCTCTTCTAACTCAAATCACGTTGACTGCGCTTTACTGTCACAGCACAACGCCTCTCTCCTCTTCCCCAGGTGCTTCCAAGGTAGCGATGTGTTACGACGGCGGTGACCTTCCGTCGGGGAAAATTAGTGCATGCCGCGCTTCCCTTACGTGTGTTACGTTGTTACGATGAAGCACTCATTTAGGCGATTTTCTCGGATAAAGTTTGATGCCATCTGAGTTTCTCTGGCGGACTCTGTGCGCGTCGACTCTAGGGCCGTGCGCACAGAAACCCATATTTCAAGCGAAATATAGCTTCCATTAGAGCAATCTGGAGCCTGTTTCCCCGTAAGATGCTTTGATCCTGTGATCGACTGAGTCCGTCGACTGTAGAATAACACACCGCAGAAGCAACTGGGTCGTCTCCTTTTCCGCAGATAAGACAGATGTCTCAAGACTTTTTTTTTTTGTTCTCTAAGAAGGTATGAGCGTGTGTCTACTTTCCGGATGTGAGGGCATTTTCCTGCCTGTAAACAACCGTTTTAACGGCTGCATTCTTCCTTCATGGCCCAACTTTGCAGGGGCCCCACCACAAATATTGGCCACGTATCAGCGTCGTCCAGAGCGGCATTTGCCGGGTTGGAACGTTACGTGCGTCGAAACGTAAATTACCAGATCGTAGGCATGCAGTTCTCGATTCGTTTCGAAATGCGCGGAGCCCACTATCTCGCCAGATCGGCTGCACTGCTGCCGGTGCTGATCTGGAAAAAGATTCGTTTCGCAATCTTCCACGCTGCTTTCAGTCACAACGCGAGCGAGCGTGCGTACAATCTACCGCGTTGCCGAACGCTCGACGCACGTAAGTACACACACCGCCGCTCGCACGCGAAAGGACGTCCATCGGGCAATCGACTCCTCTCCGCAGACGTGCGCGAAGAAAAGATTAAACGCCGGCGCTCGTCGCGAGAGAGCCGCTTGCCGCGGCCGTCGCTGCCCCCGGAGCGAGCTATCAATGAAAAAGAAGGAAGCACCGCAGCGGCAGCGCTGAGGCGGGCCGCTGTCAGCCTTCCTCGTGCACGGGGGAGACCTGACCCAGCGAAAGCGGCGCTGAGGGCCCTTGCAGCCAGGGTGAACCTGCCTGCACGCCTGGCTAGCAGGCCGCTGCCGTTGCCAGGGGTTTCCTAAGAGGCCGCGGAGCGGTGGGCAACTGATATACCGCCGAGTGGCCTGCCAGTCTCGCATTTTGCTTCGCTTCTTCCTTCTGCCTGAGGAGTCCCTCTTGACTTTTTACCTCTCGAACGGGTCTCGCGTTGGAACCGCGTCGTCCGCTGGTGCAGAAACCTCCCCTTCCCCCAACCTTCGTCGTAACAGAGACACCTTAGTATGCGAGGCGGTGACGGCACATAAAGGCGCACTATGCCGTCCGGCCATCCGGCTCCTCTCAGGAGTAGTCCGTCGGGATGACTGCTTGTGCGGTTTTCTCTTTGCGGATCAGCGTTTTTTCGTAAGCCCGTTGGGCAACGGGGCAGTGAGCAGCGGGGTACCGTGCTGTCCCCATCGCGTTGCCCGAGGGCGCCCCACTACGCGGGAGTTGACGACGAAGAGTAACCGAACACAGAAGTCGAATGGGACTGGCTGAACAAATAAGTCGTATTTGATCACAGAAACTAATTGTGCGTTAAAGGAAATAATGACGCGAAGTAAAATTTCGATAAGACTCCGTTTCAGAATTAGAATAGAATGGTCGATTGCCATTAAGCTTCATTCGAGTCATACTGCCATATAAACACAACATCTATATTCGTGGTGGAGCTCTTTGTCATGACGCCTTCTACTGCCCATCATGCAAAAAGATATCGGTAATCCGATCACTGGGAATATTCAGATGTGTTACAGTGGTACTCACCTCAGTTTCTTGCCTGCTGACATCCGGTTACTCAAATAAGTGAATGCGCCACACATTAGGCTGGATGAGCCGATTGTAGTCTAACTCAATTAAAATTTTGGCTTCATATTAAATATTCGTGTATGCCTCTCACGACCGTAGTTGATCACGGTATGGAGGCTGACGAAGACATCAAGGTTCATCAAGGTTCATCAAGGATCAAGGCCCCTAGTGTCATCTTTGAGCGAACAGAACCACGTGATTGCAAAACCCAACGGGAAGGAGCAGCCGCCGCGGTGGCTGTGTGGTTTATGTGTTCGGCTGCTGAACGAAATGACGCGGGTTCGGTCCCGGCCGCGGCGGTTGCATTTCAATGGAGCCGAAATGTAAGAGGTCCGTGTACTGTGCGATGTGATGCAAGTGCACGTTAAAGAACCCCTGGTGTTGGAAATTTTCTGGAGGCCTCCCAACGGCGTCCCTCGTAGCCTGAGTCGCTTTAGGACGTTAAACTTCACATTAACAAAACCAAGGATTTCAGAACATCAGTAGCCTATATCAGCACCTGGAGCAGTTATTGGTTATGGATTTTTCTTTACCTCAAAAGGGCCGCCGCGGTGGCTCAGTAGATATGGTGCTCGGCTGCTGACCCGAAAGACGTGGGTTCGATCCCGGCCGCGGCAGTTGAATTTCTTTGGAGGAGAAATTCTAGAGGCCCGTGCACTGTGGGATGTGAGTGCACGTTAAATAATCCCAGGTGGTCGAAATTTCCGGAGCCCTCCACTACGGCGTCTCTCATAGCCTTAGTCGCTTTGGGACGCTAAAACCCATAAACCAACCAACCAATCTTTACCTCAAAAGGCTGATTAACATTTCACTGCAGCTAAAGGGGTGGAGCAGTATACCAAGCCCCATGCTAAGCTGCGAATGTTTCGACAGTGCTTTGAAAAGCCGCCTCTTATCGGCGACCTGTTATAAAAAAGGTCAAGTTAGCTGTACTTCAGAATCCGGAGGGAGCCCTCGGCATTTCGTTATCCATTCTTTAATTTAAATGTACTACATGCAGACAAAGAAAATCACCACGACGATGCCAACTATCAGTAAGTAACAAGAGGCGTCAAATGAGGCGTCAAATGAGGCGTCAGGACCTATGAAGCCAACTTTTTGGAAGATAAAAATGAGGTCGGTTACTTTACGGGCAGACCTCGCACAAATACGTTGCTAACATACCTAACATCGACAGTCTTCGAGTCAGTTTTCGTTTCTACAGACCCATCGAAGCCACCGAAGCTTGAACGTCTGGTGTTCAAGTAGCGTGTAGTACATGTTGTTTGTAAGTAAAGGTTAAATGGACACCGAAAACAAACTCAGGCCGGTCTGTGTCGATAAATATGCCTCGCTTTAATGGCAAAGTCTACTTTCGCTAAAAATAGAGTTTTAATCAGCTAGTAATGACCAAGAAATGAAATGCAGGTATTGTCACCACCGCCCAGCACAACTGCGGCGTGGAATCAATATCCTGCGAGCACGACGCACTTAAATTTAGGACTAAGCTTGCTGCCCATCTCAACAGATAACTACAACGGTTTCCTTTTTGCGTAATTTTTATTCTTTCGAGTTTATGTAATTGTGGTCCGTGTTGCGTTTTTTTTTATAATATTGAATTTATACTGCTTATAGTCTGTTTTAGGAGTTATTGAATTTTGCTTTGATACAATTTATGGTATCGTTGTATTGTTATTGTATTACTGTATTGTAGTGCCTGTTCTCGTTTTTCTATTACTGACCATTGATACATATGTTATCGATCTCCCCCCCCCCTCCCTTATGTAATACCACACTTAGGGGCCTTTAAGGGATAATAAATGATGATGATGATGGCAGTTTTCGCAATCAAATTGCGGTGACGTCAAAAAGGAAATGAATACGTGGATCCCTGAGGCTAGGCTGCATCGCTATTCATTCCCAAGCGGTGATTATGGAGTCATTTTTGGTCTTCGCGTCACGAGTTTGAATCGAGTAGCGGAGGGGGAAAAAAATATTCCTTCACAGGTCTGCTTTACTACGCAATAAATTCTTTCGCTGCCGGACGAGCATCAACATAGCCAGAAAGGGCCATATATTTTTTCATTACTAAGAGCCAAAATTAGATGGAGTTTCCTCAGTGCCCCTTTAACTTGTTTTAATTAAAACTAAAAGCTTCATTTAATTCTGATGAATCAGAGGACAGTGACTAAGTCAGGTACGTCAGGGTTACTAACTGTGCGCTGAGGAATGTGCAGATGACGTGCCCCATCTTCAAATCGCTGCGCGCATCCTGGAGACGTGCGCGGACAAAAGGCCACTGAGTTCTCGCCATTCCCACCCTGACGGCGCTAGCGCACAATGGCGCTTCGCGTCATGCAGCGCCCGCCGACGGGGAAGGGGGCGAATGGAACACACATTGCGCAATGCGCTGTGCTAATTCTTCTCGGCGACTCGCTCCCGCCGAGTTCGTTCATTTGGGCGCCGCCTTGTAATGTTGCGCAATTTACGCACGCGACGTCTCCTTTTTTTTCCTCGAGGCCGGGCGTCGTTCCGAGTCGTTTCCTTCAAGCGGCTCTAGCGCACGTGCGCTGTGGACTGTGTGCTTGCGTTTTAGCCCTGCCTCGTCATCTCCCTCCCCTCCCCACAGTTTTTTTCTTTTTTATGGCTTCTGTTTATTCGTTTGCTTGGCCCGCATGGCGTTAGTTGTTGCTTCTGGCTTAAACTTCTCTCTGATGGGTCGCTTGTTTTCAGGACACGCGGCTACATATATCATAAAAGATACCAGCACGTACAGTCGATCGAGCCCTTTTACAGCGATATTGAAGTGCCGACGACATATCATTGTTATACCGATAATTATTATAAACGGAATACACAGAAAAATTCGTTGAACAATTCCAAAGCATTTTGCAAAATGCAGAACATTGCTCTACAACTTTTTATTCCTAAACATTAAAAAATGGCTAAACAGTTACCATTGCTCCTCAGAAATCTCGCTCGCATCTCTCTGCAAGTCATTTCACGGCTGTACTTAAGAAAGCGGGAGACATTCCTCAAAGACGAATCCCCGTAGGGACTCGATCATCTATAAGGCCTCCTGATGCGCACGAAGTGCATGGTTTTATATTTGTCATCGCTCCCCATTACTATGACACCCGCGACAATCGGCCCGTCAGAAAGGTTTTCATTTCTCTTGACTGCCTCTTCAGAGCGCAAGATTTTTTCCCGTTCCGGTGGGTTCTGTCCTCTGAGCATAGACGGAAACTGCGCCAGAAACGGGACCACTGCTCGCGTGGTCCTTATTTTTGTAAATATTTTAAGCTGGGTATAAAGCCACCCTCTTCTTTACCGCTATCGCTCCTCTGCACTTCTTGCTATCCTCTCCCTGTTCCTTTATTTCCGCCAGCACCAGCTCGGATGCTTAAAAAATATATTAGATACCAATTGTCGCGGCTGGCAATATCTTTTCCTTCCTTTTTTTTCATTTTTTGCAATAAAACACTACTACTAATACGCAGCCCTTGGCGTCCGGAGCGATACTGCTTTCCACGGACAATTTTGACGGCGGAGAAACAAACACTGATCATGCACCGAAGATGATCTGCGCAGTTCTGAGTATCGTGAGCTTCAACTCAGATGCGAGTCGGCATTCTCGAGAAGCAATGCCCAGGTCAAGCACAAGACTGCTCAACTCATTCTGGCACTGCAGCGACTTGTAACTCGCGCCTGCGTCCATGTGTATAGCAAGACTGTACTTGTGCTGGCGGTAGAAAAAAATTGTGACCACGCTGGCAATGCGCGCGCATCCAATCACCCGACTGACTCAAACATGGAAAGCATGTGACCGCGTACGTGAATGATACAGTGAAGCAGCAGCTCGTCTGCTGACCTACCACGCTGGGCAGATGTAACAGCTGAAGCTGGGCACGCGGTCAAGTTAGCAAAGAATCCATGACGAAGATTATAGGGCACAAAGTGTTCTCTTAGCACAATTTGGAGTTGGCATAGATGCCTCACTTCTTTTGTGGTTGTTTGAAAGTTAAGAGATTCAATTGTTATCACCAATAATGCGATTTGGCAGCATTGTTGTATGAGGTTTATCTTACCTCCGAAGAAGTAGTCAGGCTGACGATGCCGTGGCTGTCCATTATTATATCCGGTATACTGTTCTAGCTGGAATTATTAAAAGTGGGTTTGATCGATACTCCCAAAGCTGCAGGGGATCGGGGTCACATTTGATTAACTTGGAAAGCTAACCATGCTCCATGGACCTTATTTTGATGCCGCATATGAGCGAAACCAGGGTTTCTCGCGCCATGCCTTCTTGGTTCGAAACCGTGACAAATTAACGAACACAGCACGTTGCTTGTTGCTCATGTTCAATGCGCCGACACAACGCGTGTCTGTCAGACTAGGGGTTTATTCACGCTGATATGCAGCGCTGTATATTTCATAATCAAATCACACCGATGTTAACCGAAAGTAACGATAGTAATTGCTGACATGTTATGTTGGCTCAGTTCGAGTAGTAGCACCACGCTACTCAAATATTCCGGATCCGGTTTATTAAGGCAAATCTGGGACCCTGCGGCCGTGTGTCCACAAGGTTTCCTTCGCATGAGAGTTGAGTGACTGACGGGTCCACGGGCACTTGTCGATCACAACTACGAGCGAGACTACAGCCCAATCATCAACAGAAAGGCAGGGGCCACCATGCGAGCCTATACGAGCGCAAGAGAAGTACCGAGAATATCGCACCTGATTCACAAAGGTGTTCGTGCATCACTGAGCGGAAGACTGGCAGCCTGTGCGCTGACCAATCACTGCAGCCAGAGAGATGTCAACGGATTGAGCACCGTGACTGGCCATGTCAGCGAACGAAACGAACGCTAATCAGAGAGCAGTCACAGCTATTTCGCATAACTTCGAGGGTACTGCTCCAAAATTTATTTCTCAGCGGCATTCTTTCAAACAAGTTCGGTTCTCATAAGTATAGCAGTGGGCTGAATAAGACGGAGGCAGAAAAGTGAGTGGAGAAGAAAGACACAAAATGACGGCGGACAAAAGAGTTGGGACGGGAGTGCGAACGTAAGGAAAAGGCGGCCGAAGCCACGCGAGGGCGGAAACGCGATGGGAGCTGCAGAAGGGGCCGTCCTCGCACTGTCCACGTGGGCGCCTGTCTTGGTGGGGGGGTCTCGCGGTGCCGTGCGTTTCCGTTTATCTCCGGCCGCGCAGCACCGCCGCTCGGGGCAGGTGAGAGTTCAACGCTCGCCGACAGCGGCGGAGGCCGCCGCAGGCACCGAGCGCCCGCGCGGTTTTCCTCGGAGCATCTCTCTTCGCACGACTGGGCCCCCGGAGACGACGGCGATCGGCCGTCGCTGCTGGCGCCCTGCGTCGGACCGCGCGCGCGATGGGGAGATACGGCTCCTCGGGGCTCGCCCCTCTCTGTCAGTTAGGCCGGGGGTTGAGAGCCCGGGGCTGCCTCCGTATCGGTGCTGTGAGAGATGGTCCTGGAATGTACTCCTCCTCTCCTGATCCAAGTCAGGGCTTGCGTTTGACGGTTATCTACCAAAGCGTTAGCGCGTGAAGTATAGTCGTGATCTGTAAGGGGGTGGCCGAAAAAATTTAAGAGATGCGGGCTCTCGAAAAAAAAAAAAATGGCAGCACTGCCTCGCGACCTAGCCACGTGGTAATGTTACCAGCTGATGAAGCATGCATGTTTTCACACATCTACAGACATTTCAGGCGATTGGCATGCGTGACTCTGTGGAAATACATTTTTTTCCGCGAACCTGCACCCCGTAAACGTTTGTGGCCGATGGTACGTTGTAATCGCTCTCGGTTGGCGCATGTGTACTACGAAGCATTGCCTCCGGTAGGCATGTTCTGACGTCAAAGAACAGCGCTTTCAACTTTTTGAAACACTGTCACTGGTGGTTAGTCGTGAGGTCCTCTGCTCTGGCGTCCATGAGAACACGCAAGCCTCACTTGCTGACTGTAATGCTCGTAGCGGATTGCAACGCAGACCGAATTTCCGCACACAAGCACATATGGGCCACAATTTGTCAGCACAGGAGAGTAAAAAAGCAGCAGTAGCCCAACATAATAGTAAGCAAAAGTGTAAGTGGGAACAACTAATAGGCCCATGAGTGGGCGAAGGTGAGAAAAAAATATTCACTGTGGTAGTTTAGTGCCTGTGGCGTTCGGCTGAGCCCAAGGTCACGCTGTGGAATTCTGGCTGCAGCGGCTGCATTTTGATGGAGGTGAAACGCAAAAACGCCTGTTGTGCTGTGTCATGTCATAATCACGCTAAAAACCCGGTTTGATCGAAATTAATCACCACGGCGGCTACCCACACAGACCACGTGTAGCTTCTGGGCGCGCTCAGCTAAGCACACAGGCAAACGAGGGCTGCGAAGCTGAGGCAAAATACCGAGAATTGCCAAATGTGCGCAGATATTCAGAATGTAGATTACCAGGCATTGGTGGCCTCAACAAGGTTCAGTGTCTAGCGCATGAACCGTTGGCATGGAAATTGTGCTGGTTTAGCAAATAGAAGACAATTAGAACAAGGCCTATTAGGAAAGTTATCCAAAAAGGTCCACGCGATAGGTCGGACAATGGAAACGATTTTAGAGAGAATTAAGGACTGTGAGACAAGCTCAGGAAGGGAGCACTCCAGATGGCAACTTGAGGCAAAACTGTCGTTCCACGCACGGAAGGAATCATGCAAAAAGACACATTTAGCACTTTCTAAATACCTAAATCTCGCTGCTGTTATTCCGCGTATTATGCCGAATGAATAGGCAACAGCCAGCTCTGTGAAGCCCTAAGGCAGAGTTTGTTCTTGAGTTTGGTGGGTTTTGTTTTAAGAAAAAAAAATATGGTTGAGAAAAGTCAACCCGTGGGCCCGTGGATACATGGCTTCAAAGAACCAGTAATATCAAGATGCTTGCCAGAACCAGAACCAATGAATGCTCAGCAGTTGCGGCGGGTTTCTCCTTTTCCTTCTGGTTATGCGTTGTGTCGCCACTAGTTCCTTTACGTGTTTCCGATTACATTTATCCGCGACTAGTCCGCGCCCACCACTGTTACCGCTGGATTCGGCCATAGGCACGGACAGTATTAATGTAAAAAGGTGAGAAAAAATGGAAAGAATTCTACTTTACTTCGCACATGTCTAGCGATGTCAGCAATCAGTGATGAAACATTAAAAACCTTATTGACTAACATTAAGTGGAAGTGCTTTCTAAAATGCGATTAAGAAAACACGGAGGCATTCGGCCTGGATGTTGTGGCTGCGGTTGTGCAGATTATTTCTAAGCAACCATGCGCCGTTCAACTGAAAAAAGCCCTCAGTTGCTGCTCCAGTCAACTGCGTCTGCTCGCGTACCTAAGGAATCGATAGCTAGCGGTGTCCGAGATTTCCACTATAATAGTGGAATCCAGAGAGAAGACCTGAGGGGTCCCCACAAGCGAGGTCACGGTCAGCAGAGATTACACAGCTTTCGCGTAAAGGCTGACGTTATATGCGCATACGAGGGTAAACACACGCTGCAATAGCCCCCGGATACCGTTCAAAGGTGCTCATGGGCCGCGCAATGGTGACGCCTCGGCCGTGCCATCGCCTATGCTGCGCTAGGCGAACGAGCTTTCTTGGCTGGGCGGAGAGCGTCACCGCCTTCGCCTCAGGCCGTGCTGGCAGTCACGCCGCGTCGACCTGTTCGGCCGCTGGTGGGCCGCGACAGCCGTGCCTGAGTGACCCCTAAGCATCGTGCACGCGCACGGCCCGGGCCACAACCTATCATTGTCGACACGTAGAACTTGTGCCCCCGCCGTAAGCTCTTCTTCGGCCTCAGTTTGGTCGCTCCCCGTACGCCGCTCCATTGTTCAATCCCGGTTAGTGGCTGATGGAAACATCCGACCGAGAATGTGTGCTTCGATCTGCATGCCGATGCCATGCATTGAAGTGAGAGTCGTAGGAGGAGATAAGCTGCCGCGCTGCGCGAACCGTGAGCATGGCCGAGAGCTTCTTGCGCATGAAGCATCGCTCAGGCACAAACACTGCTGCACCGTTTCGTGACAGCGAGGGAGATTAAGCGTGAATATACGAGAACTCCCAGCGCAACAAGGCAATCTGTCAGGGTAACCGCCTTCCTGCATGAGATGCAATATCGTATAGTTAACAAATTTGTACATTCCGCACTCAAGGCTTCATGTTTAAAGATTATTCTCCTGTGTAGATAAATTGTTCACATTCTCCTCGGGTATAGTTCATTACTCTGCATATTTAGAAAATATAGCGCGCTGTAAAAGTATATGCGTTCGCAAACAAAAAATAACGTCCAAAACTGCTGTCCCGACGTTCTTCGTACTTTCCTTTCCGGGACGGGTTTCATCCAAAATCACTAAAGCGTTTGAAAGTGCCCCGAGAGGCCGTTATCTGCATTCATAGGCGGAAAGGGTCGCGGAGGAGCTTGCGAGAAGGGAAGCGCTATCCTGCCTCCCGCTTCCTGGTGATCGCAAGTAAAATTAGACCCGCGATATTGCCGAGGCGCACGCTTGGCTCCGCCTGTCTGCTTGCTCGGGTCTGACGACGCGGTGTTTCCGAGTGGGTTGCGGCGCTGCCTTGCACGAGCGCGGCCACACTTGGCCGGATATTCTCGCGGCGAGACGCGTGCGCCCTGAGGCGTGAACGGCCGCCGAGGCTGCGACGGGTCCGGCCGCCCAACATCCTCTGTGCCCCAAGCGCGCGCTTGGGTCGCCTCCGGCCGGCCTAGGTGGTGTTGCTGCAGCCCGAGCACAAAGCGAATTCCGCTAAATCGACCGAGAAAAGGAAACAGCCGGCAACCACGGCGGCCCAACGCCGAGTTTCGGTATGCACCCAGATCATGAACATCCACTCGCACGAAAAATTTAGGAGCAGCTACTGAACACGTCCAACCTCTTCCATCACATACCACGGAAATACGAAAGTGCTAGCACTTATTACGAGCTTTCATCGAGTTAGGGTGTATCTAGTAAACATTTGACCTAGATGAATGCACGCGTCATCTACACCCTGCCCATACTTCAACTGTATCACAACAGTGTTGAACAAACGGGTGTACGCTCGCTTAGCGGCAGAAAAGAAATGTCCGCGTGCATTCGTGCTGCCCAAGAGAAGCTGGCATACAACCGCGCGTCAGACGGATAGACGGATGTTACCAAAAACTTGGTGTGACGGTTCAGTGGCTAGAGCATTCTGCCGCTGCTGTGACGGACGAAGCGAGGAGGCGAAACAGCCGAGAATGCGCATATGCGTGCAAAGTGCTTGCCGTTTTAACCCCGTTTCGCCGCTCCGCTTTGTCATAGAGCGCTGTACAGCCTTTGGTTCGACACTGTTGCGATACCCATAAAGAATGCGCCGGGGGTACATACACCCCTCTCCCAACCATACACAAGCTTACACGTGCTCACACGTGCATTGCTCACATACCAAATAAGTTTCTTGAAGAGTCTCGGCTCACCTACTTTCTCTAAGGAGCGCACGTGATGTTTGAATGCCAACAGAAGCTGTCAGAAGCAACGAATTTCTTACGACAGCGACCGATCTTCTTGTATTTGCTCAAACCGTGTTAGATATCCGAGTAAACTCTCAACATATGAGCCCCCCCCCCCCCCCCCCACACACACACACCCTGTCAACAGTAAACTGTAACCATATGAGACAAACTGTCAACTTAGGCGCTTTGACTCTTACCATAATGCGGTGGCCTTTATCGGCAACGTAAGCGCCGATATATCGAGGTCAGCACGAAGTGGCACGTGTTTACCTACGAGTATGTGGAAACCAGCAGGTTGCGTCATGGCACCGGATAAAGGTACGCCTTTTTCTCCCAAAATTGTAGTTTTCGACGATGCGCAGAAAGCTTTGTGCCTGGTTTCGCTACGTGTGGTGCCACTCCAGCGGACTATGATGCGTGTATCGCTTTTACACCCGGCCGAAAAGCTTCTCACGCTCGCGTCGGCTCGATGAAACGAGTCCCACCTGAGGAGAAAAATAAACCAGGTAAGTGAAGGAGGAAGGGACGAGCGGAAACAAGACAAAATTCAGAAGAACGAAAAGAAAAAAAAAAGGAAGAAAGACGGACCTGACCGAGGGGCTGGCTAATCCTTGACCGGCTTCTCACGTTCCCCGCAGGCGCGTCCCCTGGAAACCCGGCGCGAAGTTATTCACGCACGCTCGCTGGAGGAGGCCTCGCCGTACGTGGAATCCAGAAGCACCGCGTTCGCCACCAATCGCGCAATTTGGCGCGAAGCGAGGATTTTTTTGCGCTGCATAGATGAAGCGCTTACGCGCTGGTCCACTGTTGCTGGCGGGCAGAACGAAGGCAATTTTTTTTCCCTTTGTTTCTGCCGTCGCTGCTTTTACCTCGGTAGTCTCACACCGGTCTTTCGTAACGAGCCGCGTAAGAGCTGCGGGCTGCGTTGCGGCAGTGCGCGCAAGCGTGAAACGAGCCCCCCCCTCCCCCTCGAGCTCAGCGGAGGCAGGTGCGAAGGAGTACGTGTTAGTGCGTACGCGCACAACTTAGCCGGCGCTCTTGGGAGATGCGAATATAACGCGACGTTGAACTTCAAGTTTGATATTCCTGCTGCGCCCAAATTTGGCTGTCTCCACTTGTTTTATCTCCAGCGTTCTGACAAACAGGCCGCACAAGTATCGTCGATCGGTGTTGCAAACGTAGAAAGAACGGAACAACAATAAAAAAAAAATTAAAGACTAGAACTCGGACGTTAGAAAGTAGCTCTGAGCAACGTTAACGCTGCCTCATACAAATGGTCTTTTCTTACCTCCTATCAGTCGCTGGGCCACCGACGAATCTTGAAAGGCGCGAATCCTCTGTGTTGTCGCTGGCTCTAGACGGGCTCTGCAAAAGAGCTGGTCGAAGCTTGCTTGCGCATGCAAATGGATGGCTAGCAGGGAGCTGACACCATTGATGATGACGCTGCTGATAAAAACGTTTTATCTTTTAAATAAAGATGGAGGAAACCGGAGCAGTGGTCATTCACTCTGATTTTCTAGATCAGGTCGCCTGAAAGACTGCCTTCCTCGACTTGAACTGGCATAAGAGCGGCGTGAGTGGTCGCCTAATTATCCTTCGCTGGAGCAAGAGTGAGGCAATAAACTTTATCTGCAGAATTGGCTGCGAACGGGAAGCACCACGAAATACATTTTAGAGTCGGCTGCGAAACAACCGAGTGCCTTGACTCTTCGTTACCGCAGTGGTCTCGACAGAGCAAATGAAAGCAGCATGTCAGCGTCGAGTTAAACGCGAACAAGACAACTGAAACGGGAATAGCAAAACAACAAGATTTTAGTTGAGGAGCACTAAATATTAGGGCCCTTGATTTTCATTTCGATGGCGCGAATGCAACTGCGTGGAAGTGTTAATGGACTCTGCGTGTATTTCTTCTTCATCAGCTAATATAAGTTGTGTTCATGTGTTTGCGTTGCAGTTGGCTTGTTCTAGTTTCATTTCACACTGATATAGTCATGCACAAAAGTCTGCAGGATGCGGATTTTCGAAAAAAAAATTTTTTTCGCTGCCTCGATAGCCAGGCAGATGTAGTTTTCTGGCAGATGGAACACACACGTCTCCTCATGCCTCTATGCATTTCAATGACCTGCTGTGCCTGACCGCGCAGCAATAAATTTTTTTTTCCCTGTAACCTGCATCCCGCAAGCTTTTGTACATGACTGTACATACAACCTCACCCTGCAGCCCCTATCGCGTAGCTGCGTTGCAGTAATCAAATGGAAAGCGAGAGAAGCGCCGGTGGGCGCTCGTCTTGTGGTACTGTTAGCAACCGTCCCATCGGCATAGAATAACAGTGTACATTTCGAAGGCAACGAACAGAAGGCCCGACACGCTCTGCGCAACAAGTTATAGAAAAAGGTCGCCATGTCGCAGTTTCGCCGGCACAATAGTACCTTGCCTTAGCGGCTTTCCACGATTTCTTCCTCGTCTCCGCGAGCGCAAACGCGCTGGTTACGCGGGGCGAATACGGCGCGAACGCACAGAGTGCTTTGCTCGTTGCGCCAGCCACGCACACAGGTAACGTAGACACAACTGTACGCGTTTCACGGGGAAGCGCGCGGGGTTCTTCGTTTCCTCGTATTTTACTCTCGCATATACGTACCCGACATTCGTCGTCGAGAAAAGGCGGCGCCGTGCGCACGAGAGGTTTTCCACTGGGAAGGACTGTTTTGCATGGGCTCAGTTCATATGCTAATGCCTCGAGTCGCGATACGCGCGTCGCGCGTGGCGCCGCCGCAGGCGATGCGCGGTCCGGCGGGGCCGCAGATAGCAGCGGCGCTCCGCCATTGAGGGAGAGCCGTCTGGCTCGCCGCAGCCGAAACGTGCTCGCTCTCGCGTCGCGCGTTCGCATGCGCGTACACGCGTATAGCCGCTTCGCAGCTAACGCGACGGACAAACGAGGTCACATTTTCGTCCCCGGTCGCAGACGCCTCACGCGGCTCAAATGGCAGGCCCGCGCAGCTTTGGGGCGTTGACTTCTCCTTTTGGAGACGTTAGGCGTGATTTCTGGTCGTCTCTCACTCTTCTTGTTTTTATCTCTCTCTCCCCCCCCCCCCCCCCCCCCACTTCCTCCACCTCGCAAAATCGCTTCGTACTTCGGCGTTGAGTCTACACTTCCAGCTTTTGGCCAGTTCTGTTATTCGTTGTGGTTGCCCCCTGGTAAATATAGTAGCTCGGAGAAAGCGATTTGAAAGCAGACTCCCCAGCTTTGCCTGACCGTTCTGTTTTTTTAGACGGTTAATTATAATTTACGGTATACCCTAATTGTTTCGAAAGGCTGTATAGAACTATACTTACCACGTTACTGAACGTGAAAGATACTGCAAGTACTAAGTTACGCCCGGGTGATGGGATGTTACCCATTTTTAGTGTATAGCTGTTGTTTGAGAACCTAAATATAGAATATTGACGACATGACTTTTATACTAGGCCTTGCTTATACTTGCAACATAAAAGGAAAAAAAGAAAGAAAAAAAAACCTCACAAAGAGCGCAAATGCAGCCAACACGATCCTTACAACAACTTACCATTACTGCAAAGACACTACGAAGAGCCCTAAGAACTGGAAGGTAGTAATAACGCCATTTTTATGGAAAGATCAAATTTGCTACCATCAACAAAACAACTGCTTCCCTTTCCCACGCTCGTGTGTCAGTGGCAATTATGAGAGACAATGTTTCGTATGTTGCTTTTCGCTGCTATGTTCCCCACGGAAATTGGTTTTGTTCTACAACCATAGCGGCGTGGTTTAACTTTAAGCCACCGCCGAGTGCGCGTCCAGTTGGTTTTCTGTCTGAGCAGCTGCTGGTTTTCCGATTCGAAGTCAAAAACCTCTGCGGTCGCTCCCACCACTGTTCAAATTTCGCGCTGCAATCCCGCGTGCCTCTGCCGTGGGCACGCCAGGGCAAACATGAGGCTATTAATTTCATGAAGAAGCCTTGTAATACTCAGTTCGAAGTCTTGCCCATAGGGAGCTGGAACGAAAAGCGCTTTGCTTCCTCAAGAAACATTCATACTTATACTTACGGAGCTCATTGAACGAACATCGAAGTGAATTTCATCTATTGCTGTTGTTGGTTGACCAAGCTCCACAGGTCACATTTCACTTGAGCTCAAAGTCATTACTTACTTATAAAACAAAAAAAAATACATAAGTCATTTAGACGCTGGCTACCTAAGTAGTGCACGGCGCGAACTAGCGCTTTGACGTTCGACGTCTCTCAAGAGATTGGTAAATACCGTCACGTTATTCCTCTTGGGCGTCATTATGACTGTTTCCAGAAATATTTTCCTTTCAAAATTTCTCTGTGCAAAGTGAGAACGTGATCTTGTCGCGAAGGGCGCGGCGAATAAAATCAGCGCAAGCCAGAAGACGCGCATGCGTAGTTGTTTTACTGCTACGTGTTTATTCCGCCGAGCAGGACATATACTTATGCACATCAAAAAAGCATCACGTGACTCATCACTGCAAAGCCATGAACCCAACCAGACGTTACGATAAAATACAAATCCGATAAGTCAAGAAATCAAAACATTGCTAAAGTACATGCGATAAAGCTAGCTTTTTCAACCGAAGCACACAAACTCCGCATCGCTTAGAAATGATGATGATAAAAAAGAGGGGCATATTAGAAAAACCGGTGTTAAAAAGTAAAAAAATAGAAACCAATAAAAGAGTAAAAAAAGACATATAAGCAGGTCAACAGAAGAAAAGGCTCTAGAGATCCCATAAATTTGACAACTTGAGAAGAAATATCTCTTGTCAAGAAAATCACGACACAAGATGGTTTCAAGAACGGAAATTTCTTTGTTACAGAGTGCTATAGAAGAACCACTGGTACAGGTGCGCCATTCTTTATAATCTTGAAAGCCTCGAATATTTCGCGTTCAGCCACAACACAGCTGCTGCCAGGTATCTCAATGCCACTGCTGCACCGGCTCACAAGGACAGGCTTCACAGTGCACTGACCAATTTGATCCACCGCCGCTTTCCAACAATTCCTGTTCTCGTGCTCTGTCGTTGATGCAACTACCTGCCTGGTCAATATACGCCTTGCGCACGTCAGTGGGATATAGGATGCTTCTTGCCACAGTGGTAGGGGTGCGCGAATAGCACTTTTTCAAAACCGAATCGAATAAGAATAGTGTAGCTTTGCTACCGAATCGAATACAAACAGCGTGGCTACAAACCGAATAGAATACGAATTGGATAGGAATAGAACGGAATCTCATACGAATCGACCATTTCTACTAATATTAGCTGCCTGTGCGAATATTTGTACAAAACAAATAATCGTCCGAACCAGTGCAGCGCTAGCAGCGACGCTACGGTACCGCGCAATAATTTAAGGAGCTTTAGCTATAGCTATCAAAAGACGCAGCGCTGATCTCCACTAGGGGGCCGTAACATGAAGTCAGTATGTGAACCCTACGACGACCCCGACGCGGTGACTCAGTGGTTAGGGCGCTCGGTTGCTGACCCGAAAGACGCGGGTTCGGTCCCGGCCGCGGCGGCCGAATTTCGATGAAAACGAAATCCTAGAGGCTCGTGTACTGCGCGATGTCAGTGCACGTTAAAGAACCCCTCAGTGTCCTTAATGGCTATCTGTGGACAGAGACCGTCTCAAGTTCACTATTACTGCAGTACAAAAGGCCGTACAAAAAGCCTAAGAAGTAATATCGACTAGTGCACTGCACGGGCTCGGGCCAGCCCAAAAGCCCGAGCCCGGCCCGGCCCGCGGGCCGGGCCGGGCCGGGACATGATTGGTTTTACCGGGCCTGGGCCGGGCCCGGGCCTGAAGTTGCAGGCCTGGGCCGGGCTCGGGCTTAAAGCTGCGGACCCGAGCCGGGCCTGGGTCCATACAGAAACGGCTGGTGTCCGACTATTCATTCACTATTGCAGAGTGAAGTACACCACTGCGGCATTGGAGCAGCGACACGGATGAGCTATGGGTTGTAGTACGCGCTGAGAAAAAAAACTAAGCTTTATTCATTGGCTTATTTATATCCTTATTTCCACGCCGCGGTGGCTTAGTGGTCAAGGCGCTTGATTACTGAGCCAGGGAACCAGGGTTTGCTCCTAGCCTCGGCGGCCGCATTTCTATTCAGGAGGCAAGCATGACAGCCATATGCTTTGTAGTATCTTTTGCTCGTTGAAGTAACCCAGGTGGTCGAAATGATCTGGAGCCCTCTGCTTCAGTGTCTCTCACAGCCTGACCCCCCTTGGGCCCTTGAGCCCCAAAAACATGGCTTTTATTTTGTAGCTTTATTTTTCTCGTGTGAGAAAATTCACAAACTAAAGCGCGTTTGGTTTTCTTTTTCATCAGCACCGGGACGTCTCGTAAATGAAATAGCCACAAAAGCTCGCGAGAGTTTGTAAATCTCATCTCATAACCACCTCTATGCCTCCTCGCTTTTTCAGCCTGGTTGTCATGACAAGTGTTTTGCCTTGTAAGTTATCACGTGGTTCGCGCGTTATCTTCTGCTCCACCAGTAAGAGTAGAATTAAACCGATCCTAATTGGCCATTAATCGATCGTCATCCCAAAACATACCTATACACTATTAGAAACGCATTCGGGAAGAACATATTAGTTTAGGACGCTTATAGACTTCAACACACACGCCGTGAAATACTCAAACCTATTAGCTTTTTGTTTCTGCTGACAGGCGACCAGTTCGGCTATGAGTTCAACCTGTGAGATCGCGTTCACTACAAAATTGTCATCCCACTGCTTGCTAGGCAGCTTTAATTTTTGTACTTCGCGGGCGGCAGAATATAACTGATTAAAATCATGGAGGAATGCAAAGTAGTCTATTAAGCGCGTATGCAGCCCTTTTTATTTGGCTGTCGGAACTTCCGAGTTTATCCTTGTGCACCTACATGAGATCACTGTCCAAAAGACGGGCCTGGCGAGCACTACTCATAATCACTTCCTTCTGGGTTAAAAAGAACCAACTTTCTGCAAAATAAACTGTGGTTTCAGAACCTTTGTCGGCCAGTTTCATATCGGTCTAGTAGAAGTCTGCTTGTTCAGAGTGAGCAGTATACCTCAAGCGTTACTGTGAAACGGGCCGGGCCGGGCCCGGGCTGGGCTCCACTCCGGGATTCACTGGCCGGGCCGGGCTCGCTAGAGCAATAATTTAGCGGGCCTGGGCCGGGCCCGGGCTTGAGGCCGCGGGCCTGGGCCTGGCTCGGGCTTCAGGTCTCGGGCCCGGGCCGGGCTTGGGCCTCAGATTGAGGCCCGTGCAGTGCTCTAATATCGACCTCAAATGAAGCGCGAACCAGGACAACTGAAGTGCGAGAACAAAAACTAAGAAATATTAGCTTTTTGAAGAGAAAATGCTCGTGGGGTCCATTAGCACTTATAAAGAGTGGTCTTCACGACTTCATAGTGAAAATCAACTGCGGCAGTATTCAGCCCAGCACAGCTAATACCTTCTCGTCACGCTCTTCGTATTTCATTTGGTAATTAATTCGTGGTTTGAACTTTTTGCAGTGGTGGTAACAAAATACCGGAATGAACCATATATATACCCCTATATAGTCGTATTCAGGGCGCACAAGCTCGCTGACTGGTAGTGTAGAACGTCTTTTACTGAGTTTCTTTTTCTTGTTTCTGAAAGCTTCGAAAGGCTAAAGTCATGACTCTTCTCTATACGGCCAGCAAAATTTCTTAATCTCGTCATTCTCTACACTCTACAGTGGTCCACTTTTCATGTAGTACGTGGCCGGGATCTACAAGTGTAATGGTGGTCAGGGCAGCTGCTCTATTCGCTGCTCAGAGCTGTATTTATCATTGTAATTTTTTTCTTGGCGACGTCTCCTTTTCTGTTTGCTTTCAAAGGAGCAGTGAGTACGCTTGATTAAGCCATTGGTCCCAACACAAGTCTTCTTGACTAAACCTTGGAATTCAAGTGAAAATATTTCCACGCAGCCAAGCAGCGGTGTCCGAATATTAGAAGATTTCGATTATGAATCGTATAACATACAATTAACATTCGTATTAGATTGGATAATTACCTTCTGCGTTTTTCGATTATTTAAGAGAAATAGAATATCTGGTAGTGCGTTCACAAGCTTTACAGTTCTCGTTCGCGGGCAAAACTTGGCGAGCATGTGCATCATCATGTCAGCCAAGTGGTAGCGATTAATCTGTTTTGTATTTTGCAGAATATGACTCTGCGTCCAATTTTATGGTTGTCGGCCTGCTCCACGCATGGAGAAGGACATTTGCGATCAGGCGTTTGCGAAGCGTAGAAATGAAGCGCGGATGCACCGCCCAGGAAAATGGCTGGCGTGCGAAAGCACGATTTTTTTACAGGTGGACACCACCGCCACATACCTCAAAGTGCAGTTGAGGTGTCCATTGACACAGGGAACCACTTGTGCGCCTTTCGTTTTGTCAGAATGAACGGAGTCTAAACCTTCCGCTGGTTTTGGGACTAGGAAAGGCGAATAACTGCCTCAGCTAGTTTGTAGGTGGACGCCACTGCCTACTAATAGCGCGATTGAGGTGTCCACTGACCCAGTTACAGCTGCTCGTCAGGGGCTTCACACACACACACACACACACACACACACACACACACACACACACACACACACACACACACACACACACACACACACACACACACACACACACGCACACACACACACACACACACACACACACACACACACACACACACGCACACACACACACACACACACACACACTCTCTCTCTCTCTCTCTGAAATTCGAGGCCCGCGTACTGTGCGATGTCAGTGCACGTTAAAGAACCCCAGGTGGTCGAAATTTCCGGAGCCCTCCACTACGGCGTCTCTCATAGCCTCAGTCGCTTTGGGACGTTAAACCCCATAAACAAACCAACCAACACTCACTCGCGCGCGCGGAATTTGTCTACGGAACTTATGACTGAACTCTTTGCTATCACTTGTTGCTTATGACACGCATGTACGACGACCTGCGGAATGAGATGGAAGAAGAGTTAAGCATGGCCTCTAAAGCCATCACCATGACTCTTGCCTCTACTATCAAGGTGTAAACATCGTAAGTGTAAGCGAAAGTTATATGAGCTTCGTCTGTACTCTCTTCGTTCTAGACTTGACTTGCGCAGCAGTTTGTGTTGAACTCTTGAGCAGGAGATGTGGTGCAATTTCGACATTTTTCTGCCGTTTTCTTTGAGGGGGAGAATTAGTTTTCATCCTAGACGTAATTATGGCGTACCAATCTGGCTAACAAGGATTATTTTTCAACCTGCAACGTTCACACTGATCCAAACGCGCTCGAAGTGGTCGGTGGTGAGGTCCGCACGGCGGGACTCGAACTCGACGCTGTGCCGGTTGGAGGTCTCGCCTAGGATGTGTACTGCTGCTCAAAACGATAAATGCTCCCGCCGTCAAAGATCTCGCCTCATATGCAGCAACCCAGCTCATGATACTCGCAACGTCGACAATAATTCTCCCGGGTGTGTGCGGCCGACATCTCAATTTTTTTGCGAGCGCGTGGTTTGTGTTGTCTGCGACAACAATATTACTGCATTCGCAGCTATGTAGTGACAACCTGTACGATGTTAGTTCAGGCTGTTGCACTGAAGCTGCGTTCTGATGCACCTCAGATTGGTTCATCACGATTTGACCAGTGCGGGTAGCTAGCAGTTGACCACGTGGACTGAAATGCGCGTTTTTCGCCTTTCCGGAACACTAGCGCCGTCTCTAGCTGGCTTGTGAAGACTACTGCCTTCTTTCGAGTGGCGGGGATCTTTGAACGCCGGTGTTTCGTATCATAGTCATGTTTGTCCGCAAACAGTAGGGATGGCTTTATGTCAGAGTTATCTGGCATCTTATAAAAGGCGTAAGTTGCGCAGGCGCATATTCAGAAATTTCGGACCAATGTCAGTGTTATCTGGCATGTTATCAAGGAATAAGTTGCGCAGGCGCATGTACAGAAATTTCGTACTGTGTTGTTGCCGAAATGTTATGTCCGAGCCTACTTCCCGCGCCCGCAGTGTCGGCAGTGCCACCTATGAATATTCAGTATTAATTTCAGTACTGAAGGCAACAAGACCGGGCCAAGTGCTTACTAGAGCTGGTACCGTACCACACACTTTTCGGTACTCGGCAATTGCCACAAGGAAGCTCGTGCCGAATCTTTTTTCTTCATTTTATGCGGCTCAAACGCAGTATTCTCTCTGGCGGCGAGTGTATGATGATTGTTTGAATTACGCTGGATACAAGGAATAAAGTGCTCCATAGCTAAACCTCATGTGGAAACACTAGGTACCATATGGCCCATTGCGCCGCCAGCACGGGCCGCCAGCCACTACACGGACAGAATCGCCGCCCTCACAACGGTAGCAAGGATTGTGGCGCCATCTGTTAATGCCAAGGAAAGGAGCCACGCGTTGCTGCAGGCGCCAGTTTTGAATGGCGGATTCACTGCTACTTTATAGGCGTGAGGTCGTAGTTGTAAGCCATGTTTGCAGAAATCGACCGCTTATTGTATAGAAACGGCCACATGCAAAAGTTAAGTACCCTTTATTTATTCTTGACTCGTTACCATTGTCTTTGCATTTAAAACGGGGAGCTGAAGCAGCGCTGAGTCGCAAAATGAGATTGTGCACCAAACCTTAATCCGAACACGAAGTACAGCGTGGTGTACGAGAGAGCATGGTGCCAGCGATCGTCAGTTTTTGTTTTGTTGATGGCAAATACAATGCATTTCCTAAGTACGCCCTCGATATATATCTCGTTGGATGTTTTGAGAATCGACGTATGCCTCAAGCATGCTCCAGACAGCGTGCTCGGGACACTGTCATGGTTTGTTACTTTGTCTAACCCACATTATGCTACATATTTACCTCACATGTTCCGCTTTGGTGGCATTGGGGCTGTAGCTATAATGAAAATTATGTGGGTTTACTATATTGGCAACTAGTGGTGCGTAAAGACTCTAAGGGAAATTCAAAGGAACAGCACATGTAGCACTTGTTCATGGCGATAAAAACAACTGTAGCTTCCTGAAAGTGGGAATTTACAGTTGTTTTATCACCGCCAAGGGTCATAAGCGTGAACTTCCGTTCATACTAACTGGTACGAACGATCTGGCAGAACGTGGTGTCTGCAGACTCTTGCAGAAACAACTTTCATCGATGGAAGACATTTTCTTGCATGCGATTTCATTTGTCATTTGGAATAAATCTTTCTCTCTCTCTCTCTGAGCGATGCTCGGATTGCAAGTTCCAGATGCCTTCGCGCTGTGTTTAGCCATTCTTGTATACCGGTTGGATTGCTTATCTGTGTCACAAGGATAGTCTCATAGCGGTAATTTACAGACTTTATGTTGATAACATCATGATTAGGAAAGCGCGGTTTACGCAATGAATGACGGATGCTTTCAAAGTTTTTGGAGAGCATAATTGGAGGCTAAAATGTATTGCTGAACTTCAGTTCCTTTCACGCATGACAAAATTTATATCGGCGGTGCTCCTCGCTTCGTAAAAGCAAAGCTTAGGGAACAGCGATTCCTTGAAAGTGGCTTCCCTTCTGTTTTAGCGATGTTTATTTCCATAAGCTGTAAAAATCGGATGATTGCAAAAAAAAGGTGATGATCATATAAATACTTAAAGGTTGGCTGATCTCATAAAGTCCCGAAGTGACAGGTGAAAGAGGGTCCCGGGAGAAGCCGGCCTCTGCCAGGTGTCGCATTCTCGTTGGTCTCAATGCCGGGATGGCCCATAACCTCCTCTTTACCGCGCTTTGGCTGACACTGAAATTGGGTGCTGGTGCCCTCTCGTTTTGATGGTACTCTTTTTTTTATTTTGCACACCGACTAGTCGACACGTTAGGTTAGCGGGTGTTCTCCGGCAAAAAAAAAAAAAAGCGCAGTTAATTATGCGTTAGCCAGCCTTCCGCCACTTTGCTTGATGAGCCGGTGGCCCATTTTGGTAAAATGGGAGAGCTGAATCTTTTCTCATTTTTCTTCGTTTCCTTTATTTGCTCGTGCACGTTTTCATCGGCGCCTGACCGTTATTGGCGACGGAAATTATGCGCCTTTTTTTTTTGGGGGGGGGGGGGGGGGGGGGGGGGGGGGTATTGGTTCTTTGGCTCTGAAAGAAAGCTTAGGTTCGAGTCACAGCTATTTTTGGGTTTGTTTTGTCTTTCTATATTTTCGCGCGGTTTTCGTCCGATACGCAGCAACTAAACCAAGTTTTGCTCCTGCTGCTTGGCACGCAATAATCTAAAATTAGAATGAAAGGTTTGAAAATCCTTGCAGTTAAACGAGCGCTAACCGTGGAAAACCTCTCTAGCATAGGGGCTAAGCTGAAAGTTGAAATTATCTGTGGGAAGAAAATGTATACCTGCCATCAAAAGTTTGCCGAAGCTTGCGACTCTTTCGAATAAGTTTGATTTCTTCGCATCCAAGGCGCATTGCCTGACATTTAATGGTACACTCTACAACTCGCACAATGAAAATTGGGCTGTATACATCGATTCTAGTATGTAGGAAGAAGTCGGGAAAGTCGGGGAAGAAGAAGTGCTTTTTTTTCGCAATATTTGATTTATAAGGAAGCTGTTCCTAGGTTTCTGATGTTCAATAAGAAGGGTTGGGAACAAGCGAGAGTACTGTCACGTGGTGGTGACAACTCCGTGAACAATAGACGAGTATACTGATGTGACATGAAACCAACTCTTCATTGAGCTGTCTAGCGCCGGCATCTACTTGAACAACTGGGCGGCGGCGATAGCGCGAGCTTTCTTGGCCTGTCGTTGAAGAACAGACTGTCCGCCACGCTCGGTCACGATCAATTAATTTAAAGCTAACCAAGAACTTTCGAAATACAGCACGGAAAGCATCTGCACCAATCTTGAACCCCGCAGAAGCAGTTGTATGCGGCTAAAATCATTGCATATAACTTAATCTGGTCGAATCTGGCGTCACAAATTAAGAGACAAAGCCGCGTGCCGGCGGCTTTGTGAATAAACAATAGTTATAAAGCTTCGCGGAAATATTAGAGCAATTTTGAAGAGCGTGGAGAACGTGCTCGAAATGAGTCGTTATAAATCTGACATCGATAAGGAAGAGACGCAAAAAAGTGCTCATTTTCACAGTTTTAGTGAATGCATTCCAGATTGAAAGCATATTTAAAAGATTTTGCGTTTAATATGGGCACGTAACGTCTTGCGTGATGCCATAAATTGTCCTCCTGGGCTTATTTATACACAGACATCCCGGCATTTAGAAAAGGAACGGACCATAATATAGTAAGTGTTAGCGCAGAACGCTTCAATTCGTATTCGCAAACATAGTTAACCAGGACGTCGAGAAATTGCGGTTATGTCATGTAACATGCCACCGAACTGCGGACATCGCTCATAAGGGACGCTACGCTTCTCTTACAGTGTTTGTGCGGAGTAAGATGTATAGATATCACAGTCATCATCATTATCGCCACCACCACCACCAGCAGCCCAGTTCTGTGCACTGCAGGTCAGAGGCCTCTCCCATTTACCTCCAATTAACTATGTGCTGCGGCATCTGCGGCTACCCTATCCCAGCAAACTCGCCAGATACATGTACCCGCCTGAGTCTGCACTGCCCCTTGGTTAGTTTGCCTCCTATTAGAATCCACTCCGCCACCCTAAGAGATCATCGGTTATCTTTTCTTTTTTTGAAGCGATAGCTTCACTCTGCTAGGTAAAGCCGGGTATCGCCCTGTCTGCAACATCACGAGCATGACTGCCATGCGGCGCCAAGAGAGCAACCTGGGAGGCAGGTGGTCCACCCAGGTCACGTGACCTTGTGGCGTCATCACAACCTGCCCACCGGATAGTGAGCAAACTGCCCACCACGGCAGGTGACAGTTAAATTAATGAGTGGTCGCTCGGGAACATCAACCTGGGCCAAACAAAGCACACCGCTGGGAGCGCCTGCCATCGCAGGGCAGTGGCGCATCGCTTAACCGCTGCACCACTGCGCTAGGAAGAGTAAGAAGACTTCCAGGGGTCTACGAATGTATAAAATAGAGAATGACCTTCTGCATTTATGGGAATTACCCCAATGCGCTATGGCGTTATGCCCTTAAGGCGGAACTGAAGTGTCCCCTCTTTTGCGCATAGCATGCCCTTTCACGCGCATTTGCTGTTATTTCAGCTAGGATATCATTAATTCGCATTTGTTCCTTCTCGGATTTTTTACCATCTATTTACCTACCATCTTTATTTCCAATGCTTGCTGCTTTGTCCTCAATTTAATGTCAGCCATTTTGTTATCCATATCCACCCAAATATTGACCAAATATTTTAGGTGAATCCCGCAAGGTGGAGTAGATAGACCCAAATATCTGTGCCACAGGTGAGTGATAGAAAAATAGTCAGTTATGCTGGCAAGGGGCATGCCTGTTTCTGTTTGTCTTACGAGAGATCAGCTTTCTGTTGGTTTTATTTACAGTGAAAGAAAAGAAACTGCTAACAAGTTGGCCGTCGCTCATAGAGAAAAGACACGTATGCATGGATGCGAATGCGTTGGGGTGTTATTGATTGAAGCTTCATAAATTTTTCTTCTTTCGTTCCTTCTTATTTTCCTCTCTTCTTCCCTTCCTTATTTCTTCCCTTCCCTCCCTTTTCTGTTCCTTCCTTCTTCCCTTCCTTCCTTGCTTGCTCCCGTTCCTCCCTTTTCTCTTCCTGCCTTCCTTCCTCCCTTTCCTCCTTTCACACTTCCTTCCTTCTTCCCTCCTTTCCTTCCTTCCTATAATATCACCTAAATAACCCTCTTTCTTTCTTTCTTTCTTTCCTTTTTTCTTCCTTTCTCCCTTCCTTCCTTTCTCTCTTGCTTCTTTCCTACTTGCCTTCCTTTCTTCCTTCTTTCCTTCCTTCCTTTCCCCCCCCCCCCCCCCCTGTCTACGTTTCGCACTTGATTCGATTCGTAAAGGAAAGACCACATGAACTGAAAATTCCTGCCATTTTTACGTGCTGGAGTGGTGGCGCTTTTCAAGAGATATGGTACTGTTAGGAAATTACTTTTAATATCGACTGCTGGCAACTATTCCTGCTTCAATAAAAAAAACTCGGCATTTTAAGCGAGGTCATGTCTAACGGCCTAAGGGCACATTCGCACTAGCGAGTCGCAGACGTCGTGCGATCAATTTCGGTCAATTAGTTACGGTTCCAGAGCACCGGGGAAGCGGGGAAAGAGCGTAACGAATCGGCTTAAACCTGTCGCGTGACCTCCGCGACTCGCCAGTGTGAACTCGTCTTAATATAGTTCTCGTTTTCGGTAGGGCTGTGTAGGGCTGTGCATTATTTTTTTTTTTCAACAATCTTCGTTCATGTTACGTAAGACACCCACCGTACTCTACTGCACAGCATAGGCTAAGAAACAAAAAAAGGTAATCTGAAACTAGAGGCGGAAATAGTTTATAGTGTCGAGAGCACAAGAGCAAGCGGGAGAGTTTTTCACTTTGTACTAATTCACTAAATTTGTTGAGATGGAGATAATTTTTATGAGAAGAGAAATGTGTTATCATTAAGTTATAAAGACAGAAGGATCACAAATGAGGCTACTTTTACAAGTTAAAAAAAAAAAAACAGAGCAAGAAGGGCGCAAAACCACAAATGTGAAAAAGATTAAGATTGCGGGCGCTGTACGACTGCTGAGGCGCAAACTCGTTCGAGACGTGTCAGCTTCCGGTACAGCAGCACTTACCGTGCTTGATAACTAAAAACCGTGCTTCCGGGGTCAATATTTCGAATTTCGCACACTCTTTGTAAAGCGCGGTAAACACTGTGGCTCCGAAAAGTATGCTATTTGAAGAGTATTCTGAACCGCTACGACTACTACGTGAAATTTCTAGCGCCTGTAGAGTTTGAAATTTACGTGGAAAAAAATTATTTATTTATTTGCAGAATACTGTAGACCCTGAAATGGGTCCAAGCAGAAGGGAAAGAAACATAGAATATGTAGAAAGAAACACAGAAAATTACATCGCAGAAAATAACGTAAGGGAATTAGGACATAGTAAAGAAAAAGAAACAGTCACTCAGCAACTCTGAATTAGTAATTTTGTCAGTGGCACTGATGCTGTTTAGTACGTCAGGAGGGAGTTATTGTGCGTGTAAAAACTGAGTATTTGAAGGCACTGAGTCTAGCGCTGTACGGTGTAATTGATTCCGTGTGAGGATGTCTTGTCCGTCGCATTGTGATCGGCTGCCAATAACTGCCGCCAGTAATTAAATTAAACATAATTAATTAGACTGCTACTTGCTGTCAACGGACGACATTCACGCATTATTTTTATTCCACCAACAAGTGGCGGTATTTCCTGAATTCTTGGTCCCCGTTACCTCTTATTCCCATGAATTATGTTTGCAGCTTTAAGTCTACCATGTCTAAACCATCGCTGAGAAGAGATTTGGTGTTGGGCGCTTTGTGCGAAAATAAGCGACAAAGAGCGATGCAAGTGATCGCAGGAACGGACAAGTAAAAAAGTCTGTATGCTTTAGTGCCCAATTTTCAGAAGACACCTAATGAAGAAAACAGGTTCACGAAGACTTTTGGAACTCCACATCTGAACGATGTGTACTTCGTTGCAGTCCTTATACCATATAGGCATTATAAGACCTGCCCCTGGTGGCATGAATATACATATGCCGTCTATTTACGTTAAAATAGTCACATCTTCTACGGAATACTTCTCTGTCACATGCTCTCCCACGCCGTTCGAATTGGCTACACCAGAGGCACCTATGGCTAACGAGGACGAATGGCTCTGTAGGAAACCTAGTACAGCATTTTTAACACGATAGCCTTAAGGACCCCGTGCAGAAAAAAAAAAAGAGGGGGCACTTAATTAAGCTCCGCCTTAAAGATATGACACTATAATGTAGTGGGTTAATTCCCATATCTGCAGAATGTAATTCTATATTTTACATTCTCAGATCCCTGGGAGTCCTCGTACCACTCCTAGCGCAGTGGTGCAGCGGTTAAGCGATGCGTCACTGCCCTGCGATGGAAGGTGCTCCCAGCGGTGGGCTGGAGCGGGCCAGGTTGATCTTCCCGAACGACCAATCATTATATTTAACTGCCACCTTACATGGCGGGCAGTTTGCTCACTATCCGGTGGGCAAGTTGTGATGACGTCACAAGGTCACGTGACCTAGGTAGCCCACCTGCCTCCTAGGTTGCTTTTTGGACACCACCTGCCAATCATGTTACAGACACGGCGATACCCGGCTTTACCTAGCAGAGTGAAGCTATCGCTTCAAAATCCAGCCTCGTCGTCGGCGTCGCTTACCATGAGCGAAAAATTGACGAAAAATCCCCAGAGAAGCAATTTAGGGGGCAGGTGAGACACCTAGGTCACGTGACTCTGCGGCGTCATTAAAACCTGACCCCCCTGGCCGGTGGCATGCAGTTAAATTAATGGTTGGTCGTGAGAGGTTTCTTGGGAAGAGCAACCTGGGTCGCAGAAGCCCCACCGGTAGCAGAACCTCCTACCGCATGACAGTGGCGTATTGCTTAACCGCTGCACCACCGCTCCAATATTTTCTCAATACAGCCTGTTGGTGGGGAGATTACTGCCACAGGGAACGTTGTTCCCTGCTCCACTGAACCCCTGCTCCAGGACTGGTATGAGGACTTCAAGGTGTCTACCAATGTAAAGTTGAGAATTACCCAATTCCGCATATATGTGCATTAACCCATAACGCTATCGCGTCATACCTTTGCAGCTCAGCTTAAGTGTCCGCTTCATTTTTTTTTTAACTTATATTTTTTAGAGAACGGAACTGTGGACAGTATTCAGGGTTAGTATATGGTTTTGGTGCTGATATGACTACCTAGTCCTGCTTCACATTTTATTCCGTAATAGGTCAGGATGGTGGTGGCGGTGGTGAAAACATTTATTTAATCATAGGGAGAGGTGTTGGGAGTCGTGACCTGAAGGGTCACTCCCTTACAACCACTAGGTGGGATGCCTAGTCAGGCACGCCATTGACGGTTGCCGCCGCCCGGGCGCGAGCAACCGGACAGGGTCGCCTCCCAGTCCTCTCGGATGGAGTTTGGGATAGGGGGTAGGGATGGGTTCTGCTGGCAGGCTCACACCATGTGATAGGTGTCAGACACCTCCCCACAGTGTGAGCACCGCCCGTCAAATTGAGGATCGAAATGCTGTTGAGTTGCCGGGCACAACATCGTGTTGGCGAGCAGGCGCAGGAGTACCCGCTCGTTGGCCTTCCCCAGCCCTTTGCACGGGGTGGGAAGAGTTTGGTGCGTGGATTTGTAATAATCGCATATATCATTAAAAGTGTAAATCGGATTGAAATTGAAGTCCTGGTCGGCGTCGGGTCCCGTGAGAAATGCCTGGAGAGAGAGCGCGCGGGCGGCGGCGTCGGCTGCCTCATTTCCGTGGACGCCTTGGTGACCTGGAGCCCAAACGAGAGATCGGTGCGCGGGATCCGAGTCTCGGCTACAATTTTGGTAAATGAGATAAGCTAGGGGAGTAACCCACCCTTGCGTGACGTTTCGACAAGCCCCTCGCGAGTCGGTGATTATGTATTTGGAGGAGGTGTCAGAGGCTGCCAAAGCGATGCCAACCTCTTCTGCGTAAATGGCTGACTGGGCCTTGAAAGTAAGGGCGTCTACTGTTTTACCCTCGTGGACGACCGCGGCCGTGTACCATCCCCTGGGGTCCGGACCGGACGCGTCCACGAGACTCCTGGTTTGCTCCGAAAATGGCGGTCCAAGGCTTCCGACCGCGCCAGGCGCCTGCCATTATGATCGTCTTTGGACATATTGGTGGGGAGAGGCCGCACGTGGAGGGCGCGTCTCCAGTGTACGGGAAGGCGGCATCTCTCCTCTGTGAATTGAGTGGGCTGGATGTGAAGTCGGGCTAAAAGGCGGCGACCCGACCCTGTCTTTGTGAGACGAGTGTATTGGTTGTTGAGGTGGGCCTCCCGAAGCTCCCTAAAAGTGTTCACAATCCACAGTGCCATAAGACGGCTGGTAGAGGTAGAGACCGGGAAGGTCCAGCGCTCGTTTCATGATTTTGCGGAGGATGACCTCGAGGGCATCCTCCTCCTGTTTCCGCAGGTGGAGGTAGGGAGTCGAATGCAAGAATCGACTGGTCACGAATGCGTTCGCCAGCCGCAAGGCGTCTTTGCATCGTAACCCACCGCGCTTGTTGGAAACCCGGCGGGCCATGCGGCCCACCTGGTCCCCCACCTGCTGGAGCTTGGCGAATGTTGTGTCGCAGCGCCGCTGGTTGTGTATGAAGAGTCCGAGGACTTTGATTTCCTTGGATTCGCGAATGGGACCGCTTTGCAACGAGAGATTGATTTGGGTCGAGCATGTGCGCGAGAGACGCAAATGCACGAATTCCGATTTCTGCGGGGAGCATTGCAGACCACAGTCTCGAGCATAGCGGTCCACTATGCTTGCGGCCGTTTGCAGGCTGGTCTCCATATCCCCCAGGCGTCCTTCCGTAGCCCAGATGGTGATGTTGTCGGTGTACAGCGCGTGCTGGGCCCCTTCGACCGCACCCAGCCAGGCGGGTAGGCACATCATGGCAATGTTGAATAGCAGAGGGGACAGCACCGCGCCTTGTGGAGTCCCCCTCGTGCAGAGCAGGAAAGGTCCGTGCTCTTCGTCCTGTATTCGGCTGTAGGACAGACTGTCCGTGAGAAATTGTTTAACGTGATTGAAGGTATTGGTGCCGCAGTGAGTTTGACTCAAATGTGTGAGTATGATCTCGTGAGTTACGTTACCGAACGCTCCTTTCAGGTCGAGTGCAAGGACAATTTTTTCGTTTTGGGGATGTGTAATGGGGTTCAAGATTTTGCGGTCGAGTTGGAGCAGGACATCCTGTGCGGATCTATGTGGGCGAAATCCGAACATGGTGTCCGCGAAGGTGTTGTGTTGTTCGAGGTACTCGGTCAGCCGATCCCGCACCATCGTCTCCATCAATTTGCCCACACACGAGGTGAGAGAGATGGGGCGGAGGTTGTCCGCGTCGATCGGTTTCCCGGCCTTCGGGATGAAGGTGACAATTTAGGGCCGTCTTCCAGTCAATGGGGAGCGGGGTTTTCCCCGTCCAGATCGCATTGATGTATTCTAGAAGGCACTGGCACGCTGAATCAGGAAGGTTCGCCAAAAGTTTGACGGTGACTTTGTCCCGTCCCGGCGTGGTGCCCCTCTTCATTTTGGCCAGACCCGTCCGCAGATCGTGAGGCTGGAAAGGCTTGTCCAACTCCGAGTTTTCCCTGCCTGCGTAGGAGTAGGCCGATCTGCGGGCAACCTGAGTTGTGCGCAGGTAGCGATCCCGGAGCGCCTGTGCCAACTTCGTTGTATTTCCTTGAAATTAGTGCATGGCTTTGTGTAGTTGCTTCTGCGTTTCTGTGCGGGTATGTGTTGGGTTGAGGAGGGCTTGACATCTGCCTCGCCGCCGTGTTGCAGCGGTCTACTCAGTTGGAGTCAGCTAGTTGGGCCGCGTACTCTGCTGCCTGCCGGGTGAGGTCCGCAATGCGCGCTTTGAGCTTCTTCTTGTGTTTCTGGCTCTTCCAGCGGCGCGTAAGGCAGCGGCGCGCTTCCCAGAGGTGGAGGAGGGGCTACGATCTCCAGGTTCGGATGATAGCCACTCTAATTATTACTTCGTGGCAACTGAACAACCAACCCTAAGCTTCAACTTTCCGGAGTTGGCAAATTGGTAAATTGGTTTTTGAGGAAAAGAAATGGCGCAGTATCTGTCTTGCATATCTCGGTGGACACTTCAACCGCGCCGTAAGCGAAGAGAGGAAGGTGGGAGTGAAAGAAGAAAGAGAGGAATAATTTCGACCACCTGGGTATATTTAACGTGCACTAACATCGCACAGCACACGGGCGCCTTTTGAGTTTCGCATCCATCGAAACACGGCCGCCGCGGTCGGGTTCGATTTCAGGCTGATTTATTTTTTTACTGATGGCAGTAAAATATTTTTCTGCAAAGAGGCCCACATTACGTGACAATAAAGCAACCGTGCTTTCCGACAATCTACCCTGTTAGCAGTTTGTCAGCTAAGTTCACAAGCCTGAAAGAGCCAGGATCATTTCTCGACCTATCTCGAATTCTTGGCAACAAG
This sequence comes from Amblyomma mixtum, assembly GCF_055824585.1. NCBI lineage: Eukaryota > Metazoa > Arthropoda > Arachnida > Ixodida > Ixodidae > Amblyomma > Amblyomma mixtum. The sequence continues at coordinate 181,277,742 of NC_143014.1, forward strand.
TCGGCGTCCTCGGTAATGCAACCCCATCTGTCTTATTAAATATTATCCATAGAGGAAATATAACTAGAAACGGCAAGGTTTTCAACTGGATTGAGGGCAAACCGAATTATCTTCCTCGCAGAAACGAATTCTTGTGAAGATCTCAAATTTTGACGTCGCAAAATACAACTAATTTACCTCTGCCCGTGACAAGCCAGCGTCTCTTCCATTCAAAAGAAACACCTCGACAGAGGTACGCACTACACTTTTCACACCTGTTGCTTGTAAGGGGTATACATAATAAAAGAAATGCGGACAAATCAGCCGCCTCAGACTACACGTGCTGAGCATCCAGAGGTCATTTCCATGCCGTTGCTCGCTGCATGCATAACGCCACCATATCCTTAACGCCATATTCGACGTCCATTGCCGCCGCATAGGCAACCAATCGAATAGTACTCAGCTTGTCTTTTTATTCACCAGTTCAATGCCTATCGCATCTTCGTATTTCTCTTTACAGACCGTGCAAGTTTAGCCAGAGAAAACATTGCATTTTTGTCCTCTGCTCTCCATAGCGACACTGTGACATCATCCGGAGAGCGGGCATGTGCGAAAGGGAATATTTCTGACATGCAAAAACGTCCCCTTCTCGACCGCTGAGACATCATCCGCTGGCTGACGAGGATCCTGCAAGAGTTGCGAATATTTACGAAAACAGCTTGCAATGAGGAGGTCAGTATGATTGATGCGCGCATAAAAATTACCTCCTGGTTTTCACGAAGGAGCCCATTACCATTCCTGTGGTGTCGCAAGGAAGCCACGAAAACAGATAAAATCAATTTTTGCTTGTCTTCTGCAACTGTGAAAACTTGTTGCCTAATAAAAATATACAGCATCATTTGCTCTGAGGCTGAAATATATTTATGCACCCCCCTGTTCTAATATTTAATTATACAGCGAAAGCTGTTACTAGGGGTCCCCTTGATTCACCCCTATTCACGTCACTCCCGCTCTCTCCCCTCAAGCTTTCAAATCCAACCCTTTTACTGCGAGATCATTCTTTAGCTACCTCAGCCAGATTTCGTGATGTATGCTTCTCGCCTCGTAACAGCCCTCGCTCGCTGAGCGGGCGGCCAAACAGTGCTTCGCCGCGCATTTGCCGCAGCTGTACCAATCGGAGCGCCGCGCACCGCATATGTCACGCCTCCTATTTTGCCATATTTGGCTCCTAGAAAATAGTGTCGGATTTCATCCACAGCAGGCAGCATACTACTGAGGGCTCAGCTCTCAGGAAGCGCCCTCAGAGCATTACTCAGCTCTGAAATGCTATAGCGGCAGTTCTTGAACGTGTATTCGGCGGTGCTGCCGGAGATGGTGGGGCCTGTTGGCTCCGCGACTCCTTTGACTCTGTATACCACACGAAAAGGACGTTGAGAGGGTGAGGTTGGGTGGGATGCGAGGCTGCATGCTAACCATCAAAGAAAGCTTTTTGGCCAATTGGATATACCAAATCTAAGTGAGCGATTATATGGGACTTCCTTGACGTAACCTTATTGGGTTCTTGCCCCATGACGCGCTTCTCGCGTCCACAGTGTTCAGTTTAGTGATGTCAAGGCTTCTCCTATTGCTTGGAGTCATTCTGTCGTTGCTTTACGCCTTGCACGCTGTCAGTATCGCTGTACCTTGCGAAGACGGAGCCAGAGGGTGAACAAGGATGCTCTCAACTGCCTCGTAAGACTCCCTAAGTGCTGCGGGATGTCCACCTCGCCAAAAAAGACCGAATGAGCGTAATCATTCTCACTGGCCGTCAGAGTAAGGCTGATGCAGTCTGCAGGTCAGTCTACATGCAAGGCGAACTTGTTCACCACCCTCAACAGGAACGTTGGTCCATTCATCTTACCGTAATCGCCTCCGTCCTCCATGACACGACTGGGCACAGAATTAGAAAATCAACTGCACAGCCACAAATTACGTCTTCACTACAACACGCTATTGACCGCCAACGGACGGCTGTTGTGTGGCTTTCGCTACACCTCGCTAAGCCTTGTCCGCTAACAAAAAAAAAAAAAACGCTTACGACTACACTTCCAGATATTCCACTTGTCTTAAACATTCGTGTCTCCTCGAATATTTAAAATTAATTGGAGACCGAGCTCTCGAATCAAATACCAATATTAAATTTCAGTATTCGAAATTCGCACTTGAAAGTTCGAATATTCGCACAACCCTAGAAATGGGGCTGGTCCGATTTGGGCTGCAGGTGGAAAAAAGAGCGGGAGGAAGTCGTTAAGATAAAATTTTTCTCTGTGTACATAATGATTGCCTTTTTTAATATTATTAGTGCGAAAGCATTATCCCGATGGGTAAACCCCGAGCAAGATCTTGTGACGCTTGTGGGTTTGTGCCAAGTAAAATAAATAAATAAAAATAAACAAAACAAATATGCCCGACTGGGATTCGAACCCGCCGCAGCGCGAAGCGATCATCTTCGCTGGCCACCGCGCGAGAGCACTATCGGCTATCGCCGCATTTTTCTTTCATTCATTGCATGGAAATAAACCCGCTTAGCTACGAAATGTTTTACAGACACACATACTATCCCGCGATGCAGACACACATGCTCATGTATTCGTACACTGCACCTCCTTCTGCACATCAAAACTGCGGGAGACATACACATGCGTCAAGAACCGCAGCCGAACATGCCTGGTGTTAAACCACAACACAGTCTCGGGATGTGCTCTGCACATCGTCTTCTTCATCAACTCCACTATAAAAATAATACTCGCGCTTTGAGCAATGTGGCAGTAGTGACAGAGAGATGTTTGCTGCATGCGTTGGCGTGGACAACATTGTGGCAGAAACATGGCACTTGAGCGATACGCGTTGGCGTTGAAAACATTGCTGCAGAAATGCGGCACTGGAGCGTAGGCCACCGGCCACACTGACGACAAAAAAAGTTGAAGACGCGCATAACAGGCTCCCTGGGTCAGTGGACATCTCAATCATGTGGCGGTGGTGTCCACCAGCAAAAAACTGTGCCTTTGCACAATATTTCGGGCTTAGCAATGCTAAACCACTAGCCTTTGTTTTTTTTTTTTTTGTGAAAGAAATTAGCTTTTGACTTGAGGTGGAAGGTGTATACCTAGGGAGAAATTAACAAAAAATAAACGCTTTCAACATCCTTTGTTTCCTACGTTCTGTCGGGCCGTTATTTACACGACTCGTAATGAACTATGCAACGAGGTACCCCGCTCCGTAATAGCAGAGATCCGTTTCCTTAACCCTGCAACGTCCAGTGAATGAAAGCGTCGCATAAAAGTTCTGAACGTACAGCACACCGTCCGCACTGGTCCCTATATTGTGGAAATGTAAACAAACTGGTGGATTCATTTACACATGCATTGCAGCTCATATACGAACGTATGAAAAAACAACAGGACTGCGCACATAATTACTCAGAAAATGATTATCAATATTCGAAATCATCCCACTGCCTGCTCATGCTGCAGTAGTAGGTTCTTTCGCCGGAGAGTTATTGCTTTCGTCTAGGACTTCTGCATCTCTTGCTGCTGACACTTTTCTGGTAGAATTATTCTGGGAAATACGGTTTCTGGACTAGTTGTAGATTTTGACATTCTTCTGCGAACATAAACAAAAATTACTTTGGACAGAATGTATGCGTGCTGTGAATAGTATAGGATTAAGCGAGAGAAAGGGGCTCCCTTTCACCTCAGCTTTTTCTTTGCGGGCTCCTTGTTGGTGACCCTGCAAGCCTGCAAGGGACTGTTCCGTTTCTTGAGAGCGTCGCGACAAAGCGATGGGCAGCGACTTTGCCGTGCGCGAAGTCCTTATTTCCGTTCTGCATTTGATTAAGCTCGCTTTTCTACTTTGCCTTTATATCCAACCACACCTTTCCCCCAGTGCAGGGTAGCAAACCGCAACATACTCCCGGTTAACCTCCCTGTCTTTCCTTCTGCCCACTCTCTGTCTCCTATCTGGTAAAAAATCGTCAGCGGTTTGCGTGCATTCTTTTTTTTCTCTGCTGGCATTCGTCATTCAGCATGCGTAATGCACATGGCCTCCCTCTTTTACTGTGGAGAGCGAGTGCTTTCAATGTGCCCTCTGCGCAGGTCCATTGTAGTGTGCGTTTAAAAGCATTTTGAATGTATAAAACGTTCTGAATAATTTTCACCTGCGGAAGCTTGTGTGAATTTTCTTAAGGGCCCAAATGCGCTCAACTACTAAATGATTCTTTTTTTTTTTTTAATTTTCATTCGAGCAGTTGGGCCCCTTGCCATTGTCGACGTTTTTTCGGGGCGTAAAGCACATTTTTAGCCGAGAAACACGCGGCTTAAAATACAATTTAGTATTTTGCGGCGCAGCGGTCAAATTCGTGACGTCAAGAGTAATGTCACGCGTGTGTTCGCAGTAACTGGACTAGCGATGTATTAAAGCACCATTTCGGGGACTTCTTTCTCGCAGCTTTCTTGCGTTGTATTGTACTTCGGAGTGTATAATTGTAACATCACTGCGAACCGCGACGCATGTTCTTATATGTATTTCTCATCTTCAAAATCAAGCGCTTCGAATTTTATCTTTCAGCCCATACACAGCCACTGCTTCACCTCTTTACTCTGACCTAAACATTCTGCCATTGAAATGCCTCCTTAATCTTAGGTTAGGTCTCCTAATCTACCGCGCTCGCAATAATAACAATCAACTTCTCTGTTTTTCCGCATCTCTCCTTTCTAATAGCAATAACACTAGATTCTCTGAACAAAACAATATGCTTCTACCAAAAGTGAACACAAATTATGGAAAACAAACTGCTTTTTTCTCCGCCATCAAAACCTGGAATTCATTACCACTAGCAATCAAATCCGCACGTTCGCAGCCCGCTTTCTACACTTTACTAAAAAAACATCTCCTATCAACCCATTCAGCTTCATGCCATGCTTAAGGTTGCCTTCATCTTATTTTCTGTTCCCCACTCTGACAGCAAACGGTCATATTGTTAATCATCTGGAACCTCTTTTTTTTTTCTTTCTTTCTCCGCCTGTGTTCTATATCTGCATTTATTCAATGCCCATTGTTATCTGATGTCCTTCTTTGTTCTTTCTATTGCTCTTATGTTTTGCTATTTTATGCCTTTTTTGTTAAATTATGCCCGCTAACTATTGTATAACTTATTCATTGCCGCAAATTACACTAATAGGTTTTAACTTGATTGTATACTTTTATTCCAGCTCCTCTGCCAAACTTATGCACTTTCCTTATGTATTCCTGATGGGAGGTCCCCCAGACAGTTTTCACTTTGGGACCTCCTACTGTACTAACTTTTTTATGAAACTTACTTACACCGTTCTCCGAGTGCCGACCGTCCTTACAAGCAGTTTACGATATGCAGCCCGCCAACTTACTCAGAGTCATCACCAGTAATGTGGACTAGTGCACTGCACGGGCTCGGGCCAGCCCGAAAGCCCGGCCCGGGACCTGATTTATTATGCCGGGCCTGGGCCGGGCCCGGGCCTGAAGTTGCGGGCCCGGGCCGGGCTGGGCTCGGGCTTAAAGCTGCGGGCCCGAGCCGGGCTTGGGTCCGTACAGAAATGGCTGGTGTCCGACTTTTCGTTCACTATTGCAGAGTCAAGTACACAACTGCGGCATTGAAGCAGCGACACGCATGAGCTACTGGTTATAGTACGCGCTGAGAGAAAAACTAAGCTTTATTCACTGACTTATTTATTTCCTTATTTCCACGCCGCGGTGTGTAAGAGTAAAATGCAACCGGCCTTAATTGGCCATTGACTGTTCGTCATCCGAAAACATACCTATACACTATTAGAAATCCGTTCGTTATAAACATATTAGTTTAGGACGCTTGTAGTCTTCAAGGACATACCGTGAAATACTCAAGCCTTTTAGCTTTTCGTTTCTGCTGAAAGGCAATCAGTTCTGCTATGAGCTAAACGTGTAAGATCGCGTTCACTAAAAAAATGTAATCCTACTGCTTGAAAGGCAGCTTTAATATTTATACTTCGCCGGCGGCAGAATATAACTGATTAAAATCAACGCAAATTAGACTACTACGCGTTTATGCAGCAGACCTTTTTATTTAACTCTCGGAACTTCCGGATTAATCTTTGCCCACCTACACGAGATCACTCTCCAAAAGACGGGCCTGGCGAGCACTACTCTTCACCACTTCCTTCTCGGTTAAAAAGAAGCAACTTTCTGGAAGCAAAACTGCCGTTTCAGAACCTTTGTCGGCCAGTTCCTTATCGGTGTAGTAGCAGTCTACTTGCTCAGAGTGAGCAGTAAATCTCAAACTTACTGTGAAACGGGCCGGGCCGGGCCCGGGCTGGGCTTCACTCCGGGATTCACGGGCCGGGCCGGGCTCGCTAGAGCTATAATTTAGCGGGCCCGGCCCGGGCCCGGGCTTGAAGTCGCGGGCCTGGGCCGGGCTCGGGCTCCAGGTCTCGGGCCCGGGCCGGGCTCGGGCCTCAGATTGAGGCCCGTGCAGTGCTCTAATGTGGACACGCGTATGGCGATTTCCCCGCTTTCACAGGGATGCGACGCTATTCCCTGTCTTGGCAAGTGCTTTTGGTGGAATCCGCATATTGGAAAACACTGAAAGGTAATTCATCGACCTTTAGGCTCACTAGGCATTGATGTCTATAGGGCGTTCAAGCTGTGGGTGGTAAGTGCTTTAGACACAGTAAGGCGAGCAGGGCGATTTCACGTCGCGTCGTTCTAGTCGACAGTGCGAAAGACGTGGGAACAGCGCTCTGTCCTTTTATTTCCCTAGTTTCTGGCCGACGCCTTTCGCGCTGTTGGCTTAGAACAAGCGCTTTAGCAACGTTTAACTGATTATCGAGCTGCTGTTGATGTCTTAGAGCTGACTGTTTTTCCTGCGAAAATTTAGGAGGATGATATCCACTAGCACTTGTGGCCCGAAACAACAGTGTGGGCTATTAGCTACGCCGTAGAGGAGTGCTTCGTGTTAATTTCGACCTTCCAGTGTTCTTCAATGTAAACCGAAGTCCCGATACACGGGCGTTCATGCGTGTTCGCGAGCTCGTGTCCAACGGACGAACGTCGTATCCACTGAGCGACCAAGCCGGCTGTGTTTCGGTGGGACTTCACTAACGAGCTCCAAATATAGTAATTAAAAAAAAGGCCTTTCTCACCAGTTCTGTAAACTCAATAGTTGGTATAGATTTTAACAGTGTGTGGCAGCGCAAGCGTTTCGCGCGTGAAAATGAAAGACAAGAGCGGCGGTTCGGGAGTCCACCCTTGGCATGTATTTGACTAGCGCAAAATCTCTACGTCCCGAGCATCAAGCTTATTATAGAGCAGCGAAGGCAACAAACAGTGCTCCTTGCTTCTTGCGTAGCAAATTGTTCATTCTCGGCGGATGACGATGCCGATTTCACGAGACACAGTACACAGTGGGAAGCCACTTATGAAGGAGAAGACAGTTCATGTAGAGGCCGGGGCGATCTCGATGACGAAGAAAACGCACATGAAGTAAATGACTCGAAGGTGTGTCATTGTTCACCACCGAATCTTTAGACGGCAGAGACTGTTGGTCGAGAGATGAAGTACACAACAATGCAAATGAATAACTAAAAAAAAACGAAGCTGGAACCTCAACAAAAGAGATATGGCGCCTCGCGCGCAGTGCGGTCCCCAACACCCACGAAGTTTCACACTGAGCTGGCTGAGCATGCTGTTCGTGTTGATGCTCAGACATGTGCGTAGGCGTGTGTGTGTGTGTGTGTGTGTGCACTTCGCAGGCTAGGCGCGAAAGGGCGACACCCGGAAGCAGCAGCTACGTTGCGGACGGAGCAACTCAGGTAGCCGTGCGCTGCGGCCCTGTAAATACCGTTTGTTTGTACAGTGATGACGAAGACAGGAATTAGGTATATTTTTACGGAGTATAAATGCATGCTTTCCTGAAGGTTCTGAAACAAAACTCTTCCAATCGATACGCCGGCAGCTTCGCGAAGCGCAAGTGAAAGAAGCGTCGATCCTGTGAGTATGAACCTGCCGAAAATAGCAACTCTAAGTTCACAGTGACAGCACTGTGTGACAGTAATTCAAGGCACGTCCTTCAGAAAGAGTGAGCCCGTGAGCACACGGGTTTACTGAAAGCACGTGTGCAGGCGTCATTCCGAACCTAAGGCCCTAAGTGGAGCGTTGCTGCACATGTCAACAACTGTTCCCGTACCGGCGACTAAGAGCCACGTTTTGTACAATAAAATAACGAAATATAAACCGAAGAAAAGAGCATTATCTCAATCTTGAGTGTAAGTTCCTTACGCGATGCTGCCTTCAAGGACATCTGTAATGAATAAAGTGATGTGCGTAAACATTAGCCATTGCAACAAGTAACAAAATGGAGCAGTTTTAGCCATCACATAATGTATGCGCTCTTCAGCGTTCTTACGCTTTGTTATTTGCATATTACAATGGCGCATGAATGGCCTGTCTCCTCTCGCAAGTGCTGAAATCAGTAACAACAGTAAATACTTTACTCTTTTTGAGCACAACGGTGCCCACCACGCAGTCACAGTTTTCAGCGCACAAAAAAACATGGTCGCATGCAGATCGGCATCGATTTCTGGCTTGCTTCTCTTCCCATTAAAACACCGGCCTGCTGTGTTACCCGCCGATCAGGTCTGGTATAACCAGTCATTCAATCAAGACTAAAGTAATAATAAAGGCTTTTTTCCATCACCTTATTTTTGTCGAATCGCTTTTTGTAACCTACTCCTGTACTGTATACTACTTTGTCGCGCCTGCTTCCTGTGCGATAATACATTACTCTATAAACATGCTCCACTTGAAAATAAACTGCGGTGTGGTGCCTTCAAAACTGGTCTTTAACGTGTCCTGCAATCCGCCCTACTTCATAAGTGCGATAACAGCCACAGATTCAGTCCACAGGCAAGTCGGCTCCTATGGGCTTTGGCCCGTATGGACAATGTTCAACACAACCTTGCCGGCATGAACAGTTGATCCTTCCTCTCGCAACAAGGAACGCAGCATTCTTCATCGTTTCCCCTTTCGGTATGACGAGCTACAGCTTCTGTGCGTTGTGGCCCAAACTTTCTCGTAGGCTAGCGTACGCCCTCTGGCTTTCGTGACGAGAACTTCAAAGACGTAAGTTGTGTCCGGCTGCAGCTTCCTGATCTTCTGCATTATGACGTTCTGGAAGCGGTGCTTGCTGAAACGGTGGTAGCGGCGGCAGCTAACCTTGCCACTCTTCTCTGCCAGCTTCGTCTCGTCGCAAAAGTCCTGCGCTCTGGCGAACACGCCCGAGTAGCTACCGCGGACCTCCTGCTTGAAAATGCAGTAGCGAACTTTTTCATCCAGGGCTGCCTTCCAGGCCAGCGTGACGGAGTTACAAGTAGTCAGTGAGCCCATCACCTTCACTCCACTGTCGTCGGGCAGCGTCGGGAACGGGAACTTGTGGTACTTCTTGCTGACCAGGAGGTGAACTCGGCGCAGCTGCGGAACGGTCGACGATATTTTAATCACGTACGTTCCATTCGACGGATGGTTCAGGGTGAGCGTCCTCGTGTCCATCACTTCTGCAGTGAGCACCTTGGCCTTGCGCAGCGTGACAGACAGCTGTATTGGACCTGGCCCTGAGCAAGACTGCACGAACATCCACACCGTTGGCACGTTGGCGTTGACGGAGTACTTGGCCATGTGTGCGAAGTTGTCCCTCTGGTCTAGCACGATACGAACGAGCTGGTTGTCCTGAATGCGCTGGTTGCCTACGCTTCTGGCAACCACACTTGTGCCCGGATAGGCCGTGCTTGAGTTGGTCTTGACATTCAGCGCGAACACATCGATGTAGTACCTCTGGTCCACCTCGAGGTCTGCGAAGCTGTGCCAAGTCCTGCGGCCGACGCACTCGAAGACGACGTCAGTTTGGGGCCGGACGCCACGCTGCATCTCGCGCGAGCGTAGCGCCAGTTTGCGGCGGGTCCCCTTTTCCCACCAAAAGCCAAAGCCGGAGTCGGGGTGAGGCGGACTGGGCACGTCGCCTCGCAGCGCGCTGTCCACGGCGCACTTGGTGTGGAAGTTGTCTTTGCGGTTGGCGGCCACGCAGTACTGCACCTCCTGGTGGGTAGTGCCTTCGGATGGGCTCGGCTTCCACGTGAAGAGCACACGGCCGTTGCGGACCTGCGAGCAAGAGAGATTGCCATTCCGTCAGCCTTGAATTTGTTGCAGTTTTCACGAATAAATAACAATATAACCCTGTCTACGACGGCAACAAGGCAGGGTAATTAAGCATTAAAAACGTGATGCTTTTCAAAGATGGCATCCGTTCCTTTTAGTCATATGATATACATGAACTCGGTGTGAAGCAGTTAGCTCCTGTTTCATGAGCCTATATTACTCATACCATCGAGCATATCATTCAATGTTTTAGGCAGAGCATGGCATGAAATTCTAAAATCTAAAGGTTTAAGTCGTCCCTGAGTTTCGGCGAACTTGTTAAGAAAGCTTTCTGCGGTCCAGATTTGGTTTTCTGTGAGAAGAAGATAAGAACAGTTCAGAGAGGACAAGATTAATTTTACGCAGCAGATCAAATATGTGCTTACAAATTTTATGCGCCTCCTAAATTACTTCTGAATGTACTCAGCCTCATAATTAGCCTAAACTACAACGCGTGCAAGTGCATGTAGCAGGCGGCTTCCCCTCTTTGTGTCCTGATCTTCCTTCTGCACGTCAAAATTTTTCTAGGTAAAAATAGCAGTTAATTCATTTCTCGCCCTTGTTGCGTAACCGAACATAAGATAAAAGGAGAACAAAGGCCACTCCTCGCCAATTCGCCTACTTAACGATGTTATCCGAAATAACCAAGCGTTAATTTTCACGCGGGTCAAAGCGACCAGCAGCAAGCCCGAGAGTACGCATTATAGCGACAGCAGTGTGCTAACCTGGAGCACGTCCACTTTGGGCTTGACCGGCAGCAGCGGGAACGGGTAGTGGGCGTCAGCGTCGGAGGTGCCGTACACGCGTACGCTGGTGTCCGCAGAGTCCGAGTCGAACTCCAGCATGTAGACGCCTCTCGGTGCATCGCGCCGCGAGAAGCTGAGCCTGCCTCGGCCATAGAACGATCCGCCGACCACGGGCTCTGTCGAGGCTCCATCGTCCCGGTACAGCAGCGCCGATGGGTCCCGGGACTCTGCGCCCAAAGATGAGATACCGTTGTTAGATACCGTTGTCGTGTAGATCTACTGGATATGATGGTGGGAGTGGTGGCAGCTGCTAGGGAGAACGCGCCTCTAGTAGTTTTTAATGCGGTTTCATCGGAAGCCTCATCGGGGGAAAAGGAAATGTGCCGTCGATCATAAAATTCGCCCACTGGCTGGAGAGGAGTGATGTCACCAGACCGGAAGTGACGTCACTTCGGGTAAAGGCACCTAGAACGTATAATGATATCGCACGGCCAACATATAATAGAACCAGGTGTCTGCGTGATTTTTGTAAGTGAATAAGTACAGGGCAGAAATAAAGAAAAGTAGTACAGGGCCCATTGCTGAGACAATAGTGTTAGAAATGGACTGAAAATTATTGAACAAAGTTGAGTGCAAGTGCAGCCCAAAAGAAAAGCAATCATATCTCAAACCGTTCAAATGAAATATCGAATGCAGCGGTAGATGAGCAGGAAAGTTGCTTATCCACGTTAGTGTACACAGCCAACTTTGCAGCACGTTGCTTGGTGATATAGGATATGGGCTATTCCGAAATGATACTGTCCTTATTCCAGTGTACAAATATGCGAAATTCAAAGTGATTTGCTCTTGTCGAGGTCACATGGAAAGAAAAGTGCTAAGGAACATGACCTTGGGACATTCGTTACGGAGAGCAAGAACAAAGGGTGGAAAATAAAAGTGTCCTGCCCCAGCGCCCCTGCCTACCCACGCTGCCAATGGCACAACGACAGGAGCCAGTGAACGGACACAACTGCTGACCCTGCCTTCCCACTGCAAGCAATATTTCGCGCTATCAAGGAAGTCGTAGGCAGAGCACGTAACTAGCTTTGTCCATGCCTGGAGACCAGGGGTACCCAAGCTGCATTTCTGCAGGCTGTGCACAACATCTCCCTCCATTAGCTGCTTTTTCTTTTCGTCTTCACGGCATTTACTTCAATATTTCGCATTTCTTCGCCTCCCCCCCCCCCTCCCCCTCTTCCTTTTGCATGTATTTCAATTCAACGATTTACTCATACTATGTTTATCCACGTAATGATTTTATAACAGCAGCCAAAACCACACGACGCCCATCGCCAACATTGCCACTATCGCCTGCTTTTCAACCGCGACATTTTCAAGGACCCTTGACGACAGCTGATGTCAGGGGTGCAAGCCAAGGCTTGCGCACACTGTAGCACATAGCTGCGGGGTGCACTTAGCAGTCTCGCTTCTCTGAAGCCCGCCAGCAAGCGACTCAGACCGCTGGGAGCCCCGTGGGAGCTGTGTTTAGGCGGCGGCGTCGGCAGCAGCGTGTCTTGAGCCGCTCTTCAAGGGCAAGGCTCCTGTCCCCGACCATAATGACGCTGGTGGCCGGACGCTGACAGACGCCAAGCTGATCGACAAGACGGGAAGTGCGCAGGGGAGGACGCATTTTTCTTCGCCCTACGCGCCTGCTCTCCCGTCTCGATAGTTCTCCGCAGCGATACTGGAGTTGCACCGTGCGGGTCAGGATGTGGTCCTTGCAGGCACAAAAGTAGAGCGACATTTGGACCTTGCGGACATCGCAGATCTGGACGAACCCCAAACCGTGCCTTCTTCAGCGATCCTCAGGAGACACGCGTTGTGGTTAAACACTCCAGCTCTCAGCGAGCCCTCCAGGAATCAAAGCAGTACGCGACCAGCAAACAAGCCCTGCGGTTGGCGGCTGAGTGATACGACGTTCTCGGTGGCCCTGATTGGGTCGGTCTGCGGCCGCGCGCCTTCCGGCGTGCTGCGCGGAAGTGCCGAGGCGGAGTCGCAGTGGCCGCGCGTGACGGCTAAAAGATACGGCCGCGTGGCGCAGCAGCTGGGCTGACAGCGGCAGCGTGCCGCCGCGGTGGCGGGCGGGGGTGCTGAGGAGCGCGCTTTGGCGCGTATTCGTCAGCGTCAGGATCAGACGGAGCGTTAAATTAGGAGAAACCCCGAAAGACGACCGAGACACCGGCGTGCCACGCCACTGACGGATGAAAGAGCACCCGGGACGGAGGGAGGCCCGCCGAGTCCTGCGCACAGCATGTCGTTGGCCCTCGCGTGCCGCCTGAGCGATGGCCGCGGCTGTGAGGCCGGCGGCTACCGCGACGCACGCTGTACAACGAGCCTGGCGCTGCTCAAGGAATCGGCAGAGCACCACCTGGCGGCCATCGCCATTACGCCCTCGGTCTGGACACGCGGCCGTTCAGACATCCCGGCATCTACAACACCAACAGAGAAGGGTCTACGCAGGTAGATGGCACCGCGTTGTGTGGTGTGTGTATTGAAAACCCTCAACGTAAGGTGTCACTACGAACAGCGTCCGTCCAACCGCAGAGAGGTAGTGAAGGATACAAAGACCAAGAAATATGCGGCTACCGCTGCGATACTGATAAATGGATTCCCAACATCAACGGAAACGTGACTTGCCCTCTCTCTCTTTTTTCTATGCTTGGAATACAATTTAGTTCTACGCTCATGAAAAGCGGCGTGAATTTTCGAAAAATAACTTCGGCTCCCTCCGGACCACCCCTTATACAACTTGTAAGTATAGGGGTTGCACTTTTCGGTTTAAACCAATAAAAAAAAAATAAATGACAGAGCGGTTACCGCTGGTTAACGCGAGGTTCATCCGTAGCTGTCTGGGTATTTATACTTAATGGCATATTGTGGTAGAGAATATGAGAGCGACCTCACATCTATATAGTTCTAAGGCGCTCTTTTTGTTTTCCACACACAGTCTCGTTTTTCATCTATAGGTATCCTCTCCAGTCGGCTGCTCGAGAAGTGCAGCGCCGCCGATGGTTCTCTCGTCGGGCGGCGCGTTTCGCAGAGGGTGCCGCAGATGGACTCCATCGTTCTCGACATACTATCCCTCCTCCTTCCACGGTAACCGCCCTCCGGATCGTTCCAGTGGTAGCCACATGCGGTTGCGCCTTCCTACGCTGTCTAGATAACCTTCGTCTTTTGCGGTAACCCTCCTACTCCATTCATGGAAATTAGCCTCCAGGTGGTTGCCCTCCCTCCTCCTTCAAGGGTAACCACGTTCCAGATGGTTACCGTGCTGCGCATTCATACCCTCTCGCCGTACCCTTCTCCTTCCGCGGTACTCATCATCCGGTTGGGAATTTCTTTGCTCTCGCCCCACCTTCCTCCTTCAATTGTAAACACCTTCCGGACGGTTACCGTTGTAACCACCGTCTGGTTACGCATTCCCACACTCTCGCCATACCCTCCTACTTCCAGGGTAAACATCCTCCGGTTGGAGATTCCATCGCTTTCTCCGCATCGTCCTCTTCCACGGTAACTGCCTTCCGGTCGGTTCCTATGGTAACCACCCTCCAGTTACTCCTTCCTACGCTCTCGCCATAAAGGCTCCTTCCATGGTAACTTTCCTCGTGCTTCCAGGGTAACTACCCTTCGGATGTTTCCCGTGGTAACCACTCACCAGTGGCGCATTTCTCCACTCCCGTCATACCTTCTCCTTGCACGGCAACTACTCTCCGAGTGGTTCCCATGGCAGCGCATCCATCGCTTACGCCGAAGACTACGACATACTTCTGGGACGCGAATACCAGGAACGGGCGCTTGACAGCTATCACTGTAAAACGATAAAATTCTTATTACTGGCTCGTTGAAAACAAAATAAGACAGAAGGAAGAAATGTTGCTAGCCGCGGCATCTGCTATCGATGCACGGCTAGTGGAAATAAAAGGGAAACGGAGAAGACGGGGGGAAGAGGGGAGCGATAGAAAGAAAGGACAGGGGTAGGGTTACACTGTGCATACATAATCCACAAAAATATACGTAAATCACGGTAAAGTGCCGCGCCCGCGCGCGTGTGTCGAAAGGCGCACTTGCATAGCAAGCGGGCGGTCTCGGCACGCGTAATTTTACGCGCGCTGAATTCAACTTTCGAAATTCAGGCGCCAGGGCGCATGCGTAAAACAATAACCCGAGGGGCGGTATTGTCCGGCGCATGCCCACTAGCGTCACGCTAGTGCCCTATCCTGCTACAGGCTATCAAGTAGGAGTTCAACTACGTCAAAGGATAAAGTGAAAGTGCGGGAGCCAGGAGCGAGGTGAGATGGTGTACCTTTGGATTAAGTAGAGAAGTGCATTTTGAGGTGTCGCTTCGTTACCTAACACGCCTCTGCAGGCTGGGAGGCTCTACCTCATCTCCAAACGTCGTCTATTAGCGTAGCGCTGTTCGCTTTCCTCGTCCGCTCAGGGTGTGGTTACTCGGTTAAGTAATAGTGCACTGCATGCGAAGACACACGAAACCATGCGCAAATGCCACGAAAAAGTGCCGTGTTCTGGCTACCGCTATGGTTAAGCAGCAGTTTTACCGCTGTCGTGAGCCCGCAGACCACGTGATGCTCCACACTCTCGCTCAAGCTAGCGCAATAACCCAGGTGAGACGGCAAACATTCCATCAGTTACCTTCCGCTATTTGCTTTTATTGGTTGTAGCATTACCCAGCTCCTGCAAATCCTTCTTTTGGCTAAACAAAAGCTTTCCCTCCCTCTCTTTCTGCAAACACACATATAAGCGCTTTACCGGTAATTAACGAAAACTTATGCGTTAACTATTGCGTGAGAACTGCGCTCTGAATAAATCAACACTGAAAAAAGTTCACCGACTTTTCAAAAAAAGAACGTAAAATTCCAACCGCTAGATATAAACTAAAATGCTCGCCTTCTGTCTATAATTCCAAGAGAAGTTCACCCATATGAGCATTCGATGGGCAGAAGCAAGTGGTTGCATAATAAAAAGTGCAGTATACAGAAAAACGGGGACTGACGAAAAGAAAGAAAGG
The DNA here is from genome assembly GCF_055824585.1 of Amblyomma mixtum. NCBI lineage: Eukaryota > Metazoa > Arthropoda > Arachnida > Ixodida > Ixodidae > Amblyomma > Amblyomma mixtum. The sequence goes on from NC_143014.1 coordinate 181,293,768, forward strand.
TATGGCATACGTGATTTAACGTACCAAAGCCACACATGGGCTTTAACATGTACTGACAACGCACAGCACACGGGCGCCTTTCGTGTTTCGTCACCATCGAAACGCGGCTGCAGCGGCCGGGATTGAACCCGCATCCTAGGGCGCAGCAGCCGAACATGCTAACCACCGCGGAGGATGAAATGAAGAAAGAAAAGAAGCGACAAGAAAAGAATGGAACAAACAAACGAATGAACACAGTGCGAAATAAAGAAAAGAAAAGGAAAGCAAATCCTGCGGCGCTGTTGAATCGCGTACAGACCTCAGAGGCGATCCAGTCAAGCCAACAGCTGATCATGCATCTCTAAACGAACTGAATACCTCGGCGCACTGTACACAGCTTTCTAAAGCGACACGGATATGCCGGGGGATATTAAACTCTTCTGCGCTACCTTCATTTTAGCCGCGCTTACCGAACTGAAGTTCTTAGCGAGAGCGGGTGGGCCAGGAAATACGCTTGCTCATATATTTCGCGCAAAGATGTCGGGCGTCATAATGATCAAATTGTTGCTTTTAACGATTCTGTTTGTAGGGCCTACTAACTATACCTGTAAAATTGAAAAAGGAAAGCTACTGCGGTCGTTTATCTCACCAGTCAGGTGACGCCATGGCGTCAGCTGCAGCGTCAGTACCAACGGCGGCGGGGCGTAGAGAGGGGAAAAGTCGGTACATGGTCTGGTCTTCCACGCCTCGTTCTCCTCTACGCGAACCTTTCGTACGTGCTGAGTGTCCGCCGTAGCGTGATGCATAGCAGCGCCGCCGAAATAATGCAGTTTAAACACAGGCTTCGCGGCCGGCGAACCCAGCGTGAAACCAGAAGCATGCACTCATTTTCTCTCTTTACTGCTAGTTTTCTGTTTGATGGGATAACAGAGGCGAACAAATGGTGCCAGCCTCTCCGTCTCCACCCTGCTGCTGGTCGCCGAGATCTTAGCATACTCTGCTCCTTCGGCTTCGCGTTGTGTGTTCTTCGGGATTTGTTTGCGTCTGGCCTGTGCATAAACATTTGTCTCTCTGACGGAGCTGCTTATGAAACGAGAACGCTCGCCGCCAATCGAGCATCGTCTCGTTTCAAGTTTGTTTCAACGAGGGGGACGAAGCCTTTACGGCTGGAAGATTGAGTAACGCAGCGATAGATGAGCGGTTCCTCACCTTGAGACGCGGAAAGCGGCACACTTTCCAGTGCGCGGCAGATACACTGTGGCTGTTGACAAAGCGATCTCCCAGGAATGTGTCGATACAAGCGTATCACGCCAAAGTACCTCATGCACGAGGAGTGTTTGTTCTCTCAGTGTGTGTTCTGCAAGCTTTTCTTTCTTTTCGCGACACTGCGAAACTAGCGCTGTAGTTCTTTCGTCCTCAACTCAATTTTTGCGTCAGAAGAGATTAAAAATTATAAGCACGAGTGGCAATAACTACGCACCGCAAAATGATCAGCCTGGTATTGAATCGTTGCCACTGAAGATGTACATACGAAATGACGCGAGCACATCTTGGCCTTTGAAATGAAGCGTACCTTCTGTTAACTAACAGCAAAAAAGTATAGCGTTTCTGTCATTTTACAATGCTGCTTTAAAATCAGCTGCCTAAAGGTGGTGATAGCTCCTAGTGTCTTATGATTGCACAGGAATGCGTGGCTAAATAATACCTGCCAAGGGTTGATTTTGGGAAATTTTCTCATTTTCTACACCTGAACATGAACTGCCTATCTTGCCTAAAGGCCCAAGCAACGTAGCAGAGTCTACCATATGGTCCTCCTGTCGGTTCTCGGGGTGGACGGACACACACACACACACGCGCGCGCACACACACACACACACACACACACACACACACACACACACACACACACACACACACACACACACACACACACACACACACACACACACACACACACACACACACACACACACACACACACACACACACACACACACACACACACACACACACACACACACACACACACACACACACACACACACACACACACACACTCACTCTCACTCACTCACTCACTCTCTCTTCATGCAACCGACCAGAAGTGTGATAGGTCAGGCGCCAGGGGTTTATGCCAAACAGCACTGCACCTATTCCTTTTCTCCACACACTCACCAAGACAAACTGTCTCTCTCTCTCTCTCTAGGACAGGAAGACCACTATGGAGGGCCCAGACAACGCACAAAAGTTTGGGCTCATGTGTTTTTCATGACACTGTGATAATGAAATGACGACGTCGAAAAAGAGAAACCCACACGCAAAGGCTCCACATCCAAATGAACGTTTAAAAGAACAAAACACATACATTCGCACAATTTAACAATTAAGCGAAAAAAAAACGGAGCCCCGAGTGCAGGGCGGCCTCTTCACCCACGACGAGCGTCGACTGCACCTTAGAGTCTACGCGTCGACTGCACTTTGGAGTCTACGCTGCGTCGACTGCACCTTGGAGTCTACGCTGCGTCGACTCCCGAGGCAGCACCAGCTTGGCCAGAACCGTCGTGGCAGCCAGGATGCAGCAGCCGTGGAGTCGCAGTGCCTGGTGGTGCTCTACCGTTGTGCCGCCGCAGGCGTGCCCAGTCTTCAGGGTCGAGTCGTGGGAACACTCGTGCGTGCCCTTGGCTGTCTGCACGGTAGGCTTGCGCGACGGCAACGGCAGCACTGCTACAGGCATCTGCTCCGGCTGGCACGAACGGTCCCGCGGCGCCATGGCGCTCACAGCCGTGACTGCAGCCGTCATGTCGGACTCAGTCTGGGCCCGAGCCGTGGCGAGAGTGCTACCCATGGAAGGCCGGACAGCGCGATTCTGGACGGACGTGGGCTTGACGTACTCGGAGCGCCGCAGGCCTCGGAGGAGCAGTAAGCACAGTCCCTCGTCCAGAAAGCCCGCCAAGTGACCTCGAAAGCGTGGGTCTCTCACTTGAACCGCAGTGGCGTCGTACTGGACGAAGTTAATGGCTCAGGAACGAAGCTATGCCTGCGCTCGCCAGTAACCTCCACGTCAACTGGCAGCGCTGGCGACACCACAGTGGAGATCACGGGGACACTTCGACATGTGTGCCGCCCAAAGTACGAGTATGCAGTAAGGCCCTTGACCTATAGTCAACTTTTTTTGGTAGTGTATGTAAAATAAAATTATATTTTAACGACACGGGCATTTTCGTCGTCGTTTTCGTGTAGAGAGCCAGCTGCTGCAGCTCTACATTTTGCGTCTTCTTTCTCTTTATCCTGATCAGGTAGAACTGTCGTTCCTAAAGTGAGTGAAAGGGCGCAGCGCTGATCGGTGTGACGCCCTTTTAGCACATCCTGTGTTGCGCCAGGTACGCACGCTGACACCACGAGATTTTCCTGAACTTGACACACTTCACGCACAACTTGTCGACGCTAGCACTGGAGCACTGGGTTATTATACCAAGTGTTTCAGGGAAGCCCGCCACTAATTTTTAAAAATAGGATTTTTCGGGTAACGAAAAGTTTTTTTTTTTTGCTGCATACCAGTGTTGGTGGATGCCAAAAACAGGCAAATCTTGTTAACTAGTAAATTGATTAACTCAATTGTAATAGTTAACTTTTTAACTATTATCGACAGGCGCCAGCTTGCAATCAGAGATTAGTAGCCGTTCGTTAGTAATACCCATCTCAGTTTTTAGAACTTCGAAATCGCGATTACCCTCGCCGCTAGGGCTCAACTAATTTGCGCCATTTCTGACGTAATTTGAAAACCGCGCGCTTGCGGGAGGGCGCAAAGCGACGTCAAAGAAATCGCGACCCTCCGTGACGCACGTACAACGTGTCATTGTCTGCCCGCCAGTTGCGAAGTGGCGAGGAACGGGGAACAGCGCAGCACGGGCGGGGCTGAGACTGTCGCGTGCAATTGCGTCATGGAGTGTCGTGATTTCATTGACGTTTCTTTGCTCCCTCCCCAAGCGTGCGGTTTTCGAACGGCACGAGAAATGGAGCAAATTTAATGTTGCGCCACAAAGGCGAGGGTAATCGTGTTTTCGAAACTCTAAAAAATCATATGGCTATTACTGACGGCCGGCTACAAATCTCTGATTGGAAGCTTGCGCCTGCCGGTAATAGTTATAAAGTTAACTATTAAAATTTAGTTCATCGCTTTACTATAGTTAACATGTTTCGCCTGTTTTTTGACGTCCGTCAGCGCTCGCATTACTATGCCGCAAAAAAACTTGCCTTTATCGCAGAAAGCCTGGTTTAAAAAATTATTGGCGGGCTTCCCTGAGACACTAGGTGGTATATTCACAGTAAGAAAAAGACTAACATCGCATCAGGTGCGATGGCTTTACACAATTGTGCTTTTAGGCACCTCCCGAAATTGCACCAAAAAAGTAGTCTACGATGAAACTGGCCAATGGCCTGCAGTCTATTTTTCTTAAGATTAACGCTAGATAATATTGAAGAATGAAGAGAGACATGATAACCATTGTCTTCGCTTTTGCACTCCATAGCTAGCGTTCTAACAGCGGCCGTGGACTGAACATCCCGTCCCTAGTTCAAGGCTCTTATTTTCGCAGTTTTCGGTGTCATTGTTCCACCCCGACAACTACAGAATTGAATTCGTTTGTTCTTACTTTTTTTTTATTAGCGGAGCCCCTGCAACAACAGTACGCCAACGCGCTTGTTTAGCAGCAGCTTGGCGTAGTCGCGTTCGTATTTTGCGTGCAGCCTTGCGCGGCGACAAACGCTGCTTTAGGACGTCTACAGGGATGTGTGACTTGGATTCAAATCCCGCTAACCACTTATTTATCCTAATCTCAGTATAGTAACGATACGATAGTGACGGCATACTGACCATTCTTCCCTCAACAAAGGTTGCCCCTTTTCACTACTCGCCTTTTCGCGGCCGTGGCGTCTCCGCGATTTCAATGTTAAGCCTTCGCGCGCTGACGGGCCCTCTCAATGCTCTCGCATTTGAAATGTTATACGACGCGGCCCTGGGAAAATTCAGTGAAAGGTTCCGCGCCGTGGTAACCGCGAATGTTTAGTCGCCGTCCTTCTTCTTCTTCTTCTTCTAGCCCGCTCTTCTGCATCGTCGTCTTTCAAAATAGCCACCGCGTCGCCTCTCTGCGAAAGTGCGTCTTGGTAAACTGATCAAATCAAATGCAGTATATATTTTCCGTCAGAAAGAAATCAACGGAGGAGGCTCGAGCAAAAAGTGAAACATGTTCACTTGATTGCGCTCAAGCCCCCTTCTTGCGCTCTTCAGTTGCTTCAGAAGCATGCGCCTTGGTGATGATCTATGCTGAGTTTAAGACTTCTCCTCGTTTTTGGCGAAGGCTTGCGTCTTGCAGTTTCTTGATCACAGCGCACTCATGGACGAGCCGCTGTTGATGTCACGCGTTCTTGCACAGAGGTGTTTAAGTTCTCTTTCCCGGCTACAACTTTTTTTTTTATGCAGCTATGGAATTCAAAGACGTTACTTTCAAATAAAAGTTTGGAATTCCCCTTTTCCCAGGAGTACGTTGCTTTTGATATAGTCCCTCTCCACCAGAGGAAGACGTACTTCGACCACCGGTGCGCAAGTCTCTCCATGGTGTTGTAGATGAAGGAGGGCGGCTGTTGGCGGCACAATGGCGCGCAGCATTGGTGACCTGTTCGTCGAAGGCGAATCGCAAACCGCTCGGATGCTCCCTTTTCTTAGAAAAGAGGCAGAAGTCGGATAGCGCGAGACACGGGCCGTAAGGGGGGCGAGGCTAAATGTCGTCGAACTGTCGCCCTCGTTCTTCTGCATGCAAAAACTAGCGCAGCGGTGGGGAAGGTTCATCGCCCGTGGAGGAGGCTATATCGAAAAGTTATGTGCTCTTTCAATTCGATCATTCAAAAAGTTTGATCCCGGGAAGCAAATCTATTATGACGAGTGCATGTCCTTGTGCTACTCTGCAACGTTGGGATGGCGCCTGTGAAAGTTTTTCGATGTGATGTTGACGCGAATTTGGGGATTTCGCACCGGTGGCTAGCTTGCCCTTCTTGTAGGAATGATCAATATGCTGGGATATCGTCAGAGGATATGATGCGCGACCGTGATGTAAGTACATTCCGACGAAAATCAAACGCTTGCACAAGAGGCGTTTGGCTTACTGAGGACACGCAAAGAAATGGAGCAGAGGCTTACAAGGCGGGCTTTTCATCACAGCTCGCCCGCACTGCGCATACAGTCCCAGGGCTGCGCGCATGGTTTTGCCGCCATTTTTGGTTTTCATTGGGACAAATTTTCGAGCACCTGGGTCTGTGCGCTGTTCTCGAAATGTTCGTTTAAGAAGAAACCGACGAGACACGTTGCTACGCTTAAGACATACCTCGTGTTTACATTGAAATTAGTAGCAACGACGTTGAGAAAAAGCTATTGTAATTTGTAAATGTCTGTTACAAAGCAGTTAGATGTAAAAAGTCTCTGTCGTCGATCAAAAATCGACAAGCCACTTGGCAGAAATGTATTCATTCCCTTAGGTTTCTTTTATTTAGATGATAGCGAAAATTTATTGCGCAAGGGCATCTGCGGCCAAACAGTGCCATGGCACAAGGTATTTTTCGTTTGTTCAAGGTGGGGTGAAAGAGCCATTTCCCAAGCATTTCACAATGAACAAGCCGAGCTCCAGACTAGGAGGAAGCTTGTACCCGTTGTATCACCGGTGGGTACCAGGCGGCACCGGGGATCGAACACCGCACCTCCCGCATACGAGGCAGATGCTATTCTTCTTTCTTTCTTCTTTTATTTCTTACTTTTCTTTTAAGATGAACTTTCGGTTTTGCTGACACGCCTTGCATACAGGGGAACCGCGTCCTCCACGTCAAAACCACAGCAACAACAGAAGACTCGTGCGGACATGGGACGACGTTCCCACACACAGCGTCCGTAATAAACGCCTACATATGTCATGCCAACACAGCTGCCATTTATCAACGTGAATTCGGGCATAGCCAACGGTTCCCCGTATCGTCGAATCTCTTTAATCAAACAAGAACAGACAACCGTTCTCCCTAGCAGGGGCCTTCCTTTTTCTAATTCCCAGTCTGCAGGCCCCCCGTCACAGGCCGAGGAGTGAGGAGAGCCACATGACGTGCCTCGTTATCGGAACAGCTGCCAAAATTGTGCTCGACGCACCTCCTCGCGGCGTTTCTTTTGAAGTGCACGGGGGACGGGGCCAGCCGCTGTGCTGTGCTCTCGCAGCCAACAGCACGCACTGAGAGCGACGCCAAAGGCTCGCCACAGAGGACGCAGCCGAGCATCCGCACTCTTTTCGCCAGCCCACACAATCGCCAGCTAAAATATGTGCGTGTGTTATGAAATTATTTGCATTTGCTATTTACGCTACTTTATCGACGCAGCAAAACCGAAAGCGTTTGTTTTTCGCATACAGCAACTCCTTCTAGCCCCGTGCACAGTTTACACTTGCCTGCAGTTACAAAGACTTACACTGGTATTGCTTATGGAGAAAATTCAAAATATTCAAATGCTATGTTCAAAATATTCACAATGCGGCAGTATCTAGAGCATAGGAAGGTTCGAAAGGTTTAAAAATGACTATCAGAAAAGCACGGGTGCAGTGCGCCACATCACCCTATAGAGCGTTAAAATCGCATCCAAGTCACTCAAGACACTCAGAAACATTAAAGAGGACTGCCTTCAGCAGCTTGCTTGAAATGTTCCTTGGCGTTTTTTAATGGAACAACCTATTGATAACATTTGGGCAGTTTTCTTTCGGTTGTAATGCCAAACTTTTCTTTCATAAAATTTTAAACTGGCAGCTCTATATCCCTGCATAGAAACAAGAAGGCTGATTCGATGGGCGAGGAAAATGAAATGGGAAATAAAGTGGAGCAAAGAGAGGCACAAATTTGCAAAATAAACTTGATTTTCTTGTTCATGCCTAGTATCATCCTATACTTTCATATGACTGAATCACGCCTGGTCTCCTTAGGTCCTATTTATTTGACGGCTTCGGGGAGGCAATGCTTGAAATTAAGAATCTAACGGAACAGAATTGCGAGTCGAAGCTACTCAGCGTGAGCGCACAGCTTTCGCTGCTTTTGTGCGCAGGTCACAGACGCCTACCTCTCAAAGTTTGCGCTCCAAGCGATCGCGTGTTTACACACACGACTGACAGCCTGTCTTTTAAACGCCAACCACGCGAAGAAAGGAGCGCGCGATGCAGATTGGGCGCGTGCTCGAGCGCCCACTCTACAACAAGCACGCGTGTTCGAGAGAGGCAAGAAGCAGGCCTCACATGCCGCTTACGCAACGCCGCCATTGTTGCGGCGTAAGACTAGGCCGCCATACCTTCAGGAGAGCGCGTTGCGGTCTTGCCTGCGCAGCTCGTGCAAAGTTGACTGCCGTTTGATATTTTTTTTTCCCCTGGGCCCTTTGTTTACTGCGTCGGCGCTTTCTCGCGGGTGTCGAGCACGTCGCTGCCTTGCCACCACTGCTCCAGCGCGGGGCCGGGCGGCCGCGCAGGAAGGAAGACCCTCGTCGGAGCCTTCTATACGCGGTCCCCCGCAGACCTGGGCCGACGACAAACGCGGCGCCTATTTCGGAGCGGCGTCCCCGCGCCCGGCCGCAGGGTTCACGGCCGCCACACCGGCGGCAGCAGCAGCAGGCGCGCATTGAAGGAGCGCGGAAGACGGGTCGCGCACGCGTCGGGGTTGACCGCCCAAAATAGACGGCGTCTTGCGTCCCCCCCTTTCCCCCTTGCTCCCCTGCGGGTGCGCTCTTCAGCGTCTTCTAATTGCCGTAGAAATGCGCCTACTCGGCACTGGCTGGGCGGACATCAATTCCATCACGGCGACGTTACCGCCGGCTCGGAACATATTTATAGAGCGAACGGCACTCCGCGCCGTTAGTTCGTCCATCAGTCATGCTGAGGCGACGTCAAGCGCACGGGACACCGTGATCCTCTCGATCAGATTCATCTTGGAGACACAAGCGCGCCACCAATGAACGCGAGTGCGGGTCTAGGAAGCGGTCGCGCGCGGTTCCGCAATCGCGTACGCTTGCCTTGGACTGGGCTGCGAGTTGACCGGGCGGTTCCATTATTCAACCAAAATCTGTCATCCTCTCTCCGTTTCGGCGCCTCCGGACTTGACAGGCCGGCAGTTGTGCTTCGATCTTCATATTTGTGGAAAGAACAGTGACCGTTTGTAAGCTCCCTACTACTTCGATATGAGCTGACACAGTATCACGTGGGGACAAAAACGAAATCATGACAAGCAGCTAAAGGTGATGAGAACACGTTTTCAAAAAGCTGCGCGGGAGGACACTGGGCTCACTAACCGATTCTGAGGTGTTCAGAATCACTGCTCACAGAAGCGATGACATTTAGATTCAGATGGAATTCAAAAGCACTGCAGTGATCTTATTGCAATTTAACACTGCGACCGAAACAAACATATACACAAGCCTATTACGACGCCGTCATTCACTGTCTTCGTTTTTGTTTGAAGCAAAAACGGGAAAGGTGCTACACATAACGTGCCAAAGGACTTACAAAAAAAGATTTATCTGCTTTATCTAAAAATACATGCGCTTTCGAAAAGCTTGCGGGTAAAGCAACCCCTCCAGCACACGTAACTCGTCGAAATAGCCAATATTTGTTGGGTCACAGCGCCGAGGGTAACTGCGTTTTCGAAGTTCTAAAAGCTTATACATATATGTATATTACTTACGGTGGGCTCATTACTCAGTTGATGCCTTATTACAAATGTACTCGACCTTGGGGGATTTCCCTAAACATTTGAGCAATACTTACAGTGGGCTAACGGCTTCTTAATAAGGAGACTAACACTAATAGTTAAAAAGTTAATTATTCAATGTTAGTTAACCAGCCAACCAGTTAGCACGTATAAGCTGTATTGTGATGCGCTACCCCGCTGACAATGCTATGCCGAAAAAACGCTCTTCGTACTCAAAAATCCGATTTTTCAAAATTGCAGAAAATCTTAGGTGAAACAAACGGTTACAGGCGGCTTCACGAACACTTTCTAAAACTCTTAAAAATTGGGTGGGAAAAAATAGGAGGATAATCTTTTCAGGAACAAACCACCAGCCGCGGCGGACGTCAGTTACTCAAAAATTATGCTAATCAGTTCTTGACTTACTATTGCTAGTTTAATTTAATTAGCAGAGTCAGTCAGTTAGTGCCCTGGCGACTTCGTATAGCCTTTCTACGAAACAGATTAACACAGCGCAACGGAACGAGGACAAGAAAGAAGAAAAAACACGAAACACAGGACGGGCGCTGACTACAAACTCTTGATTGCGTCACAAAAACCAGCTCAATCTATACCATTTTCCTGGACCACGCGATACACTGTCAGCCAGTGGACATTGCGAAGGAACGTGGCAAGTTCGTTGTTTCGTTTGTTTTTTTTTTCGTTCTCGTTTTTTTCCTTCGTTTTTTTTTTCGTTTTTGTTTTCCGTTTTTTTTTTTTTTGTTTTTTTTGTTTTCGCTTTTAGCCTACTGACTGCCTTTTGCTTAGCAAGCTATCATTTTTTTTTTTGGTAGTCTAATTTTACACCCCCTTTTCTTCGCCATTTCACCTCTGTCATCGTCGCGTTTCATCTACTTGATACTGCCAATGGCACCGCCGATGTTAGTGGCAGACGCACATGCGCGATTCTCATGCATTTGCGCCTTCTCGATCTCTTGAGTGATGTATATAGCTCCAAGATTTCGTTTGTTTGCCGTACGCATTTTCCCGCTTTTCAGAGCTGTAGTTGTCTAAGGCCTGTAGTTGTTTCATGCACACCTTTTATCTCTGGTCCGTTTATCATTATTTTAGTAATCAGCAGGCCCGCGAGGCGACGGCGAGGCAACGCCTCGACGTCCCCACGTGGGAGAGCTAAGGCCCCGTCGGCGAACGCTCTGCAGGACTATGAATAAAGTTGTTACCAACCAACCAAATTGCATGTTAGCGCATGCACTTGTCATGAGTTCATTTTCTCTGTGTAATGACCGCCTATCGTGTAAGGCGTTCCTTGCAATGTCCGCTGGCTGTCAGTGTATCACGTGGTCCAGGAAAATGGTATAAATTGTGCTGATTTTTAGGACGCAATAAAGAGTTGGTAGTCAGCGCCCGTCCTCTGTTTCGTGTTTCTTATTTCTTGTCCTCGTTCCGTTCCGATGTGATAATCTGTTTCGTAGAAAGTATGAACCAACTAGCCTACACCAGAATCCTCTTAGGTCGTACAGCCACGGCCAAGACGATGCGACATCAGTTTTTGGAACGAAGAAAAGGTTTTTTTTAAAGCCTCGCAGCACGATAAGGTCGTTTGCTTTTTTGCATAAAAAACAGAAAATGAACGCAGGAGGGGAGCAGGAAATACACTGTGAACGTAGCGTTAGGTGGTGGCGTTTTACAATGCTGCCGGCACCCAGTTCAAACTGCCCATACTGTTGTACCACGGCGTGCACTTTCTTTGCATCCTTAAAGATGACTGCTACGTAGTTGGCGACGACTATATCTTTCGTCAAGCGTCAAGTGATTAAACAAAAGAAAATGCATGCCGCTGAACAATATATCGCTGGAGGTTTCAATTGGGCATCGTCAGCACTGCAACACGTCACCAGCAAACGTTGTGTTTGCATTTGCACTGAACTTCCTGAAGTGCCACCAGCCTATTCTGTTGTGTGCGAAAAGAAGCATCACATATTTCTTGGCGCTACACGTGTCTAGTGACTGCTTTCATTGTTTCAAAAAATGAACGGGTATCTCCTTGTCCGTGGCCACGGACTCACAATTGACCCTAATCTCCAGGTTGCGCTAATTAAAAGAAGATAAGCAAATTTTGTTGAATTTAACGCCACATTCAAGGTAACTGACGTCCGCTGCCGCTGACAGTTTGTTCCTGAAAAATAGAAATATTTTGGTTCATTGGGGTTCAACGTCCAAGAGCAACTCAGGCTATGAGGGACGCCGTAGTGAAGGGCTCCGAAAATTACGACCACCAGGGGTTCTTTAACGTGCACTGACATCGCACAGTACACGGGCCTCTAGCATTTCGCCTCCATCGAAATTCTACCGCCGCGGCCGGGATCGAACCCGTGTCTTTCGGGTCAGCAGCCGAGCGCCGTAACCACTGAGCCACCGCGGCGGGGCAGAAATATTTTGAATATTTTAAAAGTATTGGCTGAAACACCCGATATACAAGCGCCGGCTCTACGGTACCATGCTGCTGCTCAACGAGCGCGATGCAGTGCTGGCGCAGGCGATCAAGTCTCCACCGGTCCGAGCTACGGACGCACCCGGAAATTTTACAACATATGCGTCTACTGCAGCAAGCTGTAGCGATGTCAGCATGCATATCTGAAGGTACACAACATATGTAAGAACTCAAACTAAGCCTCGTGGCAAGCGTTCGATTAAAAAAAAATATAGGAGTGCACTGAACCAATGGGCGCTCCGCTCTGTGACTCACTCCAGAAAGGAAAACTCTGCCTGGTTAGGAGAAAAAACTTTATTCTCTACTCAATTGGAGCAGTATAGGGGTAGCTCCGGAGTTTTCTTCTAGTCTAGGGCTGCCACCGACAGAGCCGCCGCACAGGCTCGGTCTATGAAGGCGAGGTGGTCCTCCAGGGGTATGCGGGTCAAGGCCGCCTCAAATGCTCCAATGTGGGACTTTTGTGTGAAGGCACTCCGGGGTTACGTTGGCAGGCCCACGTGGTGTGGAATAGTGCAGCCCTATCCCTGCAATGTGGACATCTATCCTCACACCTAGTGGGATGAATTTTGCTCAGCATGTATAGGCACGGAAAAGTGCCTGCCTTTAGCTGGCGCCAGCGTGTAGCCTTGTCTTTGATGAGCTTAGGGTAAGGCGGAGGACACCGTCTCATACTGTCCATTATGTGTCCCAGTATTACGCTGTACCGTTGGGGCACATGCTGATGTAGCCACGCTTCAGTCCCCGTTCGGTAAGTGCGGTCTCGAGCGATGGCGTCAGCCGCGTGGTTCCCAAAGAGCCCCGCGTGTCCGGGTGCCCATAATATCTAGTGTTTGATTCTGGGGATTGTACCCCCATGTTGAAGAATGAGTCGCATGGCCGTCTTGTCTAGTCTTCCGTTGAGGTTATTTCTGGAGGCTTAATTGCTGCAAGTCGGTGATCATGGTCAGAGACTGTACCCACGCGTTGCCGATGGCTACCGCTAGAGCCACAGTGACCTCTTCAGACCCGGTAGGTTTGCAGTCTCTGATGGTGGCGGTGGCGATTTCTCTGTACGCAGAGTCCACTGCCGTAGCAACAGCCGCTGATCTTCCAGCGTAGCAAGCAGCGTCCACGTAGACGACGTCCGCCCAACTCGCCAATCATTTTTCGAAACTCTTGACTCCCGCTTCCCCCTGCCTCGGTGCAGTCCCAGGTGCATGTGGCGTGGAATCTGGAGGGCCGTGTAGGACCAGTAGGACACCCTAATTTCGCCCGGGACGTCAACGACCTCTTTGATGTTCTCGAGGTAACCTCGGCAATTATCTTCAGTATAGATCTGTCGGCCTTCGTCAGTAGGAGCCGTTCAAATTGGGAGCTGAGTTGCGCCTCCTGACGTTCTAGGTAGCTGTCGGTGTCGCAGAGGTCCACCAGCTTACTTGTAGAGGTCTGCTTGGGGAGGCCCGGGGCAACCTTATAAGCTTTGCGAAGCAGTGCCTCTACCTACTCGATTTCTGAGTTAATCAGGTTATGATACGGCAGACTGTACTAGTCCCTGCTGACGACCAGGGCTCGTACCAGCCTCACCGTAACTTCTCCCCTAAACCCACTTCTGTTGTTTGTGACTCCGGTGATCATGCGAATCACCTGGGCCATGGCTGCGGACAGGAGTCTGAGCGTGTGGTCTAGTTTGCGCTTGGACTGCAGTTACATACCCAGTATTCACAAGGTCTGAAATTCTGGAATTACTTGCTCGGCAAACCTCCAGCTTAACGAATTTGTCATTTCTTGTGCGGTGTAGTCTGATCATTTCGAACTTGTCTGGCGAGCAGGCGAGGCCACACTCACTGACGTACTGGTTCACGCAATTCGCAGCTTCCTGTGACCGATCGTTCTTCTTCCCGAGCGAACCCTCGCTGGCCCACACCATGATGTAGTCAGCATATACCGCGCGTCAAATGCCTGGGATTCTATCAAGCCGTTCCGGGAGTCCGGACATGGCGATATTGAAGAGTATTGGGGAGACCACCGTTCCCTAAGTGTGTCCTTGTTCGTCATCTTGATGTCGGAAACTCAGGTCACCCGTGCCAATTGTTGCTGTTCCACGTGTCAGACAGATCTTGACATAGTCGAGGATCTCCTGACCGCAGTGTAGTCGACCAGGTCCTCGAAGACTGCATCATGACTCACGTTGTCAAAAACCCTCTATAGATCGAGGGCTACGACTGTTGTTTCCCTAATATGTTGTTCTGGATAAGACTTCCTTCTTAAGGAGAAGGAGGCAGTGCTTAAAGTCAAGGGGGTCTCGTGGTGTCTCAGACCCCCCGCCAGTATTGACAACGGATCTGAGACCCCCCGTGCTATAATGTAGGCACTGCATGACTGCGAAGCAGGTAATGTTTTTTATTCTCCTTGTCAGTGGTTATCCGAACATTTCTTCTCTATCGTTTCGAAAATTTCACTGTGATTTTTAGTAAGAATCATTAACATGTTTTCTAAAACCCGAGAACAAGAAAACTAAAAAATTCGGCAGCACTACACAAAGGCTGGAAGAAAAAGGGAAGCCCATGCCCTCACACCACGATTCAGTCGAGAGCTGGACACTCAGCTACAAGACTAAACAACAAGCGCACTGGCAGAGCGTGGGGATTATTTGTTTCTGGTCGGTGACATAAACAGGTCAAACAACGATTTTTAAAAATGATTTGTCCCCTTTGTATAAAACAATTTGTAAAAGAGGCCGCCAGCCGCATTCTCTCTCCCCCTCTTGATTTCCCTTTCCACCTGTGCCCGAATCACTGGAGACATCCCTTCGATGGAGAGACTGAGCGCTGGAAGGAAGACGGCTTCATTCGACAGATGTGGGAAGAATCGAAACCTCGTTTTAGGTAGCAGGTCATTACCTTCGTTATAGCCGTGGAGTCTAGGCTCCGTTCAGATCAAACAATTGACCACCTACATGAACAAGCTGTGAAGAGCGGGAACGGTGCCTCAGGAGTGGAAACACGCGGAAATGGTAGCCATCCCCAAGACCAGGAAGAAACCAGATCTCGAGAAGCAGCGACCCGTATCATTAACATCGTGCCTCAGCCAGCTCTACAAACGAGTGCAGCTCACCCTGACCAGGAAAACGAGAAGGAAGACGACGTAATATAGAGCTGCAGCAGCTGATCTCCAAAATGACAACGACGACGAAGACATCCGGCGCCATGTTGCTTCTAATTGGCTCTCAAAAGTGTCAAGCACTGGTCACATTTTCCTAACTTGATGCGCGAAACCGAAAGTTTGAGACGTAGTACGTTGCGCGTTGACATCAAATTGACGTTGCATTAAAAATAGATTTTTAGCAGCGCTATTCTTGGTGCCTGGCTGGTAAATATAAGTTATTATGCAGGGCAAAAGAAGTGGCAGGTGGTAGGTATGAGAATACTTGCGCTAGATTTAAAAATTTGGAGAAAAAAACTGCATAGCTGGACTTCACGCACGGCTTCAGGGCTTCGGTGTTTTTTGTACTTGATGCGAAGTAGCAGACGACAGCGTTTACTTTTGCACTTTTTTTTCTTTTTTTTCAGATTTCGTCATGCGATTCTGTCTTTACGTCTGGCAACGCCCCGATGTACACGTTACGCGCATGTCACAGTCAGAGCGAATCGGCGAATATCGAGAATCGGGGCCCCTGCAGTAGCTGATCCCCAAAAAGACAACGGGAGAGATTTTTATCGCTTGATCTCACCTCAACTGCTCTCTGCGCATGCGCCTGCCCGTCGCCTACTTCGCACGGCGCCGCGGCACCAAAGACGTTCGCGAGGATAACGTGCGCTGAAAATTCAAGTCGTTCAAGTTATATGTTTGAGCAGTTGTGGGCGGCGGTACGGCTATAGCGTTGCAAGCTTCGTCCGTTACCAGCGTTGCGCCTCCCCGTAGCGTGCGTCGTGTCTATGGAATCTGAAGAAATTCTTGGAAGGCATTTGTCGGATTTAAAAGAGCAAAGAAACGTGTGTACAGGATACGCATCATCTCATGAGGCTTTTGTGGACCTTCAATAAAACCTCGCCTCCATAAGCATATCTTTCCAGACTGAGCAATCTTACGCTATAAAAGGTTCGTGCACGCGAATTATCACGGCTGCGTGTCTCATGACATTGTGCTTTCGTCGTCGGGACAATTTCTAAAGCACACACTAAAAAATAAGCATACGGCGTGCACCGAAGCAACTGTCTGTCAAGCAAGGTTACTATCGCGATGAAGAGAAATGCCAACATCGAGCCCGTGGCTTGCGGCACAGTCGGCGCCGCCTCCAACCGCTATATCGTACGAGGTTCCTAGAGCCGCTTTGCCGATTAACTTAGCGACAGCCAAAGCATAGCGAAATATGTAATAATAAAATGCAAATATCTAAATAATAAAATGACCTCGCAGAAGCAGCAATTAGGTTTTTTTTATCAATACAATTTCGCAGGCAATGAGCGCAATTTCCGCGTTTCAGGAGACGAAAAGCAAAAGAACCTCTTAACTGCACAGTGTGCGTTAAAAGGTTCGAAGTGGCCTAAACCACAAAGCTCTTCCCCAACCATTCTTGTTTCCCACAGCGTAGAGATGTTATTTTGAGAAGTGACGACATTCGATATAAAAGGTGACCTTGGGACAAATGGCTGCCCTTCGAGTCGTCGAATAAAGGTCTTTCTCCAGCGGTTTATGCGGCTACAAATGTTCAGTCGTGAGCGATAACACAAAGCCACGCGGCGTGTTTAGCTAGAACCGACGGCATGTGTTCGCTGACAGCTGAAAGAGCCCAAGCCAACAGTGATATCTACAGGCACGAACATAAGTAAACAAAGCAGGTATTCCATTCCAATTGAAATCACGCTTTCCGTAGCGGACATAAAAAAAAAAAATCAGTATTCGTAAATGAGTAAGCCCACTAGAGTCCACTACAGACCTGCTCATACCTCAGCATGCCGTTTCGACCGCAGCCGTGGCACAGTGGTGGCCTACAAAGCATTTTCCGACCCGTGCTTCTGGGCCAGACCGAGCCCGTGCAGTGCGATGCTGCGAACGGCTTTGAGGCTGCGGCGCCGTGAAAAGCAGACGACGCGCCCAGCCGCCTCTCCGTCGCTATAGCAACGTTGCGCATGTGCAGAGAGCAGTGTGGGTGAGCTCTAGTGATAAAAACCTCTCCCCATGACAACGACGACGAAGATGTGCGGGTTGATAAAATAGAATTTAATATAACAAACAAACAAAAAAAATCGCGCCTGCGTGAAGCTCCGCAAGGTCAAACTGCATTTAAAGCGTTTTGGGAGCAGCACGTATCGCAGTGTCCCTCTGCTGTGGTGGCGCCACCGCTGCTAGTTGACGTGGACATTTATCGTGAGCACACGCGTAGCCTCGTTTCAGAGTCATTCGCCAAGCCCGACGCCATTGTGGTGCAAGTGAGGAATCCACGTTTTCGAGGGCTTCCGCGAGCATCTGCCGAAGGCCAAGTCCAAGGTCGTCCAGAATCACGCTGTCAAGACATTCATTGCCAGCAGGGAGATCATGGTTAGTGCCAGGACTGGGCCCGGCATGACGGCGCCATTCACGCCGCCGACCGACACTGCCTCGCGGGACCCCTCGTACCAGCAGCAGACGTCCGTGGAGGCATCTGCATCGCCGACGCCCAAGGCGGTCGTTCATACAGGGAATGACGTGCACAGGTGCGCCCACGACTTCATCCTGAAGACTGCACTCGCCTACAGAGGCCATACGCTTGAGTTCCACCAAGCACTCCGCTTCCACGGCTGCTACATCCCGATGACCACGGCGGTCCTGCCCAAGCTGGTGCTGCCTGAGGAGTCGACGCGTAGACTCCAAGGTGCAGTCAGCGCTCGTTATGGGCGATTCAACACAAGTCCGCCCTGCAGGCGCCATTCATGAGCGACTAACGGCGGCTGGACATCACGGCAGAAGATGCGAATTCACGGCCTGTATTCCGGCGTTGCGCATGGGGCGGTCGTGGCGACAGCTGTGGCGGCTCCGCTCTTCGACCTCAGAGACGTGAGGCATGTAGTGAACTATGACTTGTCATTATCCATCATCACGTATACTGTGATGTCGCTTTGTTTCCTTCGCAGCTTTTTAAATAGTGTAAATGCATTTGATTCGATGTTTTAAAGGTCCGGTTTGATGTGAGATTTTTGTGTGCGTTTCTCGTCATTTCATATCGCGGCGCAGTAGTTCAGTCAGTAAAACACATCAACAAAAATTTTTGGCACTTGTCTGGGCCTCCCACTGCGATGAAAGTGGGTGTGCGCGTGTGATAAAAAGGCGTACCTGCAGCAGTGCCGCTGGCCTAAACTGCTCGCAAACCTGAGGAGGAAAAACGCGTACGTATCTGAGGGTCAAATACTGGAGGGGGCACTTCAGCTCCGCCTTAAAGGTAAGACGCGAGAGTGTTAATGGGCTTATGCCAATATATGCCAAATTGGTAATTCTCTACTCTACGTTCGCAGGTCGCTAGGAGCCCTCATACCACATGTGCGCAGTGGTGCCGCGATTAAGCAATGCACCGCTGGTGGCTGCTTCAAACTACGACTGCAAAACAGAGCCCTATAGCGCTGTTGAATTAAAAGAAATAAGGAGCACAATACAGGGCTGCAGCGCTGATCTCCGTGAGGGGGCTGGATGGCGCATCGGGTGGCAGAGAGTGAAGTCGCTGGAAACAAGAGGCATTGTCCTGGAACACAGCCTTTCGCAGTGCACTGAATGAGACACCACTTATGGGCTTCAACTGTTGTTGTTGTTGTTGTTGCCTTAGCAGCGTGGCACATACACACGACGGGGGATAGGCCAGGGTTCAGCGGGGAGAGCCAAAAAAAGGTAAATTGGTGCCAAGCTAATGGTTTAAGAATTCAGAGGAATTAAAGATGAAGTTTCGGCTTCACTTCGTTTACTTCACATTTCGTCTTTTCGCCGTTGTAGTCCTTTTCCACGACAATTCCTGCCAGATGTGCTATCGACTGCACGAGGGGACCAGAAAAGTAATCGCGAAAGACGTTTCAGGACGAAAGCTGGCTCGTTTGCAGCGCACCACTGTCGCCTGCCCTGCTTCGTGTCGTCCCGTTGTGCTACGAAATACTCTTAGAATAGATGAACCAACAAGCCCAGCATGAAGTTCTGCTAAACGCTCGAAGTTCTGCGTAATTTAAGTGATACCCCTTACGGCGAAGTCACTAGGTTAGCGTCGCTATACGCTGGGCGTAATTGGGATGTACGTTCCCGCACTGTAAGCCCAAGTTATACTAACAACTGGCGATATATTTAAGAAGGGGGAAATGAAAACGTTCTCCAGCCAACCGACATTGCAGCGACCACTTTACTGAAAGTGTTTCGACCGAACTAGAGCCAAGAGGTGGCTGCTACCTGTTGCTAAGCTGGCGTTGTTCAGGTTCACATGACCACCTACAGAGGGCGTGGCACTGCCTTTCCAATGGAGGGCATATCAAGTAGTGTTTCGTATTGTAAGAAATAAAGTGTTATGCCTGAACAGGAATTTATTCAACCGTCATGCTTGGTGCAGTCCACTTAGGACAGCGTTTTTCCTCCATTCCTTTTTTTCGGCAGTCGTTTTTCTCGCGCTATGTACTCTAAATATGCTAAAACTAGCTGCAGACCAAAATTATTCCCCGCGACTCTTGTAGGCGTCCCGTATAAACGTGACTGTGCGATGGAGTCAAGGTTAAAAGCAAGTATGTTAGGTAAATAATATCGCACAGCAATAAACATTTCCACCCATCATAAACATTTTCACCCACCACTGACGCGTCGAAACGTCGGCCGTCTGAAACTCAAAACAACAGTGTTTTTTCGATGGAGGCAAAACGCAAAAAAGTCGCCCGTGTGTAGTGCGATATAAGTGCACGTTAAAGATACCCAGGTGGTCGAAATTATTCCGGAACCCTCCCCTACGGTATCCAATTACTCTCTTTCCTCTTTCGTTCCTACCTTCAGCCCTTTCCTCACGGCCCGGTTGAGGTGTCCACCAAGATGTGAAGAAGTCACTGAGCCATTTTCTTTCCTCAATAATCATTAATAATGTTCAGATTTTGCAGTTATTCGAGGGGCGTATGCCCGGGTTCCCGTCACCGCTCATTTTTCCTGTACAGTACAAAAAATTGTTTCTAAGATGCCATCGCCTCATCGTTTTTCGACTAGAGCGCCGTTGGGCTCGGAAGACAAGAAGGTAGTGTATTACGACGCATCCCCATGCGGCCGAGTGGAACCTGCATGGCTGTTTTCCTCGTTTCTTTTTTTTTTTTCTGAAATTACAGGATTCTCGAAAAGACGCTTATACTTCTCGCGTTTTTTTTCTTATTCATTTGATATAAGATAAGTTATTACACGAGAATAACAGAAACAAACAAAAATAACCCACATTTATTTCGCTGAAACAGATGCGACATAGGTGCGCTAGCACAGTTACTTTGCTTAACCTTGTGTATATTTATTAATCTTTGGGTTAAGTCGGGGGATAAATTTAGGGCGATCAATTTTATTGATGCGGAGGAAATGATAAAGCACGTGCCCTTTAGATCCACGCAAGCAGTAATGAGGAGCACATCAAACGCTTTCGTCCATAGCGCACGGATGGCAGTTGATGAAGACGGCGACTGCAAAGCACAGCGCGAGAGTCTCTCGGTTTAGCCCACGGGATGTTCGGCTGCGACAACAGTCAAGCGCACGACTCGCGTCGCGGCGATGGTGCAGTGTCCTAGTGCAGTGGTCAACAAAGCGGATATGTTCGCGCCGCCCCGGGTTCTAAGCCCACTCGCGGCCATGAAGTGTTTCATTTTAGTTTATTTGTGCTCCGAGGCCATCCCCAGACAAGACGGCTTTTTCGCTGAAATGATACAAGTGAAATAAACCTGAAACTAGAGATTAAGACGGAGGGCAGATGGCCAAGGACTGTGTACTACGAGGCTATACGATGTATGAGCCCCAAGGCAGAACAGAGAGGGCGCAAACAGATGTAGGAAATAAGTTAAGCAACATTGATCAGCAGCATATTTTATTTCAGTGATAATCTTTTGTGTAACCCTCGGTCACTTCAAGTTATCGATACCACTACGCAGGTAACAATCTTAAAACGGCAATACAAAAGAATGAAAGAATTCATCGGACGTTTAGACATGTGGTAAAACAAATTTCAGGGAAAGCAAGGGCCTCGCGGAGTGTTCAGTAACTTTGGGAAGGGGTGTGGGATTTCTGTTGCGTTTGCGCCGATAGACATTCACGTTAGCGTCGCGGATTAGCTCCAGTGAATGCCTTCTTCAAAAATAACAGCGCGAAAAACGGGGACGAAGCGTACAAAACACAGGAGAAGCGCTGACTCTCAACTAAAGTTTAATCACAGGAAACAGCCGAAAATATAAGGGAACAGGCAGCAAGCCGGGTTCAGTAACCTTTATAATCATGGCACTTGGGGGTCCATGCTGCCAGACTAATTTTGATTCCGAACGATGCGACAGCGACCAATCCTACTTTATTTTGTCTCGATACCTGCGGCACATACATTTACATCTTGGAATCTACGGCATAATGTTGCGCAGTGCATTTGCGGCCAGTGTTCAAAGCGCGCGCATCCTCTCTTCCGCCCGCTGCACTTCTGCAGGCTCTGACCTCACTATTACTTCCGAGTCCCAAGCACGGGACTCACTCTCCCCTCGCCCGTTTCCCACTGCGAGCCCGTCACGCCGGACGGCCTCCATGTCTAACATCAGGCCATCCGCCGACAGCGGGACAGGTGCAGCGAAGATGGCAGAGAGAGCGAGAGGGAGGGACAGAGCACGGACGACAACGACGACGACGTGGTTTCGCCGCACGTGCCATATACAGCTGTCGGAGTAAAATGGAATCACTACTTTAAATACGTTACTGAACAGAAGACACGGTCTTCGCCTTTTCCACAGCGTAGCGATGTTATTTTGAAAAGTGACGTCATCCGATAAAAGATGACCTTTGGACAAATGGCTGCCCTTCGAGTCATCGAATAAAGGTCTTTGTCCAGCGGTTTATGCGGCTACAAATGTCCAGTCGCGAGCGGTAACACAAAACCACGCAGCGTGTTTTGTTAGAACCGACGGCGTGTGTTCGCTGACAGGTGAAACAGCCCAAGCCAGCAGTGATATCTACAGGCGCGAACATAAGTAAACGGAGCACAGCATTCCATTCCAATTGAAATCACGCCTTCCCTAGTGGACATAAAAAAACAGTATTCGTCAATGAGTAAGCCCACTAGAGTCCACTACAGACCTGCTCATACCTCAGCATGCCGTTTCGACCGCATCCGTGGCACAGTGGTGACCTACAAAGCATTTTCCGACCCGTGCTTCTGGGCCAGACCGAGCTCGTGCAGTGCTATGCTGCGAACGGCTTTGAGGCTGCGGCGCCGTGAAAAGCAGACGACGCGCCCAGCCGCCTCTCCGTCGCTATAGCAACGTTGCGCATGTGCAGAGAGCAGTGTGGGTGAGCTCTAGTGATAAAAACCTCACCCCATGACAACGACGACGAAGATGTGCGGGTTGATAAAATAGAATTTAATTTAACAAACAAACACAAAAAAAATCGCGTCTTCGTGAAGCTCCGCAAGGTCAAACTGCATTTAAAGCGTTTTGGGAGCAGCACGTATCGCAGTGTCCCTCTGCTGTGGTGGCGCCACCGTTGCTAGTTGGCGTGGACATTTATCGTGAGCACAGGCGTAGCCTCGTTTCAGAGTCATCTACTTCGCCAAGCCCGACGCCATTGTGGCGCAAGTGAGGAATCCACGTTTTCGAGGGCTTCCGCGAGCATCTGCCGAAGGCCAAGTCCAAGGTCGTCCAGAATCACGCTGTCAAGACATTCATTGCCAGCAGGGAGATCATGGTTCGTGCCAGGACTGGGCCCGGCATGACGGCGCCATTCACGCCGCCGACCGACACTGCCTCGCGGGACCCCTCGTACCAGCTACAGCAGACGTCCGTGGAGGCATCTGCATCGCCGACGCCCAAGGCGGTCGTACATACAGGGAATGACGCGCACAGGTGCGCCCACGACTCCATCCTGAAGACTGCACTCGCCTACAGAGGCCATACGCTTGAGTTCCACCAGGCACTACGTTTCCACGGCTGCTACATGCCGATGGCCACGGCGGTTCTGGTCAAGCTGGTGCTGCCTCAGGAGTCGAAGCGTAGACTCCAAGGTGCAGTCAGCGCTCATTATGGCCGATTCAAAACAAGTCCTCCCTGCAGGCGCCGTTTCGTGAACGACTAAAGGCGGCTGGACTTCGCGGGAGAAGACGCTAGTGAGAGAGTCACGGCCTGTAGTCCGGCGTAGTTCATGGGGCGGTCGTGGCGACAGCTGTGGCGGCTCCAGGCTTCGACCTCAGAGTCGTGAGGCATGTAGTGAACTATGACTTGCCATGAACCATCATTGCGTATGCTCAGTGCATGGGCCGTACTCGTGTTCCTGGACACTTTGGCTCGGGTACAAGCGTGCGGGGCTTATTTGATCGAAGAATGTGATAAGTTATCATTTGTCGCGTTTTTAATGATGTCGCTTTGTTTTTTTCGCAGCTTTTTAAATAGTGTATAAGCATTTTTTTCGATGTTATAAAGGACTGGTTTGATGTCAGATTTTTGTGTGCGTTTCTCATCATTTCATATCGCGCCGCAGTAGTTCAGTCAGTAAAACACACCAACAAAAATTTTTGCCTCTTGTCTAGGCCTCCCACTGCGATGAAAGTGGGTGTGCACGTGTGACGAAAAGGCGTACCTGCAGCAGTGCCGCTGGCCTAAACTGCTCGCAAACCTGAGGAGGAAAAACGCGTACATATCTAAGGGTCAAATACTGGAGGGGACACTTCAGCTCCGCCTTAAAGATAAGACGCGACAGCGTTAATGGGATTATGCCAATACATGCCAAATTGGTAATTATCTACTCTTAAGTTCACAGGTCGCTGGGAGCCCGCATATCACTTGTGTGCAGTGGTGCTGCGGTTAAACAATGCACCGCTGCCGGGCAGGTGGTTCAAAGACATCCGCCGGTGAGACTCGGGCTGCTCTTCCCGATTAACCTCTTGGGAATAAATAGACCAGTCTCTCGCGACCAATCAACTGCCAAAGGTGGACAGGTTGTGATGACGTCACAAGTTCACGTTACCTAGGTTGGCGAGGGGCCCACCTGCTTTTTCGCTCGTAACGCCGCCAACGACGACGCCGAATTTTCTGCAAAACAGAGGCCTATAGCGCTGTCGCGTTAAAAGAAAGAAGGAGCACAATGCAGAGCTGCAGCACTGATCTCCGTGAGGGTGCTGGGTGGCGCATCGGGTGGCCGAGTGTGAAGTCGCTGGAACACAGCCTTTTGCAGTGCACTGAATGAGACACCACTTATGGTCTTCAGTTTCGGCTTCACTTTTTCGCTGAAATAATAAAAGTGAAATAAACCTGCATCTAGTGGCTAGAGAATCGGACGGAGGGCAGATGGCCAAGGACTGTACTAAGAGGGTCTACAATCTATGGGCCCCAAGGCAAAACAGGGAGGGCTGTACAGATGTAAGAAATAACTTCAGTGACATCAATCAGCGGCATATCTTATTTCAATGATACCCTTTTGCGTAACCCCCTGGCACTTCAAGTTATCAATATCGCTACGCAAGTAAAGATCCTAAAATGGCATTACAAAAGAATGAAAGAATTGAATGGACGTTTACCCATGCGGTAACACGAATTTCTGGTTCTTAGAATCTATGGCATCTTGTAGCGCAACGCGTTTGCGGCCAGTGTTCCGAACGTGCTCATCTCCTCTATTCCACCCGCTGCACGTTTCCAGGCCTCTGGCCTCACGATTGCTTCCAAGCACGGGACTCCCTCTTCCCCTCACTCGTTTCCCTCTGCGAGTGTCACACCGGACGGCCACCATGTCTAACATCAGGCCATCCGCCGCCAGCGACACAGGCGCAGCGAAGATGGCAGAAAGAGGGAAGGGGGAGGGACAGAGCAGGGACGACAACGACGACGACGTGGTTTCGCCGCACGTGCCACATACAGCTGTCGGTGTAAAATGGAATCACTACTTTAAAGATGTTACTGAACAGAAGGCACTGCCTTTGTCATAAGTTTCGAGCCTACCGCGACCGTTACCGGAACGATATTTCGGAGCTTTAAGGGTACGTCAGGTGCTTTATGTGATACAACATTTATCACTGCAAAAGTTATTTCTAAATTCGCACGTGTGAATTTGCAACTGTGATAGAAAGTCGTTTTTCCAAAATGTATTTTTTGTTGCCACGTGAGTAGCGCCCACGATAAAAAGAACAAAACTCTGCTATCTAGAGTGTCGAAACGAAGTGTGGATCTGTAATGTCCGGAACATTCCCGACGGCATGGGATATTAATACCGTTGAGAGAAAAATATGCATTAATAATGCATTAGAAAAATATGCAAGCAGTTCCAGGGACACAGTAAAAGCGGGCCACGAAAGCCCCGGCTTGAAGACCGCCTTTCGCAACCTCTGCTACGAAAGGCTGGATGGAGCGCTACCGCATAATAGCGTTCAGTCCGTTATATATGACCTCACCGTCATCCATGCGCTTTCAACACGTCCGCCATAAATAGAAACTACCAAGTTTTCCTCCTCGAGAGAACACAGCTTTGTCCCTCAAAAGCTGAGTAAATCAGAGTGAGCCCAGGCTAACGCAACTTCTCGCAGGAGACAACAGAGCGAATTTAGGAGCAGCGTGTAAATGTCTTCTCGCTCCCCCTTCGATCGTATGAAACGTTGAGACTCATAATTTATACATACGCGCGGCAGTGCGCCGTTTGAAATGTGCATGCATGGCATGCTTTACTACTGTCAAAGCGAGACGGCTTCGGAACAATGCATCTGAGTGCTTCTTCTTTCAAGGGGTTTGTCCCAGGCGCAATTTTTACGCAGAGCTCTGGGCTTTTCATTTAAACTGCAGCGCTCAAACTCAAAGGGCACTATGAGGCTAGAAGCGCACTAGACCTCTGTAAAGTACCACACCGAAGCGGCGTAGCACCATTTCGAGATTCCTGCGGATGAAACAGTCCTGGAGGCCCGAACCTGCAGTCAGCGCAACGTACCAGAGGGCGCATGGGTTATGTCTGACCGCGGAACACTCCGAGGGCTATTTGAAGAAGGCTCAGCCTCGGCTAGTATACACAGCCCATCAGTGAATGCTGGACGTCTCATTAATAAACGGCTCAACGCGGCCGCTCACACTTGCGCGCAGAACAACGTACGCGAAAGCACGCCAAGACCTCGGCAACGAAAGATAATCAGATAAAGCCCATGGCAACGTTTTTCCGAAGTTGTGAGGCTTCAGACTGCACGTTTGTTGACATGTGCTGATTGTAGCATTGCAGCCGTGGCTTCTGCGTTCGTAAGGTTTAAAAATCTGTGGAGATGCTCGACGGTTAGGTTGTTTAAACGCTGTCGTACGAAACACCGCGATTTGAAGGTCCTGTGCGCAGCTGCCAGAATAATAAAGCGAGACGGCTTCTATCCTTGTTTGCGGCAAATCACGCCTGTCACTGATGGGACGCGCTCACTGCGGTCTAAGTGTTCTGATGAAGTATGCGACAACACTCCTATTGCGTTTGTAGCGGAAAGAAATAAGCTATATCACCCACAAAGTGAGGAAATTAAACAAAATTATTTCTTAGGCAGACACGCAAAAAGAAATGCGTGAAAAAAAAAGAGGGATATTTAGCAACATTTGCATACAAAAACAAGAGTCTATGCTCTATACGACCACACTCGTCATTGTGCTCCCCGTCGTTGTTCAAAATAAAAGGTAAGCTCTACCCCGCACTAGTGTGCAGTGGGGATGGAATGTCCGGCGACACAAATGGGTGACACCGCCAAAGACAGGGATAGGACGTGCACCTGCCCTCCCCTTTTCCACTCCCGCTGGCACGAGCCAGTACGGAGCACTCGGCGGCATGTCCTGATGTACTTGCACTTTCGCACGTAGGACATCTAACTGCATGCTTCCGAGCTCCGGAAGATTACTTTCGGCGTACACTGATCTTACCTGACGGTCTGCCGAGGAGAGGCCTTCGCGAAAGTCGCACCACTCACGGCGTTGTACGTATTTTATTTGGTTACCTCGGAGCATGCAAATTTCACTTTAAATGGCCTGCCCTCCGTCCCCGGAAACCAAAACCGGGCTCTCTTCTGAAAGGTTGATCGACCCACGCAGGGAACGTCTCTCTTAGCGGAGGCCTGGCGCCGGGGGGTGGTTTACTGCATGCGGCATACGCTGCCGACTATCGCGGCGAGTTACACGAATTACGGCATCTTACGCCGACTACGCGGCGGCGGCAGTCTGGTTCCGACGGAGTGGTAAACAAGTTCGGCGCCGCCGCCGCCGCCACGCAGCTCACAGGCGCGACGCGTGCGAGCACCTCGGGCGCGGTATGCCGCGGCGACCCACCATTGGACTCCTCGGAGTAGTCGGACGGCGCCAGGGGCTTCCGGAAGATGTGCCACTCGATAGGCGCCGAGCAGGGACTCGCTGTCAGCAGGAGCGAATTGCGCTCCTTCTCCACCAGGAAGAACACCCTGGGCATAGGGGAGGGAACAGTGGGGAAGCGAGAAGAAGGCAGATGAGAGCTTAGCAAATGGATTGTGGGCCGGCTGCCGGCGTACGCTGCGGCGTGACGCGACGGTGCAGTTTACTAGCTCTAAAATGCGCACCAGAGCCCATTACCGGGCGACGGCGTCTGTGATAGGCGCTCGCGTAAAGAGCCGCTGGGAGACGAACACCCCGCTGCCGGCGCCGTCACGCAGCCTCGATAGTGGAAGACGTGTCGTACTCGTGCGCGAGCGCGGCGCCATGGCGGGAGACAAATTTGAGCTCGGCGCAGCGAGATCAGCGACAACAGCGACGTTCACGAATAGAATACGTGCCACGTCTTGCTTTTCATGGCTGCCCACGCAGGACGGTACGTACTAACGCGCACGTTGTAGCTGCCACGAAGTTCTCTGTGGCTCCTTGCTGCTTTGAGGCGAAGATGACGGCTTACTCACAACCGGTGAATTGTGCTTCGACTTAGTCGGCTCTCTTAAAGGTGCACCGAAGAGGAATCTGAACTCGCCTTTTTGCCGCGGGAACTCGATCTACACGTTCCCAGCATTCTTAGAAACTTCGACTTAATGCCCTGTGTGGCCGATTTCCCTAATTAAATCGAATTAACGTCCGGCTCCCGCCTTTTTTTTTTTTTAATTCTCCCTCGTACGGTGGGCGGAGTCGACCAACGCGTGGAGTGCCTTTCAGCCAGCTCCGTGGAGGCTTTGCTTTCGCTTTATGTTGTTTTTTAGGTTTCCGTGAATAAATAGTTTCATTCGCAGATAATATAGCCGCAAAATAAGCCCGCAGAAATGAAAATACGCACTGACTATTTGCTTCTACAGACTACTACGTATTACTCCGCCGATGGCAGAGCGGCAAGCCGCCGCGGGACTGGCTGAAAGGCACTCCGCGCGTTGGTCGACTCCGCCCACCGTACGAGGGAGAATTAAAAAAAAAAAAGGCGGGAGCCGGACGTTAATTCGATTTAATTAGGGAAATCGGCCACACAGGGCAATAAATCGAAGTTCCTAAGAATGCTCGGAATGTGTAGATCGAATTCACGCGGCAAAAAGACGAGTTCAGATTCCTCTTCAGTGCACCTTTAATGGTGCGCGCGCATCCGCTGCGCCACGCCTGCTTTTAATTTCCCATTTCGCGCCATCTGCTGACCCCGGATATCATGTTTTGCGTGTGAGTGCGGTGTATACAGTATACAGGCAAGTGATCTTAGAGTGGTGCTGCTTACTCGATGCAGAGGTCACTCCGTGCGTTAGTGCTGTCCAAAGTAGTTACGAAAATTAAACCGGTCCGAAGTATTCAAAATAGTTTCGCAAGCACGCATCCACATCAAACAACGCATAGGTTAGCGACAGACATCAGAAACGGACTGTTGCGAGCAGCGTTCGTGGGCAGGTACACCAAATCGAGCGTTAACAAACAGAGAAATCGCAACAGGAGCAGCGTTCCACCTTATTACAAGAAAAAGAGAGACCTCGTTTAAAGAAAGAGTAAAAGGCCAGTTCGGTGAACCAATTTCCTTGCAAAAAAATTGTCTTCGAAGCGCCTCAATCACAGTCACTTGATTTTATGCGCATCTAGGCGCGTTTCCTCCTATGTATGTCGTAGCGACATAATATACAATCTAACGAACGAAGTCGAATTCATTACGACAGACGCCATCGGTATGACTTGGGTTTGCCATGCATCCTTACAACGCCTACAACATATGATTCCGCATACGTTGCAGGCGGTGTTGCGTCGCCTCGTCCTGTTTCGCTGCGCATAGGCGGAGCTTGACGGCTGCACATCGGCGTTAAATTTCTTTCATGGAGTTCATCTTCTGTCGTAGCGGTCGCTTGCGAGGCCCCATCTCGACTGACGCGCCGAGTACGGCAGCGACGCATCGACTGGTCTCCCGCTCGGCTTGAGACTCCCGACGCGCCGGCGATCCGACCGGCCCCATGTGCGCATGCGCGCAACGCATCGAGGCCAGTTAGATGCATACATCGCGAAATCAGAGTGAGGTAGCTGAAGAATGGTCTCGCATTAAAACTTGACTTGAAAACTTAGGTAGTTTACGCGAGTGACGATCCTATTTCTTCATTTTATATAGAAATAAAACATTAGCGGCTTGCACGAAAGTTCAACACAACTCTGCTAACAGAAATTCAGTTTAGTTGCGCTCAAAGTTGAAAAAGGACTGTAACTTCCAGCCACGTTACACTTCACGAACCATTAAACACCGCGAAAAAACGAGCCAGACGAAGAAACATAAAGACGACAGAACAAGAGGCAAACAACAACAACAACAACGACAGGACAAGGGCTGACTCTGTCATCTGTATATTTCTTAGCTTTCGCCGTTTTCGCGCTGCTTAATGGCTGCTTAATGGTTAACTCACTAGCCATTCACAAGAAATTGATCATTTGGCTGATGCTAAGAGAACAGATTCATAACATGGATGTACAAATGGTCAGAACGCCGCCGCGGTGGCTCAGTGGTTATGGCGCTCGGTTGCTGACCCGAAATCCGTGGGTTCAATCGCGGTCGCGGCGGTCGAATTTCGGTGGAGGCGAAATTCTAGAGGCATGTGTGCAGTGCGATATCAGTGCACGTCAAAGAACCCCAGGTGGTCGAAATTTCCGGAGCCCTTCACTACGGCATCCCTCATAGCCTGAGTCGCTTTGGGACGTTAAACCCCATAAACCATAAATGGTCAGAACGAGCGAAGTGGCACATCGGTCCTCCACATGTGCTGCAGGCATGAATACAGAAGCGGTTTTTGAGCAGATATTCCAGTGAACTGGATTGCGGATTTTTTCGGTGCGTGCAGCTCAATACGACCTGTCTCGCACAAAAAACCGGTCTGCGTGAGGCGCTTCTGCAGTGCACTGTTTAGCACAAATGCGAGTGTTCATTCGCGAGATCGGTAAGATTCCGCTAGTTGCTAATCAGATTAAACTCCATTCGCTCTCAGCATGCATGTCTCGCAGGCGGCAAAACAGCGAACGTCTCTCGAGCAAGGTTCTCTCGGCGCAAGCGATTACGTGCCGCACCTCTCACAGTTTCTCGAGACAATGTACGGCGACATGCTTAGGCTTTCAGGCTCCGAGGCTGAACGTGGTCCCGACCGCCGCCGCCTCCCGCGCGGCGGCCTATGCGGCCAGAGATACGCGCCACGCTAGGGTCGTTTTTTATTGGGGCTCGCGCAAACGTGCACGGCCTCTTAAAGGGGTCTTTGCGTATGCACGCGGTATACAACTTTCCCCGTGTACGCACGCTGTAACCAAAAGCGTTTTTTTTTTCCTTCCTCACTCTCTCTCTTTCTTCGCCTCTTTCTGTCCTTTTCGCTCTGTGCATCTTTCGTTCACTTTCTTTCCCCACAACTTCCTCCTCGCTCTTCGTTTTTTTTCACCCGTTGTCGCGCTCTCGTATCTACCCGTATCGTCAAGAGAAGAAATAATTTGCTCCGCCGGGTTCACCGCGAGCGCGAGAGCAGCTGGCTCCAAAGCACGCCTCCACTATCAGGCTGTCACGCGCCAGAATGTCTGCATTTGTCTCGCGAAGCGAAAGTTTCCTTTACTGCTCGAGGCAGCGCGACAATCGGGCGCGAATCGTCGCAGCCGCGGGCGACTCGCTCCGAGGGGAGCACGGGGAGAGCCGCAGGGCAACACATGTCCCGCGGCTGTGTTTCGCTTTGGCCGCGGTTTGCAGTGCATGCTAAGCCTGGGAACAATGATGGAGCGCGTGTGCTCTGGAGACAAGGTATCGTTTACCGGGGACCCGCTGTCGGCAGGACAACGTTGAGAGATAACTGCTCTGCGCTCGCCTCCAGTCCTCAACCAAAACCTCTCATCGGACGCAAGCGCCTGGTAATTGATCATCGGACTCGCGCTGACAATGTGATAAGATAAATGCGCAGCACACTGCCTCCTCAGTGTCGGCGAAGGATTCAGTGGTTGTATACAGCATGCGACGGAGCAGGCCTTGTCGCCAAGGGCTTGAAGCCCGGGATCAGTGCCGGAGTCCAGCAACCAGTATTAATGCGCTTTTTAATGCAGAAATGCATCCTTGGCATCCACCTCGCACTCTGCGCGTTCGCGTCCGGATTCTTAGCCTCGACCATTGGTTCGTGCCTGCTAAGGTGCCTATAATAGAACACAGGTCAAGAATGCAGCGCAAATACCCCTCAAAAGAGGCCACTCTCCAGCCAATGGCGTCGACCAATTGCCATGACGTCATGTTTAATGCCATTTCGCGGAGGCACTTGTCAGTTACCTGCGATTTCACGCTAGAGGATTAACCACTACGTTATGAGAACCGATTGACCCCATTGACAGGAGGGCCCTCTTTCATGGGCATTCGCTGCAGCGTTTCTGATTTGTATCCGACTGTGGATGCCAGCGTCGCTTTTAAATTCTAATCTGAAATAAGACTCCGAACGGTTTCATGCTTTAAAGATGTGAAAACGCTGCTTTCTGCAAATATATTTTGGTGTTGCTAAACTGAGCCGCTGCACCAAAATGACAGGCTCTTCGCGGTGGTAAGTCGTCACGGCTTTCTTTCTTTCTTTCTTTCTTTCTTTCTTTCTTTCTTTCTTTCTTTCTTTCTTTCTTTCTTTCTTTCTTTCTTTCTTTCTTTCTTTCTTTCTTTCTTTCTTTCTTTCTTTCTTTCTTTCTTTTTCTTTCTTTCTTTCTTTCTTTCTTTCCTTCTTTCTTTCTTTCTTTCTTTCCCTTTCTTTCTTCCTTTCTTTCTTTCTTTCTATCTTTCTTTCTTTCTTTCTTTCTTCCTTTCTTGTGTGAAAGCAGTAGTCAGCAGTACATATAAATAGGATTGATCCCTTTCCTTAAAAGTAAATTGTATGCGCCGAGTGACTTCAGGTGCTGGCAGTAACGTATAGCAATGCAAAAGTCAATAATGACCTTTCTCACCATGCTGGGATGCGAGCATTGCTGCGCTGGTACTCTGTATAATCAGTCACATCATGATCGAACCGGCTTGGACTGTGACCGCGAGAACTTGCTCACAGAGGTTGCAGAACGCCGACAGCGTGGGTAGAGCGCAGTAGAAACATGCACTTCGCGAAACTCACAACCCTGCAAGTGAGGGTTCAGCGTGGCACCAGTCGCTGGCGAAGTGGTTCGTGACGTCTTAAAATAGCGGCACATATGCCGCTGGCTCCACGAAGTTTAATTCTTCGCCAGTAGTCAGAATATGGGGTGCACTCACTTGATTTCGGAAAGCTGCTCGACTGTAAGTCGAGATTCATGCGTGTATTCAGTCATGCGTGCATTGTAAATTTCGGTGGCAATGCTGTGCCTTCACTGTAAAATCCTTCACATCACTCGGAAGTTCTTACAGGCGTTAGCGACGGACCGGCTATACATGCTGGGTTCGGTGGGAAGCAGAATTAGGCCGCATACCTATTCGGTCTTCCCTGCTCTCGCTGTTTTTATGCGAAGCATATTGCTAGAGCTACCACTCACGCCGTCGGCGTGGGACCCCTAGACGTCACACCACGTGACATCGGATGAGAGAGGCGGCCTCCACCTCGCGCCGTCGCCGTGGGACCCCTAGCCGTCACGCCACGTGACACCGTGACGTCGTCGTGACGATGCCATCGCACAGACGCCGGAATGTCCTCGAGCGGCATTCCCGCGCATTTCGAACGCGCGTTCACACTCGGTGTAGGTGAAACGCTCGCTCCACCGGGCAGGCAGACGCGGCTTCCGTGGCAATCCAGGCGCTCACCCAACGCGCGTCTCGGGGTTAGTCGGCGTTCCGCTGTAGCCATGCCGTTGTCCTCCCCCACGACGAAGGCTTCTAGTGGTTGTATTAAAATGACCAAGTATGCAACCAAGGAAAGCCATGTATTACCAAGCCTAGCCACCAATATGCTTCGCATCTGACTAGGCTTAACCTTAGCTAAGCCTCAGCCATAATTTTTTCCTTCTTTTTCAGTTTAGCGCCAATACCGACTTTACCTGAACCCGATAGTCTCTACAGCCAGCAATGGCGTGAGAAACAAACCTATTCCGATCTTATATCGCATGCACCCGCATTTCCCGCTATTCCTTCTCTTTCGTTTTTCTCGTCGCAGGTCACGAACGCCGTTCCTGCGTTATTTCCTACATACGGGCACACTGCAACTCGCGTCCAGCCTTCCCCTTGCTGTCCTCGCCCATTATCTACCTCTCCTGCAACCGCCCCTCCCTCCCCCGACGTTTCCTCGCTTTGTTCCCCACACGCACGCATTCGGACACTATATTTCGCTCAGCACGGCTGCTCTTTCTTCGCCGCACTACTGCCAGCT
This sequence comes from Amblyomma mixtum, assembly GCF_055824585.1. Taxonomy (NCBI): domain Eukaryota; kingdom Metazoa; phylum Arthropoda; class Arachnida; order Ixodida; family Ixodidae; genus Amblyomma; species Amblyomma mixtum. Next base: position 181,327,886 of record NC_143014.1, read on the forward strand.
TCCTCGGCGGGCGTCTTTGTCTTCACCGCCGAGTTCGATCTCGAGGAGGTTAGCACGGCGCCGTGTGGTAAATCACCATCATTTTCCCGCGCGCCTCGTATCACTGGGCCAGCAGGTGTCGTGGCCAACTGCGGATGGAAGCGCTATAGCGTAATGGAGCCACACAGAAATACACACACGTTCGGGACGACGTGTGCGTGTGGATCGCCCTCGCGGGGCGGCGAATGTCCACCGCGGTATGCGGCTAAGCCACCTCAATTGCCAAGTCGCCGGCTGTGAGGGGCCCGTCCGGCCCCCCCGGAGGACGCCTAGCGAGGATGGAGGTTCGGGGCCCCGTTTTATCGCGCGCGACCGCTCGGTGCTGGATGGTCGGTCCCTCGTATATCATGGCCCGATTCAGCGGCCGCCGAAGGTCCAGCGGAGGCCGCCTGCGGGCTGCGCGGTCCGCGCATGGCGCCGGAGAAAACGACTGATATACGCGTTTTACGAGCCGTCAAGGTATTCCGCGCAGCGCATTCTTTGGCGCGGACACTGCTGCTGTCCTTTGTTTCGTGGTGAGGGTATGAAGCGAGCCGCGGAGGTCGATCGCGTTCGATGAAGAGATATCAGCGCTGCGGCACTGCTGAGTGCGGCCAGCATGTGCGCGGGCACGTATACTCGCGGCGATCGCCGCCAAGTGGTCGACGTAATGAGCTGATTTGAGAGACACAGCGAATGAAACAATGGAACGACACAACGTGCGCTACGACACAACGTGCGCTAAGGCCCCCGGATACGAGAGTTATGTAGCCCTGCTTGCTGTACATGTTTCAGGCCCGACCCCCGCTGTTATTTAATTAGCCCGAGGTACCGACCATCATTCCTCCTGCAACCTGGCGTTGTCTTAGGACGCAACAATACCATTAATAATACTGTTATGAGTACTGTTAATATACGATGACGTATCTCATAGGAGGTCAAGCACGCCGCTTCGACACACGATGCCAGACGTCACGCAGGTGCCGGTGTTGTCGAGACGTACACGACAGAGACACGCGCTTCTTGCTGATCCCTTTCCTCGGCTCACAGTCAAAGTATACAGGTGGTGTTGGTCAGAGGCGCTCAGAACGTTACCACCAGGGCCACTCTTCGGCAACTCTTCGGCACCAGAACCGCAAACGTTTTTCTGTTCAGCACTGGCTAAAAAAAAATAAAAACATCCGAGATTCCGCCAAAACGCCACTTTCTAAACGCCAACTGTTCCCGCGTGTTACCTGCCGCAGTTCCTAGATATAATATACGCCGGACAGTGCCTGTAGCGTTAAGCGACCGCGTTTGTTACATTTAAGGTTGGAGGCCACATTCTAGAGACCCATGTACTCTGCGATGTCAGTGCAGGTTAAAGAACCCCAGGTGGTCGAAATTTCCGGGGCCCTTCTATACGGCGCCTCTCATACCCTGAGTCGATTTGGGAGGTTAAGCCTCAATAAACCTTAAACCATTTAAGGTGTTTTTTTTTTAGCAGATTTTTACAACACTGAACACAGATTTCTTCATTTAGGATAATGTAATTATTGCGGGCAGGGCGCCTACCGTGCTACCCAATAGAACTATTTTCAAAGTACTTGCCTGAACACGTTGGCTGATGTGTAAACACTAGCTGGCATTATTTGTTTTTTATTGTTGGAAATCCGAAGTAACACATGGGTGATATTCCGGCATAAATGGGAGGCTGCTAAATTGGCAACATTGCGTAGGATCAAAGACCGATGTGCAACAAAATTTCAGGAATTATTCCCACGTTCCACGCTTTTATCGCCCCGCTTTCGCATTCCATGAAGTAGTCAAAGCACTATCGCTACTATGGCAACATGAGGTATGATGAGCGAACACGCCCGTCGAGCCCACACGTAATGTGAACTCCTTAATATGGCAATAAAACTTCGCACAGTTTTTCACCAGCAGCCTTACATCGGGCAGAAATTGCTTTAAAGACAGATTCACGAAGCAGAACGAAGGTGGATCCGACCGCGTCCTTTTCTAGCAGTATAAGTGCCTGCTGGAAATCGAGAGCTTAACAATGTAGAAGTTTACCATTTGACAGCGTACACGTATCAACCGGGACAAGACAGCTAAGCGTACTGAATAGAACCTCATCGCTATAGCTTCTCGGCGACGTTTCTTCTTTTCGAGAAAATGAAAAATGTGGAGCATTCTGCCCTGCGCAGTTGTAGGAGCCCATGACGCCTCTACGGTGAACCTTGCTGTCCCGCAAAAGCAGCATACACCCGGAGAAACACCGCGTGGCGACGCAAACAGGGCCGCTTCTCGCGCGTATACACCATGCACAGCGCCGATGCTATACCGCCCGCCGGAGTACCACAACTAGAGTGCATCGCGGCGGCGGAGGCATAGCGCAATTGCTGGTGAAATCGGTCTATTCGCAGCACATAACTAAGCTCCAAAGCTGCGACATCAACGTTACCCACCTGGTCACTTACACGTAGACATGCTTGCCGCCACTGAGCATGTTTCAGCGCCTGCTGAAATGGCACCGTTCACAAATGCTTATGTGAAACTGCAAATAAGACATTCGCACAAGTGCATAAGCCTGGAATGCAGCTAGCGCAGCTCACTCCCTGAACAGTCTGGTGTGTAGAGGTTTAAGTGAAATCTGCATTTCCTTCTTCACGTCGACAATCATCATGACATAGGCTCTGTGACATGGGTTGTGGCTTCTGGAGGGTGTATATGGGTGATGCTTCCGGAGGGAGGAGGTGGGTTCACAGTTGGAGGTGGATGTGCGTGCGTAGTGTGCTCCTCTAATGGGCTTCTGGTGGGTGTTGGCTGGTGCTTCTGCATGGCAAAGGCCTCGCTCCTTTGCTGTCACAAGAAAACGCCGGGATTTTCGCGGAATGGCTCTAGTGTCGCAGTAAAAGAAATGCATGGGTCGTCTAATGATCGATAAGCGCAAAAAACGGCTTTGAGCATTCACGCCGTTACTAAAGGAAGGATAAAGTTGCATCCAATATTGACAACAAAACGGATTATCTTATATAGTTCAGTTTCGTTGTCTTTGTTCGTTTTCCTCTCCCTTCAAAAACAGGTTATACGAGATTGAAGGTTTGGAGATTGTAGATCGTAGATTCGTGCCCCGTATCGCTTACGGCTTGGGTTTATGTTTAGACATGCCATCGCAAGGGATGCGATGACGCGCTTTAATGCTCAATGTGTTCTCTCTTGCTGCCATATTATAAAATTGCCGTATTGTTCATCGCTCATCATTTTTCAGCTAAATGTTATTGCTGTGGAAATCTTCAGTCCAGCCAAAATAATAAACTGTAAAGCTGTTGAAAACCCCGAATGACAAGAATATGGATCAGAGGTGTACGTTATGCATTAAATGTAAGCGATTACATTTTCTAGGAATTTTCTACGGACTGATTACTGTTTGCAAGGCGTAACGCTCTCGGTAATACAGTCATTTTCCCCAGTAATCGATTACCAGTAATCAGTTGCTTTTTATTCGAAAAATAAGTTATAACCACCGATTTAATTTCGAGAACCTGAACTTGGCGACAGACACTAGTGTTTACTCGGAATATTCCTTCACGATAGAGAGACAATGGTCGGGCTGGAGAAAAGAGGCGCGCACGAGGGTTTCCGGGCATGCAAGCCCAAGAAGCCTGCATTTGAATAGCCCCCCGTGTTCCACGGTTCTCATTTATTCACCTCGGCACAAAGGAATGTCATGTTTAGTGAGCTTGAACTTTGTTCCCTGAGAGCGCGAAAAACGACTTAGTACGGCGCTTTATTAAAATATACGAGCTCGTGTGCACCTTCCTTCCAGTGCGTACACCGTTCGAGCCTTCGGCGTAGCTCATAATATTTTGCACAAGGAAACGTGGAAAAGGTATCGAAGAAATCTTATTAAAACAACTGCTGGTGGAAACTGATAGCGTATGAATTGCATCATGCAACAGATGAAGGAAGCCCAGAGTATCTCATTCTGGTACATGTATATTTAAAGTTGAACGGAAAGTAACGTAACAGTAAGTGATCATTCTTTTGTAATTGTTCGGTTACTTTTAGAGCACTGTAACTAACCGCTCAAATCGGTTACGATTCAGACGAAGCAATTACAACCGTAATCAGTTACTTATTTGCTGCAACATGTACAAGACTAATATCTGCTAATGTGAGTGGCCCATTCTGACCATTTGGAATGATAAACTCGGCGCTCTTTTAGAGTTCTTTCTCTCCTTTGTATCGAGAAAAATGATATCAAACGGCAGCCTGAAATAGAAAAAAAAAAAAAATACCGGCTTCGCCAGCAAAGGTGTCGTTTCTGCTTATGCCAGTAATCGTCGTCGGTTGTTTGTTTCTACAAACCGCAAGTTTCTTTTCCTTACTAGTGGGTTTATCTCCTCCCTCCTATTGTCCCAGTTTTCTGTCGTTCATTTTTCGCTCACTTGCTCACGAGTGCCGCTCCTGCTTTGGCAGGAAAAAATTACCACGAAGCTGACCTCTCATGCTCGTCTGCAGTTCGAACAGTTTATGATTGTAGGCCTTAATTTTCACTTTGGCTCAATAATGAGCCAGCTCAGGGGTACGGCAACTCGCACGAAACGTTCTTCGTTTAGTTGCTTCTAACGCTACAACTAAAGGAGCGCCAGAACGCAAGCGCAGGTTACGCTAAGATCACCAGCATTTGCACCTTCTTTTTTTCATTTTTTGCAGAGCACCTGCTGCGGCAACGGATCAGCTTTGCGTGCCACTCACCCGCTCTGTCAGCAGAACAGGCAGATCGAGACCGACCAGGGCCGGAGGACGAAATGCTGTGCGCACGTTAGCAAGTGATTCGGACGAAATGTTGAGTACATCGCCTATTTACTAAGAGATTAAACAGGCCGCCCTTTGAAGCGAAGTCCGAGTCACGGAAATAAGAAAGCAACTCGTTTTAAATAACGATCTAATAAAGATACGCTGGAGCGCTTAGAGTAAGACATTTCAGTTTACTATGCGGGCTAATCACAGCGGCGGCGCGAACATGCCTCACAAAAAGTGAAGAACATCAATTACCGAAAAAAGGTTGTCGCGTGCGAGTTAAGCGCAAATATTTGACATTTTATTAGATTATTTATGTGGCCATTCCCTTTCTTTTTTACTTTTCAATTTCTACTTTCCGTTTGCGTTCCTGCCCTCCTGGAGGTCGTGCGGCCGCGCGAGTTCGCGGTCCTAATATCCCCCCTTCGCGTTTCTTTCTCGAGCTGAACGAAAGCGTGCTGTCAGGTGTGCCTGACTGCGTCGGTGAGAGCAAGCGAAAAGCCGCGAGCGAAAAACTGCTACTCTTGCACAGCTTATAGGGCGCACGCGGAACAGGAGGGGATGAAATGTACGGGAAGTATTTCTTTCGCTCTAGTTTCGTGACTTGGTCTTTTCGTTCTCCGCCTCTCTCTCTCTTCTTCTTCTTTTCCGAACGAGACCTCTCGTTCGGATTTACCGCTCGAATTTCAATGAAAGCAAAGCCTGAAGCGCGAAAGCGTGTACGCGCGCTGGAAGTTTGCCTATTTCTCAACAGTTTCTTGAATGGAGAGGCCTGAAATACGTCCGATGTAGAAACGCGGCTTTGTCGTTCGACTTTTTTTTTTTTTTCATTCTCTTCGCCTGTCTTGTCGCACGCTCTCAAAATGTTGCAGCACCCCAGAGAAAGAGAGAGAGAGAGCGGCTAAGTCTTTTTGGAAAACGTGTCATGTGCAAGTACGGGCTACTGCTTGCGCAAGCCATTCCATTCGGCTTGCCAAAGATGTGGGAAAAGAGACAGTGCACGTTTCCCAAACGGAAAAAGAAGCAGAAAACGCACAGGAAAAAGAAGGAAAAATGGATTGGGGTGACATATGCCGCGAGGTAGCGAGTGTTAAAAAAAAAAAGGAAAAACGTCAGCAAGAAAGCGTCTGAACGAAATAGAGAATGCTTGCGGGCCTATGAAATGAGAGCCCCTGTGACGCCATAACTACAGCAAGGAAATGCATGCAATAGCAAGCTTTACACTGCTCGGTAGAATGCCCTCCAAAAAAGGCTCATCAGCTGAGGCAGCCGCGGTCACGACTGGAAAATTTAAGAAAATATAAAAAACGATAAGCATGGTGGGAACCATACCCCGTCTTGGTGTCGCGACAGGCACGAACTCGCTCGCGCGCTTCATATATGCGCGCGGAACATCAGGGAGACCGGCAAGCACTGTTCATTGAACCCAATCCCAAAACTCCGGGAAACCTGCAGCAATGGACTGTTGCGGGTTTTTCTTCGATAGCGGTCTGCAATCACAATTTGTGAGGCCAGTGTGGAGCGCCACAGCGGCTAGGTGGCGAGCCTTACGAAACTTCAGGATAACGATCTCAGGTATACACGTAGTCAAGACAGCATTCTTCACAAAAGGCTGCGTTGGAATGCGAAGCGGCACGCGACGCCTTCGCAGTCGCCTTCGAACTCGCATCTCCAGTTCCCTCTGTCTGGTGTAGTACGCGTTATCGGCCAACGGAGGGAAGAAACCAGCCCCGGAAGTGCCGCGGAACGTTCTTGTAAGTGGGACGGCCACTGATACAACATGCGCCAGCAATGCTAAAAGGCGAGAGCGGCGTCTAGCTGCCATCGCTCTTCAGCCTGCCTTAAGGGCGCGATTTACGACCCGCGGTTAGGTCGAGTTCTACCCTGTAGTGAAATTCGTGTGACGCCGCACTAGTGTTCACTCTGAAACGGCGCCCCTTTGGACTCTTACCAGTTATGGAAAGGCAACATATTTCAGTAACAAATTATCCTCTGACAAGCATGAAACCGAATAAACGAGACGGCAAACAAAGGCGAAATTCATTCCCAGAAATCGCACCAAAAACAAGAAAGAAAGTTGTATTTTCGACAGGGAGCCCGGCGCTCTAGCCATGCTGTCACCCACTCCTGTCCCGGCACGCCATGGAAGCGGCAGTAACATTTGTCGGAGTTGTTTCATTAGTGGTGTGAGCCAGCTCTTCTAAGAGGTAGTGTGCAAATTTTGATGAAGGTGGCGTAAGGTGTTCGATCTCAGTGGGAGCAATGCCACGTCTTTTGTGTGTGTTGGATGGTTAGCCATCGCAGTGGGAACAAGAAGGAAATCCAGACAGCCGATGTCGGGTGTGCGCGTGTTATAGGGTGCCTCGATGGGCCAGCGCCGCAGGCATTGATGCACCCTAGCATGCTCCAGCGTAACAATGCTCCCTCTTCGGGCGTGTGGCTTGAAGGGGAAGGCGAAATAATCGTATTGTGTTTTCTCAGCTTTCTTAGGACCGCTGTCCTTTCTTTGGGTACTTTCTCGCATTGTTTGCTGGCATCGTCCGTAAGAAACAAAGTGGTATTTACTTAGGAGCACGCATGCTTCGTGCGCCCCGTGGCCCACTAAAATAGCGTGCACCAGTACGTAACCCTTCGTGACATCCCGAACGAAGCCCACGTTACAGTATCCGATTTTGTGCGCAACTGAACTCGTGTGTCACTCACGAAGCGGCCGAGATCAGCGTATTTATTTTAGCGGTATCTGGCTGAACTGCAACAGTGCAGTAGGGCGTTATAGTGCGCATTTCGCTCAAATGGACCTCATGTATATATATATATATATATATATATATATATATATATATATATATATATATATATATATATGAGAGAAGCCAACAGCCACAGAAACCAAGGGACATAGGGGATTTTTTTTTATTTATTTAGTTATTTTGTGCTCTTGTTCGATTTAGAATATTACTGAACTTTATCGCTTAAAGCTGATTGATTAGAAAAGCAGAAGAAAAAACAACCACATGCCGCCGGTGGGATACGAACCCACGACCTCCGAATTACGCGTCCGGTGCTCTACCGCTGAGCTACGGCGACGGCTGTCAAATCTTCTGCTTTCGGGGGTATTTATGTTTACAAATAACCTAACCTTGAGAGTTCGATAACGTTCTACGTCACATCAGCGGTAACTCAGGACGTGCTACGTCCGCCGCTCAAGAACGTGGGTGGCGCTGGTGAACACTCTCAAGATGAGGTTATTTGTAAACATAAATACCCCTGAAAGCAGAAGGTCAGACAGCCGTCGCCGTAGCTCAGCGGTAGACCACCGGACGCGTAATTCGGAGGTCGTGGGTTCGGATCCCACCGGCGGCACGCGGTTGTTTTTTCTTCTGCTTTTCTAATCAATTAGCTTTAAGCGATAACATATTCAGTAATATTCTAAATCGAACAAGAGCACAAAATAAATACATAAATTTTAAAAAAATCCCCTCTGTCCCTTGGTTTCTGTGGCTGTTGGCTTCTATCATATTTATAACGAGCCCATCATTCCCCTTCCCTTGTCTGCATATATATATATATATATATATATATATATATATATATATATATATATATATATATATATATATATATATATATATATATATATATATATATATAGTCTAACTCGAACTTTATGCCACTATCGTGCGTACCTTCTGATCTGGTCTTTGAAGACGAAGACGCTCACTTCGCCGTTCTCAGGAACTACGTTGTTGTCGTAGAAAAGCTCGGGCCGGTGCTTGGCGAAGTGAAACGGCCTTTGCGACTCTGGTCTGGACGGTGAGGAAGGCCGCCGCAGGTCCACCGCCACGGCCGCTTCTCCTCGCAGCAGGAGGCACAGCAACAACGCCAGCCACGGCATGGTGCGGCCAAATTGCGAGCTGCCACGGGAAAGAGACAAAGCGCATGGGAGTTACTGGCACATTGTGCTCTACAATATAAGGCATTGACAGCAATCGCGCCGAGCAATATCCAGTGGCGCCATGGACTGGCTTTGATAGCTATCTCAGGAAGAGGACATGTTTTGCTGAAAACGAACGAGAGCCGCAGGAAACACAGGCGAGAACACTACGTAGATGATGTTTCTTTGTGCTGTCGTCTTCGTTTCTAGCGCTTTTTTTTTTAACCTGTCCAGCTATGTAAGAGCAGCTGTAGTTGTAACAAGTTGTACAACTCGTGCAGGTGTTTTCATCACGCACGTTAAGGAACGTTAGCAATACTTTGCAACTGCGAGTTCGTAGCTTTTGCGTTCCTCAGTTCTGGCAAGTCAGTCGCAAGGCGTGCTGTTCACTAAACTTCAGGAGGCAGCCTTACAAAGCATCGCTGCGTGTTTAAAACTGTCCAATACGCCTGGAGAGTGGTCAGATCATGGATGCGATCAAGACTCCACGGAGAAACTCCGCGAACGCTACGTAAGTACGCCGCCGCACACTTAACACAAGCGGACGCTGCCATAGGCAGACCTCTGTACGCGACAGCGCCAATTCCCAGAGAAGAATTCCACAACTGTATGCACAACAGCTAGCCAATGTTCTCGATATACGCTACACCATCGATATTTCGTTCCTAGCGCAACAAAAAATACTTTCTGCGCCACATCAGTGCTCCTAGGAAGAAAAACCCTGTGCACTCCCCCTGCGGCATCATGCACCTTGTCCGGTTTACCCTACCACGGTATGAATTTAGAACAGAAGGCTCAACAAGTGATGTCCACTGTGTTCTGAATTCATGACGTGGTAGGGTCAACCGGACAAGGTGCATGAGGCCGCAGCAGGAGTGAAGAGGCTTTTTCTTCCTAGGAGGCACCGGCCAGTTCCACTCGAATACCTTTTTTTCATAACTGCACGGCGCTGTTATTAAATACCGACTGCCCCTCAGAAATGACTCTTGGTGACAAGTCCTCAACGACGGAGGTGAGGCTTCGGGTCCGGAGCTGGTTCTTTAGCTGCGGTTCAATGCGCCATGACTGGCCACTGACTGCTCACCAGCCGCTGGACGGGCTAGTGACGTTAGCTACAGCATGTAGTGGCAAGAGAAGGCATCCAGGTACTGTGCGCTCTTGAATATTTTGGGACCGTTTTGCATCCGGTATGTATCACAGATTTATAAACCCTCGAAAGCAACGCTATCACTTCTGCTACTTGCCAGGCACTGGTATTAACAAACGGAAGAAAAAGAAACCGTCTAATCTTTCACAAACCGCATTCACAATGATAGGTGGAATCATCATTCGTTCTGAGGTGCACGGTATTAAAAGTGACCTGGTCAATTTTGATGAGTGAATGCTTACGGTTCGGTTTTTTTAATTTCTTTTGCGATACAAGCAGAGTTTACCAGACTCACCCTTCGCAGCACCATAAAAGAGGTCTACCTTGAGCTCCGCCTCGACAAACGCCTTTACCCTCCCCCTCATCCATCACTCACGGTGCCGGAGTCTCGCCTTCTTCGGCACATTCAGATGAATGCAGTTATCACCCCGTCCCCCCTCTTCCTCTATCGCTATCGATCGGACCCTTCCTGTCCCAACTGCCCCTGTATCTATGCGCACCTGGCCCATTGCCTCTTCTATTGCCCGGCTGCTCTGCAGTCGGGTTCCTTCCCCCCACCCTCTCTATCCATCACCACCTGGCTCGACTGGCTTGGCGCTGAAGGGGAAGAAGAACAGCGGCTTCTGGTCGCCCAGGCGGTCGACATGCTCGGCCTATAAATAATGGTCGAATAAAAGTCTTTTACTACTACTACTACTACTACTACTACTACTACTACTACTACTACTACTACTACTACCACATGCAGAATTTCCGGATTTCTGCATGTCATTAGAAGCGTGTAATTGGGCCGACTGTCGCACTCCCGGAGATTGCAATACAGTGTGCGATAAAAGGGGAGAGAGAGAGATGATTCCTATTATAGCGGAAGGTCGCAAATGACGGCTAAATGCGTTGCAAGCGCATGGCAGTGCTGAGTGCCAGCTCAAAGAGCCGAACTTCGTCGTCCTACAAAAAGATCTACGCCTATGAGCGTCGCAAAGCCTGTGCCTTGGGGACGTTCGTCAAAATTGTCTCTGAGTGCGCTTTAGGCAGCACTCTCCGAACAGTCTGTCAGATTGGCCCCGTAACGAAAGGAAAGGCCGGTGCTCGCAATAGCCGCGCTCAGTCTGCCGCACCGTACATGGTCAAACCGGCACCGCGCTCGGGAGGTCTAAAAGCGCTCTCCAAGGCGACGCTTCTCGCTCGCTGCTACAGTGACGGACTCGCGACGTTGATGACATCGCGTGAGGGCTCACGATGTCGGCTGCTGTCACGACTTTGCGTCAGCTACGTCACAGCGTCGTCAGGGTAGGAGACGCGGCGTGCATTCTTTTAGAACGCAAGAAGCGGAGGACCGCCGCGCGCGCGCGCGGTGACATACCGCCGGTCTCAGCTTCCGGCAGCATCGCTATCTGGCGTGCGGACTGGTCGCCCAATACCGGTTTCGATAACGCGCGTGCACGTGAGCTGAGCGGCAGCGCGTCTGGAATTCTCGAATCCTGAGAATCGTGACCTTTTTGCCCGAGAAAAGCGGTGCCGGCCCCGACGCGGGCAACGGGAAGCCCGGTGCCTGCGTGTTCGTGCGCGCCACGCTGGGCGATATATACACGTTTCTCCGCGGGAGTCTCCATGTCAACCCCCCCCCCCCCCCCCCCCTCCGCATTTCCATTTCATCCATGTCCAGCGATTTGCCTGCGTTTGCTCCTTCTTTTTAAAAGACGCGCAAGTACGGTGCCGGCTTAATGGTCTCAACCTTGATATATCCTCGCTTTCATTTATATACAGATCGGCCGAAATCGTTTATTTTCTCCTCGAGGACAACGCGCGGAACATCTGTAGAAGCGCAAGTGAACGTACGAAGCTGGAAGCGCATTTATGGCTGGGAAGGAAATCGTGCAACGCTTCCTGGAAATTCGCTGCGCATGGCTTAACATGTGTGCCGGTCACCCACGCGGGTATGTATGTGCGTGTTCGTGCCAATGATTCAAAGGTCACGACCCACCACTAAAATAGGTCATCCGAGTGAAGTTCGCCACACACTTACCACAGACATTCAGCGGCTGCAGAATTCTGCTACGGAACAGAGAGTAGAATGGATCATTAGTTTGAGCGTTAGAGCCGCTGCCGCAAAAGCCGCATTTTGGTGGAGGCGAAATACGAAACTGCCGGGGTTCTGAGATTCTCTTGCACGTTCATCAATTGCCAGGTGGTCTAAATGAAGTCTGAGCGCAGCTCCAGAAAGTAAACATTAATCATACGCTGTATGAGAATAAAGTGAAAATAGACTAGACGAGCTAGTCCTTGAACTGTTTCGAGAATTCCAGCCGACCTCACAGCACTTGTAACTGGAGTTTATCGTTAGCATTATAATAGAGCTATGTGCTCTGCAGTGCTTGGGCCCAAGTCAGCAGCCTGGCCAGAAGCGCTCTCTTGACATTCCAGTAACTTTTTTATCATTTTATTCCAACATCAACATTACAGATGCTGAGGACCGTGAACAAAAAGCCTCTAGCTGGGCTTGACGGGGTTCACGGCCCCTACAAAACATGGCATTGGCAACAAAACTAGAATACAAACACAACGCATCAGACATGGGAGGATGTGGCACAAAATCAAGACATAAGCAAATACAATTACAAGATTAGTAGAGTGTTTAATGGAGTATACAATGTACGGTGCAATACAGAAAAAGGTAGAAAGTGCAATTATTGTGGCTATGATATATTTACAAAAAAAAAACAGTATTGTGGCTTTGAAACAACTCGTTTGTTTAGAAGCGACGGGAGCATATTACGTATCATCTGGTATCCATAGTTAGTGCGTGCTCGAGGTATTTCCCACAGTTCAGTACTGCGGGTATTCCGTGTTTTTCGTTTAGGCGTGAGGTTTGCTATGCCGCCTAAAATGTTTTTATTCTGTTTAATTCCGTTAGAATAAGGCTTAAGAAGCATTGTTTTATAAATGTCAGGAAATGTGATAATGTTTAGTTCCCTGAAGAGAGGTGCAGTATGACTATCGTATGCAGCGTTTGCAACTATACGAATTGCCTTTTTTTGTAGGAGGTGAAGTTTAGTAATATTTGACAAAGTAGTTGTACCCCACACTAGGTGACAGTAGTTAATATCTGAAGTAAAAAGGGCACTGAAAATAAGGCGTTTAATGCAAACAGGAGCAAAATATCGCAATTTGCACAGGATCCCTGTAATGCGACAAATTTTAGTTGCAACTGCATCTATGTGAGCATTCCAGGACATATTTTTTTCGAACAGAACACCAAGACATTTAACTTGCGACGCTATCTGAATATTTGCAGTGCCGAGATGGAGTATGGCCTGCGTGTCTATGTTTCGGTTTTTCGGCCTGAAAAAAACAGCTTTTGTCTTACTGTTGTTTATGGCAAGCGAATTAACGATACTCCAGGAATGTAGTTTATTTAGAAGTACATTTGCGCGTGAGATAAGAAGCTCGGCATCAGACCCTATTAAAAGTATGCTGGTATCATCAGCGTATATGATGAATTTTGCTGTGTTGTCAATGTTTACCAGATCATTGATGTAAAAAGAAAACAGTAGAGGCCCCAAAATACTTCCCTGAGGTACTCCTGCGTGAACTGCTCGTACATCCGACAAATGATTATTGATAACAACTTGCTGGCGGCGGTATTGAAGATAGGATTTTAGCAACTGAAGAAAAACGCCATGGAAGCCATAATGTTGCAACTTTAATAACAGGGTATCGTGGTTAATGGTGTCGAAGGCCTTAGAATAATCTATAAATATGCCTAATGCGCACATTTCTCGCTCGAAAGCGTCTAATATTATTTCCTTCTGTGTAAAAAGTGTCGTCTGGTAGACAGCCCTTTCATAAACCCAAATCGCGCATCTGTGATTAGTTTGTTTTGTTGCGAATGACATTACCGCAAATACAACCGAAGAATTCGTCACGTAGCTCTAACTTCAAAGCTAGAAAAAAGCAAGAAACAAACCTTGCTCCAAAGCCCCTGGCATCGCTCATTGGCAAAAAAAAAAAAAAAAACACACATAGCTGTTCCTCAACTTCGCGTGTTGGTGGCAAGTGCAAGGCGAGAGGATGCGATCGATCTCACACGTCTGTGATTAAAGGTGGACACAACTTTTCATTTTTCATTTACACATCTTATCAAGCTGTATGTTTTTTTTAATTTTGTTCATTCGTAACGGCACAAGGTGAAGCCCAAAGCTCGTATCAACAATCTATGATGCGCTTCTAAGAGGCGGTAAATGCGGCTTCGGATTTCCGCATGGCATCATTCAACCTTGTTATAATAAGCTCTGCGCTGCCTCCCTGAATCGCAGTGGAAGATAAATTACCATCAGAGATAGCGGCAATGGTGTACAGTGAGCATGCTATCAGATTGCTTACATATGCCCTCCCGTCGTTATCCTCACGCAACTTAAACCACCACTTATCATGAACCCTTCATAACGTGAAGTCCACTAGTCATGAAGCGTACAGCGGTACCGGAGATGACCGTTAAGGGCGAAAAATACGGGACAATGCCCACATCGAGACGACGCACAGAGCGGAAGAAAACCGCTAAGTATTCGCCCTCTTCTATTTCATAAAGAAAATAAAAACACAGAAAGAAAGAACTCAATGTCGTTCGCTGCGGACTATTTTTGAGATGCCTTTCGTGAACAAGTCTTGGACACGTATTAGCTTTCTAGTCACCAAGACCAACGTACACAGATTAATCTGGTCAGAAACAAAACGTACCAGAGGCAGTAACCGACAGGACAGGCTGAGCGAGAGAGGGCTGACGGTAACCTAGAAACTACTCATGAATATTAACGCTTACGGTGGTTAACTCCTGACTGCCTTATGGATGGATGAACGCCGCTAACGCCAGTAGGGTCGTACGCTTCGTGCAACTGGCCAAAATGAGACCACTTGACTTGCAAACGCACAGCGTGGCGTCCACGTTGTTCTGCCATTCTGCCCTTCACACGAATATGTCGTGTGAGAAAGCGGGAGACAGAAAAGCATAATAACGAGAAAGAGAGAAAAAAAAAGGAAATTTACCACAGGAAGAAATAAAAGGACGCGGTTAAGAACAAGAAAATTATAGTCTCCGCGGTGTGGGCATGTGTCTCCAAATACATACAGGTGTGGTTTGGTTGTCTGCGTATCTGGAGTCTCAAGGCTAGGAGCGATATAAGACGATGGGGGAAAACAGCTCAAGAAAACCGGCTTTTAGCGCTTCAGGCAAGCTTTGAAGCAGCATAGCTCTGTATTATTTTAATCGTAGCGTTGTCGTTTCACTTGAAGTAAAATACAATTTATAGTTTCGAGCGTCCAGCATCCGCAAGTAAACATGACAGAGAATAGACGCATCGCAAGAGGTAGAAAGAAAGTTGATGTTTTCGAAAACATTGCTTATCTGCAAGTCACAAAGTAAATAATTATTGATTGTTCAAATCAATGCAGTTCCTGACCAGATACAGTTTCGGAATCATTAGTCGATGCTGTTCGCATTCATTCTATGCTGGTGGATAACGCGAGAGCTGCGGTGCAGTGTATGCCACGTCAGCCAGTGAACTTACTCGATTTCTTCCTTGCAGTACCTTTTTAAAAAGTTCTGATACATGCGCTAAAAAGCTTATCTGAAACTATAAGAGAGAGAGAGAGAGACTCTTTAATGAAGAGCAGAGAATTTAGCCGGCGTTTAAAAATCGCTGGCATGCTACTCTGCGTAGGGAGGGGAATTTGGGAGATAAAGCCAGAAGGAGAGCAGTGTGGAAGAGGTAAAAAAAAAAACGAAGATAAAATGCGGCCATGAAATGGGTACTAAGGATGCAATGGCGAATATTGATGTAACCTATGGAATGATGGAGTGCATAGTCCGTCAAATGGGCTGACGAAGTTCACTGCATGAAGAATGCATGGAGGTAACGTGCAAGTGAATTTAAAGCTTATCGAGATGTCCAATGTCTTTTAAATATGTGAATAGAAAGTTCATTGCAAGTCTCTGTTGCCTAAGGCAGGCTAACGGACCTAAAACTTTGTCCATTGTTAGGGGCACTGAGCAGAGCTTCTGCATGGAATCTTCATAGTACGCACGCTCGTTAGCATACGCAGGGCACTCAAGCAAGATATGTTCCACAGTTTCTATCGAGGCACAGTTGGCACAGTGCGGACTGTTCATTTGTCTAAAACGGTATCGTAAGCCGTTTGTATATGCAGCATTCAGACGAAGTCTATGATAAAGTGTTTCCAGATGTCGAGGAATTCTGGGTGAGAGTCTTGATCTAAGATGTGGGTCGATTGAGTGAAGAAACTGGTACTGATGTGTCGGCAAACTCCAAAGCCGATACGTTTCTTCGGAAGCAAAACTTTTAGCCATTTGAAACGCATCAGATTTCGTGAAAAAAGTTCGAATGTATCTCCGATGTTGAGGTTACTATACGTCAGGCCGCGTGCCTTACGCCATGCTGAGCGACACTTGGCTTTCCGGAGCGCGGTCAAGATGGGAACTTCCCCTCGTGAGCGCTGCAAAGGCGGCCAAGGGCGCTGTCTCTTCGGCAATCCCGCTTCCACTCTACGAAGGGGCGACGCCAAGCAATCACTGTTACTGTTTCTCGCTGTTTTTCTTACTGCCCCCAATGGAATCTCACTCTTCGAGCACTGAAGTCACGCTGACTTTCTAGGGCAGTCGGTGCGACCCCATTCCTTGACTTGAAGGCTCGTGCTTGACTCCATACGAGAATAAAATTTTAAGAGACACCACACTGCAAGGCGCTTATTCGCCAAACAACGCAGGAGCAGTAAACTATAACTGAGGGCAAGTACCGAATCGTCATAAGCACAAGTATTTCCAGGTTTCTTTGCGTTTAGTGCTTGGTCTTTAGTTGAACAGTTGAAGTCGCACGTTAAATGCAGCACCCTTTTCTACTCCGCACAGGGCCATTCTACATCAACAGGCTAGCGCTATTCATTACAACAGAAAAAGAGAAGTTCCGCATTTCTTGACACTACGCACCGACCCACCAAGGCAAAAAAGAAAAAAAAAATCACAGGCAATCTCGATGCTGAGTATACATGTAAGCAAGAAATGCACTGCGGGAAAGGCGTAGCGAAATTCTGGATGAAGTGAGAGTTAACGGCGCCTTTCTTTTCTCGAAACCAATTTTTCCCTTACCGGCCTTCTGAAACATTCGCGTCGCAGAACGACCGTATCAAAGATGATGAAGAAGAAGATATCCAAAGCGAAGCGCGAAAGGCTACCAGTATTCTCCAGTGTGTATTATATATATATATATATATATATATATATATATATATATATATATATATATATATATCGTGCCATCGTACGGCAGCGGCGCTGCCGTACGATGGCACGAGATTTCAACGCTGCTTCAAGTGGTTCGGCCAACGGACCCGACGCGGACACCGCCGCGCGTTCGATCCAGGCGGCCGTGCCTGAAAGCGTTTCGAAGAGTTTGGCAACATCAACAACCGCTAGTCGTACACAATGAATTATATGCCTGCACAGAGGCACACACAGAGCGTCCGTAAAGCGTTTCCAACTTCTAAGCGTTTGACAGCGTCCACCGCGCGTCCTACCCGATGACAACGAGATGCGCGAGGCAAGGCCTTTTTGTACTGGACGGAGCCCTCGGATTTTAGAGGGGCCTTCAAAATGCGGCTCTCGCTGTGAGAAAGCTGCAACGTTATCAAGTAGTGTCCTTTGTTCATCTCGTGAGGACAACGTGCAGTCATAAGCGGATCAAATTTATCTCGCCTTACATATAAATATTTGCTTTCCTCCGTGTGCTTCGCTGCGAACGAAATTTTCGGCAGTTTTTAGCAAAGCTGCTGTTGATATCGCACTAATCGAAAGCTAAACACTGCCTGAAAACTGCCATAATGTATACGACGATTCGGACAAAAAGTTCGAGAATGTTTCGAATAAGTTCGGCTTGATCTTCTTCTCCAGGTTAGAATTGATGTTCTTCAGGCTCGGCGACATGTTCTCCTTCAAGTTTTCCCGATATTTGCCGAGAATGGGACCTAAAAGCATTTCAAACTTAAAATGCTGCACACCCTTGACTGCCGTGATTAAGGTTGACGTCAGTACACATATTTTTTATCGGTATTCGGTTCTTGAACAGAAGCGTGCTTGCCTCCGGTTCTAGAAAATTGTAAAGCGCCGTTACAAACAAAAATCCGAGTGCGAGGTTGCACTGGCGCGAAGATCACCGCGGCCAGAGTATAGTTATGAACATCGCTATGTTATGCGAGTGAGAATGTTCTCCGGGTTCCAGAAATACTACGCAAGACTTTTTTAGGCAGAGGAAAAGCAAAAAGCAAAAAAAAAATATGCGTGCCCTATTTTTCGGTATCTTACTTAGTATGCTTGCAGCGGTTTGCGCATGTTACCTCAGCGCAAGGTGTCTGCTAGGAGCGGCGGTCGCAGGGACCCCGTTATTTAGACTGATTCACGCCGGTCCGTATTGGCCGGGATGCATTCTTGGCTTAGTGACAAATGCTGGCCGTAGCACCCGGAACAGTTGGCGAAGGATGCCGAAGTGTCTGCCGGGGTGCGAGCCCGGCGGAAGGAAGAGGTGCGGGGATGAGCAAGCGTAAAAAGAAGGAAAGCGCGGCTCTTGTGCAAGGCCCCAGCACCAAGCTGTCTGCGGCGGCGGCCAAAACTGTGCGCGTACGCGCGTCTGCATGCAGGGACGCGCGGCGAATCTTGGCAGCCGCTGCTCCCCCGGTGGCAGGTGCTAGTCCCCGGGGTGCCGCGCAAAGCAGCCAGCCAGCAGCAGCAACAAAAGTCGCGCGCGGCGCGGCAGCAGCGCAGCGCCGGTGGAAGCGGCCGCGCCCACTCGGGGCCCCATGCTGGGCGCTCGCGTTATGGACCAATTCCGCGCCTTAACAGAGCGTCTCTGTCTGTGCGCCTCTCTCATGTTTACAGGTCGACGATTTATAACAGGTGCTTTGTGGCCCCTCTGGGGCACGCGCCACTCGCCTCTGTTTTCTCAAGCTGCACTGCGTAATGCCCTATTACTCGGCGGCTAAAGCAAAGGGTAACGAGCACCAAACGGAGTGAGGACGCCCGTACGCAAGTATAATACGGATTAAAGGGAGCTCCACCCCCGCTGCCGGCATATTTATTTATTTATTTATTATTAGTACCTCAAATGCCCCTTGGTGTGGGGTATTACATGAGGGATGGGCATAATGTTCAAGTGAAGAGTGGTTCGATGGCAGTCTTGAAGGAATGTGGGTCGGAGTGGTGCACAGCGTCGACAGGCAGTTTGTTCCAGTCCCGAGCGGTCTGAACAAAAAACGAACGAAGATGGGCTGTGGTGTGTGCTGGGGGCGGATAGACGGCTTTAGGATGGCTGGTGCGGCTTGACTGTCGATGAAGTGGTAAGATTGCTGAAACATTGAGTGGCGTATGGCAGAATTTGTGAAAAAGGCACAGCCTGAAGATGCAGCGTCGCTTTTCAAGATTAGTAAGATTAGCCCGGAGTTAACAACCAACAGGAACATCAGGCTATATGTGGCCAATTATACTGACTCCAGTTTCAGACCAATCTAGTACCGTGGACCAGTGCCAACTGGGACCAATGATCGGCGTTAAAGGGGCCTGAAACATCTTTCTAGGAGAGCGCATGGACGCTTTCAATAACTGCATTGTGTTGTCATAAGTATAACGGAGCCAAATAGTACACCTCTACACGCAGCAGAGAACCCACAGTCACGCGCGAAAGTTGGCGATCCCTTTCCGGCGACTTTTTCACGCTCGCTTTGCCGCGGCGTGTAAGCCGGGCAGCTCCGGTGGGTCAGGAAGCTCCGCCCCCGGAAGTGGGGCCGGCGGAGGAGCGCCGACCTTCCAGCGAGCAAAAAGTGACGAGGAGAGGAAAAGGCGCGAAGACTCTGAAATTTAAATTTTGACTACAGATAACTCAGCTTCTACAAAGCGCATTAAAAAAAAATTCTTGTTGGACAATAATCGTGAAGCGGGACGCTTTAACATCCCAAGCATACCGCAACTTTATTACATCCCCTTTCACAACCCCTTTAAAGTAGAAACGTGAGGAACTGCCTGATAATCATCAGTACCTAAGAGGTATTGTGACGGCATATCCTTATTGTCGAGCAAACATGTTCGCATGCCACATGTAGCGATCCCTGTTCCTGCTTCTAGCTAGAGTGCACAGAGGAAAAACGGTTAACAGAGAGCCCTCCTCGTCACACAGTGCCCTCTCGCCCTCCCATCTGCTCCTCCCCGCGAGGACAGCACCGGTTTGTTTGGAGCGCGCAGAAAAGAGTGCCGTGCGCTTAATTGATCTCCTCGTCAAAGCTGCCGGCTGCGCACAGAGGCGGAGGCTTTGTGTTTGGAGGAGAGCCGAGCGGTTTTGGCGGCGGACCAAAGCCGAACGCCTGAATGGCGCACGCTTGTTCTTCGTTATTTCACGCGTTCCGTGCGACCGGGCCCTCGCCGAGACCTTGAAGACCCCGATTCCGCTCAGTCCCCTTGTAGTATGTCGGACGCCAGACCCAGAACAAAGGGGGCCGAAGGAGGGACCGCGGAGACACGGTGCCGCGGGGCAGTGGGCACGCGGCGGAAGACTGCTGAAAAAGGGGGGAGCGACGACTATCGGCCCGATTAAGAACCGCAGAACGCACTGCAACGGCGCTCGCTGGCCACGCCCTGGAATTCGAGCAGCGTTAACGTTTTTTGCTTGTGTGACTTTGTTTTTCAGGGGCGGGTGCTTTGTCTTTTCCTAAGGAAGTCAATGTCAATGCGCGTTTCTTTGGTGCGCACGCTAAGGTGTCCGCAGCGGCCGGCTTGCTGGCTATTCGTGCGTGCGTGCCAGTGGGCACTGCCGGCGTAAACCGTCATTTGCACGCGTCGGTGCTCGGCGCCACAACTGCAACAGAAAGCGCTACTCGGCAGTCTATTACTTCGCATATATTTTCATTCTCGCCGTCGACTTGCACGTACGAAGCAGGCGACCTTTCCTTACACTCAACACAATTAGAAAATGCTGGCAGCGAATGGAGAAGGGTGTGGTGCGTTTGCCCCGTCCTTTATGGTACAGGCAACCTACCGAACTGTGCCGTGTGGCGCATAAAGTCTTCGTTATTGATGGCCAGACGCGTGCACAAGCTCAGTGGTGTTGCTTTAGTCGTTGCTTCACTCGGGGCAACCTTTGCCAGCTGTTTCGAGTGCGTGTCGTGGGCTGTCTTCGAGGGCCAACAGCGTGAGCACTGCTATCTGCAGCTGCTCGGCAGAGCACATCAATCAAGCTGAAGAACTCGCGCCAGGGACGCTTTCCTAATGATAACGACACGAGTGACCGCAAGGCGGCAGTGTTTTTGCGGGAAGCATTATATCTCGCATCCTCGAGCCGAGAGGCCGTGGCCGGATGAAGGCAAATATGGATGCGACAGCTTCATCATTCGAGCAGTCTTGCTTGGTCCTTCCAGTACAGTGTGTGTGATTGAGATCTTGCTGCCAGCCTGCCGCGGAGCGTTTAGCGTTTTCGCCATTTTCACTTCTCACGACATTCAGAAGTCGAAGTCAAAGGAACCGGTAACGGAGCTACCGATAGCTGTCACTGGATCGACGAACACGCAGTGTTGTCGAAGAGCCCACGTTGTGCTGTCGTTCACTGCCTCTTAGCGCTGTCAACTCAGCAAAATGCTTCGTATTCATATATAGCGTTACAGGGCGTTTGCTTATTAGTCATAATTACTCATCCAATCCATAGAGTGGCTCTTCTGTTTAGCGGTTTAAATATCACAGTCATTTGCCGTCCTTTTTCAAAGCCGGTTTGCGCTTATGTCCAAAAATTGCTTTCCCACCAATTATTTCAGCAATCTTATTTTTCACAAAGTGTTTCCTTGCAGCCTTATTCTCCATACTGTTGCGGTTAAGCTGTCAAGTGTGAACGCTAAGAGTGGTACCGAAATTTCATCGTTCTCTAACAGCTGATGTTCGTGATGTCGACTTTGTGAGAGCAAGGAGCAGCATCCTTGGATATGTCCCATTATGGTGTCAACTGTAGTACTGTATAGCCGCCGGGGTGGCTCAGCGGTTATGGTGCTCGGCTGCTGACCCGAAAGACGCGGGTTCGATCCCGGCCGCGGCGGTTGAATTTCTTTGGAGGAGAAATTCTAGAGGCCCGTGTACTGTGCGATGTCAGTGCACGTTAAAGAACCCCAGGTGGTCGAAATTTCCGGAGCCCTCCACTACGGCGTCTCTCATAGCCTTAGTCGCTTTGGGACGTTAAACCCCATAAACCTAAACCTAGTACTGTATAATAGATAAGGGTTGGACTTTTCGGTTTAAACCGAAAAAGCCGATAAAAGTACGCCGAATCCAGTTTGCTAAATTCGGTTCTAACTGAAAAAGGTAATTATTCTGGGTTTGCAAGGCATAGCTAGCTGGCTGTTGAGTACTATAGTTACACTCAAAGCTGAAAATAAACTAAGTACAGAAGCCACGGGCGTGGTGCGACGGTGGTATTTTTGGATAAACAGCGCAGTTCTGTGATTTGAGGCAGGGACGTAGCCAGGAACTTTTTGTGGAGCGGCACAAGTAATTTATTGCGCCGAGTCAGGAGGGGGGGTTGCTCTGCTAGCGTACACGCCTCTGCAGACTAGGAAACACCACCTCCTCAACGCCTGCTAGCTAACTGAGCACTGTTTCTTCCCTATCATTACCCGCTTACATCAGTCAGTCGGTTATGAAGGTTTATCAACTGCGTGTAGGATTGACATGAAACCGTTCATGGACGTCACGAAGAAGTGTCATGGCCTGGCTACCCCAACGATTGAGTGGCAATTCTCCGCTGCGATTAACACGCAGACCACGTGATGTCCCACCCTTTCGCTAAACCTAGCGCAACAACCCAACGATAATATGTCAACTTATTTCTTAGAACTAAACTACCACACGTTTTTATCTGCGCCTATCTCATTTAACTAGCGTTATTTTTTTAATGAAGATAGCAATTCCTTCTGCAAGTTAAGCTCCAGATACTACCATATGCTAGTTAATTGCTCATGCTGACAAAAACGCCGAGGTAGACTCGAAGTTGCTTTTGAAAACGCATGACTGCGACATTAAATCCTCGAAAAAAGTCAGTAATTCACTTCTCGAAATCATATTCGACGGAAAAAAACCGAAACTTGCGTTCTGAAATAAACGCCAAAAAAAGTCAGCCGAACTCTAAAAAATAAACACCGAAAAGTCCAACCCCTAATCACAGGTGGCTGTCACGATGACGGATTAGAATAAACGAATCTACTAACGGAAGGGAACCTCATATGTTCGAGAGCGTCTCGCCTGCAGTTTTCAGTATACAGGGTGTTTCACGTAACCTGAACCAAGGATTAAAATAAAATGGTGCGGGGGCGAAACGCGAAAGTCGGTGAAACCGATGGCATTTTGTTTCCCGTCGTGTGGTGCTCGTCAGAGTATTTTTCATTCCTCTTAATTATGTAATTAGCTTATATTAATTATGCGAAATTTTTAATATTCTTTTTAGAGTCACACGCGTTTCGTTACGTTGTAGAGGGGGTTACGAAACAACTCATCCAGTTGTTTGTAGCTACTTATCTTTCCCATAGCCCTTTCTTTACAGCATTTAAAGAAAGTTCGCGAAGCATAAAACAAAAACGCATAACTGCACACTTGCGCTACCGTACTGTAGCACTGCCAAGCGCGCGCTCACTGCCTCGAAGCGAGCGGCCAGCGCCGCTCTCAACATAGTCTGGAAAGTGCGTCAGCACATTCTTCCTGAACATGGAAAGAGCTCTCCGTGATCTGCGATAAGTGATAGACAGACCATCAACAGCCAATTCAGATGGAGCTTCTATTTAGCCATCGCATAGACAATAAAAAAAAGGACGGGAAAGCAGTGAAGTCGAGTGCTTCAAGGTCCTCTTGAAGCATGACACTAAAATGAATAACAGAAGAATTGCGTAATTAATCTCGGTTCATTAGTTAATTAAATGGAATTTCAAAACCATTCTGAGGAGCGCGACAATACAGGAAACAATATGTCGTTATTTTCACCCAGCTACGTTATGCCACTTTCATTTAATTCTTGGCTCAAGTTACGTGAAACATCGTGTATATAAAACAAGGGAGGAATAAAATGGTATGAAATAAAATGAAGTGAACGAAAGGAAGCAAAACAAAGGAATCAAAAGTCACGAGCGACCCTGAACCCTAAATTCGTAGAAGGATCAGCACTGCCCCAAAAGGCGGGTTAGTTGGTGGTTCGTACTTAAATACATAACGCAACGGCGCGAACGACAAGGGACAAAGAAATCCGTCCTCTCTCGCGATATGATGTGCGATCGAAAACTGTGCAATCAGGGGACAAGAGATTAAGAGCACGCCTCGCACGGATTCATTTGGCTCACCGGGGTGGATCAGGAGCTGTGTGGCGTTTTGCCGCTAAGCTCGAGGCCGCAGATTTTATCGCCGCTACCGGAGCCGCATATCGATGGCGGCAAGGTGTACACTGAGATATCGGTGGAAATTTACGGACACCAGACGGTCGAAATCACTCCTAGGCCATTAACTACACCAAGCCTACAGTTCCCAGCTGTAGCTCGGCCACATAAAAACCATATATCAACAGAACCTGATTCCCTATAGGTGGATCTGTCTGGATGTCGCATGCGTGACTGCACCATACAGACGCAGGTGGTGCGCGTGCCTGTTTGTGGAATGCCTCAGTAATTCGGTCACCGTGACTTCGGTTAAGGGATGCTGGAGCCTTGTAAGTCTTGTTCGTTGGGAGTTTCACGGCATATATCCTTGTGTCCGTGAAAAGCTGCAAGCAGAGAAGTTGGTTGGTTGGCTCCATATTGGTGTTTACTTCCAACGAGGGAATACCCTGAATCCGCGCTTAGATCCGTGCCTCTACTGCTCGCCTTTTCCCGCTTTTCGACCCTTCATCCCACTTCCCTCGTGCAGGTTAACCAATCGGTCATGTGTCCAGCTGACTCTACCGCATTTACCTTCCGTCACTTTTTCTTCTCATCATCCCAAGTCATTGGAACTGTAATTTCCGAGCACTTATGGGCGCACCGCCTCGTAGGCTTTCGCCGACAGTGGCTGCAGGATGCGAGGAGGATTAAGATCCATGCGTGACTCTCGCTCAAAATCAGCACGCTGCCGTTCCTTGGAACAGTGTGTGCCGTCGTCACAAAACCCGCGGGAGGTAGTCTTGCGCTGCAGTTTGCATGCATGCAGTTTGCATGCATGCATGCACTAACTGCATGAAGCTTTGCACTAAATAAAGAGAAAGTCCTTCTAATCTGCACCACCCTCCGGAACGAATCCCTGACAGCGATTATGATGATGATGGGTTTTTATGGCGCATGGACATCTCTGGCCAAAGAACGCACATGGAACAAGGTGTATTCGACTACTTAAGGTGGGCCCAAGGACCCATTTTGCAAGCATTTCACCCCATGTAAGCCGAGCACAAGGCCAGGGGAAAGCTTGTACCCATTGTATCATCAGTGGGTACCCGGCGGCACTGGGGATCGAACCCTGCACCTTCCGCATACGAGGCGGATCTGACATCGATTAACTTCAAGAAATAACAGCCATTGCTTTAGTGCGAAAGCAATACTTCACGAGGTTAAAGCGGCTCGTCGAGTATGTGCGAAACTTGACCTTGAGGGTGACCGTGCATAAACCATAAATAAATTAAGTACTGCTCCGACTGGGATTCCGACCCCGCCGCGGCGCGAACAGATCAGCTTCGCCGGCCACTGCACGAGAACACTAGGCTATCGCCAGCCAAACATGCCTCCTGCTAAACTGCAACACACTCCCGCTATGCACTGCACATCATCGTCTTCATCAGCTAATGCTACTGGAATGAAGATGATCGTGCGCCGACGCCAACTACGACGAAGCTTTTGAGGCGGTCGGCTGACGCTCTTGCTGGAGAACTGCTCCTTGTGACCCTTCCTCTCGCCCCGATGCTTCATCGATTACTTCTGCACGATTCTTCGCCACTGGGCTTCCCACGTCAAAACAAACCACCCTTCACTACTATCGAACTAATATCGCGCCAGACGTGCCGACGACCCAGCAGAGCAAAACCATGAGCAAACTAGGCTAAACACTCTCTTGCGCTCGCCTACTCGGTTTAACTACGTTAAAAAACTGCCCCATTTTTTTTCTTGTTCCCTCTTATTTTACTCTTCCGCCAAGAAATCGGTTGACCTTGCTGCTATTCAAGCAACCACATGCCTTTTCATTTCTAATATGAACTGAAGTGAGTAGTGACTGGCGTTTAGGTTAGAAGGATGCAAAGGAACAAATAAATATTCCTTGATTGTTTGAAGGTTTGGGAACGAAAGAAATGCGATGTACGGGGGAAGACAGGCAATGCTCAAAGATACAAGGTGCGGCCTCTTCGCAGTTCCCCGTCAGACAGCCTTTGCATAGCACTTGGACGCCAGATATGTAAACGCATATAAACAGCCGGAAGCGACGTTTCCGCACGGAGAGCGCGCGTGCGCAGAGGGACTCATCTCAAGTTCGTGAGAACGGAGGTGCGGGCCTCACTGCGCTTATTCAGCGCAACTTGACCTCATCGACGTTGTCTGTGAAAGCTCAATCCTTCGGCTAAAGCAAAGAAAAAGGCGGGGGGGGGGGGGGGGGGAGGAAAGGGGCATCGTTGCCCTTCAAGAAACAATTTCAACGCGATATTTGGCCTCATGAAAGACAGGTTCAGGTAGAATAAAAAAATTCGCCCCGCTGCATTCGCGCGCGTCGCATGCGTGATCGCGCACCCGTCTGCTCACCGTTTTTCGTCTTCCCGAGGCTCGCGTGCGGAAGAGGGCCCGATGACCACCGTTGGGAGGAGCTGCTGCTCGCGCTGGAGCGGAGCTGAGCAGGAATGCGGGGCTCCTTTGAGCGCGCGGACTGAATGAACGGCGTTCCGCTCTCACGCTTCTTCCTGGGAACGTCCGAAAGCAGCGGCGGCCGGCGCCTGGCCAGTCCGCGCGCACTCGCAGGACGGCATGCGGGGAACTGAATGAAGACGCGCGCGGTGCCCGCTGTATACACCTCGCTGGCCCGTGGCGCCGCCGGAGGGTAGAGCCCAGACCTTCGCCGCTGCCTCCTTTTCATTTTCTTCTTTCTTTTTTTCAGTTCTTCGCGTCGCTCCCTTCCTCCCTCGTCTTTCCGAAGAAACATCGTCAAAACGTGAGGTGGGGAAGAAGCGCCTCTGTCTGGGGAAGGCCTGCTCTAGACTAGCGCCCGTCCAGAGTGGACGTCGCCTTTGTTCCGAACAGAGGTCGGCAACTTAAAAAGACGCGTTTGGTCGACAAAGTCTTATGGTTGGTGTAATTGTTTGGATGAAAAAGTATGAGGGGGAGGGGTGGGGTGGGAACGGGTAGGGGAGAAGGAGCTCAGCGGGAACATGAGCATGATTGAACGCACCAAGTGATAAAATGGCATAAAAATACACTTTGTGCGCCACGGGAGTACGCCAGAGCACTGAGGAAGAACGTGCTCGCATTCGTTCACTTCACGCGTACCCAGAAATTCTGAACAAAAGCGCTTTTCAACGGGAAACAGTTTACGAATGAAATTTTTCATACATTCCAAGATTTCACTATAACAATCAATATATCCAGAGATCTTCCCTCCTCAAGCTTGCATTTTTTTTTTTTTTTTGCTATTGACGCCTTTCGTCGAAAACGTTCCCCATTGGTTTTCTAGGGCAATTTTAACTACTCGATGAGAGCGATAGAAAAACATTAAAAGAAAGATTTTGCTACGCATGTGAAGAATGAACTATTGCCTTCAATATTACCATAACAGTACCCGACAATATTGCCATATTCAGCATTTTTGTCCAATATTCCAAATTCTGGACTTGGTAAAAAGATGGGCGATTCGATCAAGCGTGTACAGGTGTAAGCACACATTTCGCCGCATGAAAGCGTTTAGTCCTTCCTAATCATAGGCGAACTGTGAAGCACTTGAGAACGACGTATCATTCTTCGCAATACGGTCTCGCCAGTGACAATTGCTTGCTGCAGCACTGTATGATGGCTAGAGTAAGCAAGGCTGACGCCGCTGGCAATCTTCGTGCGGGTCGGCGATTCTTAAGCGTTGCGAGCGAGGCCTTGACGTCACCGAAACAGGCGCACATCATGTCGGAGGACTGCCGCTCCGTTTTAGGCGACCATACAGGACACATAGGCTGCTGTGGCCCTCCCCCGCCGGCGATGCTCCACCGCGTGCTCCGCCGTGAAGCTCCCGCCTCGCCGACTGCCGGTCACCCATTGCCTTCGGGAGCTGGGGGCCCGGCCATCATCCCACCGAACGCGGGCAGCGGAGAAGGGACGCAAGCAGAGAAGTGCTCTGGTGCGCGTGTCTCGCCGACACGCATCTCCGGGAACGCCGTCGTGTAGGTGGTGCTGTTTCCATTTTTCCACTTTTTTTTTTTGTTGACCTTCTAGACGACGCGACTCCGCCTGTGGTTTTTGCCTTTTTTTTGCGTCGCTTGCCATTTTCAGACTAGTCCCCGCGTAGTCAGTGCAGGCGACTGGGCTTCCGGTGTTACGTTACGGGCGGTTTTCGTCTCCTCTCTGCTCCGTTTCCTCCACTTCAAAGCTCAGCGGCTGCTTGGACGTGGGGTTCGCATTCTCTGGCATTCACCCCCCCCCCCCCCCCCCCCCCCCCCCCCCCCCCCCCCCCCCCCCCCCCCCCCCCCCCATTTCTTTTACGCTTTCTGAAAATTCTGCCGGCTGGAGCCAGGAGAAAGGTCTCTGGTGCCATCAGAAAGGAACTCGGTGTTGTCGCGGTACGAGACAAAACTCCAGCACACACTGTATGCGGGAAAAGGAGCAGGACTACAATGTAGCGGGTGATGACTGAATGTGCTGTTGTGGCGGCTCGCTTCAGAACCCTCGAGGAGGCCAAGAACGAGTGGTGTTAATTGAGCTCGAAATAAATCCGACCCCAATTTCTCCTATAGCAGGAAGGCTTTCTCTTTATTCGACACGTGTGCCACATGGCAAAAGTTCAGCAAAAGGACCTTTCGAACGTGTCGCGAAACAGTTTGGATCTTGTTGCTAACAGGTTTGCGAGGTTTTTTTGATGATGGCGTTATTTCAGTACATTTTTGTTTATATCTCTTTTTAAAAGCAGCAGTGCAGCGGCTTTTGAAGTTCCTCGTTTGCGAATAGTTCTTTCGAATAGAATGAGGCTTACGCGAGAGCTCTCGCAGGATGGCGGCGCGTACATACAAAGGAAGATCGGGGGAGCACTCTAGAGGTTTCCGAAGAACAGTTCAATGTAGCTGATTGTCGCGTAAAATAGAGAAAATTCGACCTACTGTAATAGGCAACCTGCAGTGTAGTTTGCAGGTACATGTGGCGCCGTCTCGTGGCCGAAGAGACAAGCACTGAGTAGGCAGCTCGGCGCGGCCCGACCGGCTCCGCTTCCCGAGGAAGGCGCAAACAGCGAGTTTGTGCAGCTTTGCGGATTTTCTGGAAGCTTTACCTCGGCCATCCTACGCCATGGATGTCGGTCGCACTCGGGAAAAAAACCAACCGGAGATACTGTTGCGTGAAGGACTGTGATACCCGAGAAGGGAACGGAGACGTGAAGCTGTTTCGTTTCCCTGCAAGGCCGTACGGGTCAACCCGGCGACTGAAGTGGATCGTCGCAGTGCGTCGTGTCAAGGATGTTGCACTGGTGTTATAATTCACGTGAAGCTAAGAGGAGAAAAAAAGTATAAATGTGGAGCGGCTGAATGAAGCTATAATATTGAGCGTTCATTAAATTCGCCGCTAGTAGTTCTCTTGCTTGGTATCGTCGAATTGCGGTCGCGCTCCCGCGTTGAGAAGCCGTTTTCTGGTTCTGTCAGAACAACGGTCTTCAAATCAGGATTCGTCGCGTTCGAAAGCAGGGCTCTTGGTCGCGGTTTTGTCGTATACTGGTACTCAAGTACGTGCGCTCAACGTTAGCGCGTACGTGTCGAGGTACCATGAATTAAAGGCAGCACACCTCGCGGGGTGAGTCGCAAATGATTAATTCAGGTCCCACTCCTGTATGTCGTTCCCTTATGTGTTTGCCCGTCTCGCGCAGATTTCCATGCTTTGCCTAAGGGGTGAGTTGATTTTGCAGTGCTTTGTGTCATACAAATTTGGTTGCATTATATTTTAGTGGTGAAGACTTCAACTGCAGCCCAAATGACAACACAAAAATATGTTCAAAACACTTTGTCCGTGGTGAAAACAGTACCACTGAAACGCATCCCGGTTATCTCCCGACAAGCAAGGTCATACATGAAACTGCCCTAACATTATTAACAACCTGAATTCAGCTGTAAACACCTCGATACCGTGGGAGTCATAAAGAGGCTCACTGTGTGGTTGCTTGGACGTTCAGTCTGGGCTCGATAGATGCAATTCTTTCTGTACACCCACCACTGTTTACTGTGCTTTCGATTACACGCTACGGGAAAAATTCACATAATCACGGGTCCCGTGCATCTAAACTTTGTCCCTTTATGTTTTTCAAAATCTATTTTCCAGATCAGTTACCAATGCAAAGCGGCGAGACGGTTGCTTACACATGCACTGTACATGCACAAGTTGAACGTCGTACACGTGTTTGCCCCGCTGAGACTGACACTTCGCCGAAATTTCAGCGCCGTCCGTTTCCTTCACTGAGTGAACATGGTTGCTCTCGTAAAGGCGACATCCTTTTTAGAGCTCCGGTCTCCGAAAATACACACCGATGGCATCAATAGGCTTGAATCCGCAATATAAAACAACCGACATTTTCAAATTCCTACTGGGCATGCACGCCGCAAAGAACGACCGCCTACCCAGTACCAAAAAAACATATGGTGGCGGCGCTGTAAGCAGCGCGACAGCGGCGCCGCCTGGCTATTGCATGTTGCCTATACGGCAGGCGCCCGTGAGGAAGCAGAAACCAGCGGTAAGCCAGCGACGATGGATCCCGCGACTGAGCGGAAACAGGCGAGACGCTATAGATGGGGATGCGGAAGGCGCAGAATGGAGGTTTTCATTACTCCATTTGGGGTTTGGGAGTGTTGAGACAAAGAAACTCCATTTTAAAAGAAGAATTATAGAAATAGTCACATGTTCTGTCCTTTCTTTAAAGGGAGAACAGCATTTTATTTATTTTTTTTAGCGCGAGAAACAAGGAGATCGAGAGACATTGAAACACCGTTTCGAAAACAATCAAATTTCGACTGATTCTCTACATTGACGGCACAGATCCAACAGTGTAAAAATTAAGCACTTTAAACGAGCTCTGTCTCTCAAACATAGGAACAAAAGAGCTCGTGCGCATGTCACACCGTACGCATCGCATCGAAAATGGGGCAGATATGTGGAGCCTAACGATATCATTCAAGCCACGCTACGGCGTAAAACGCGCATCAGAAGCAACTGAAGACAGATGGCAAATTAAAGCGGATCGTAAAGTGCACTGAAGCGCGCACGCGGACACAGTCCGCGCGCCCAGCGGCCCCTCCCACCGTGATCCTCTCCACGTGTGCATTGCAAATTCGAACGCATGCAGAAAAAAGCGTCCAGAACCGTTGAAGCGCTACGGATAAATGACACACTTCGCGTACCTGCCAGAATAATCGTGCCAAAAGAAAAATGAAACAGAAGGGCGCATATATCAAAGTGCAAGGGCACTACGTTTTTTGAGTCCGACCTGACGCGAGTTTCGCGGCACCGGCTGCCATATGGTTCATCGGGAACTTGGTCACGGGACATCGGTGAGGTACCACACTGCGTGATCGGTAACTCAATCAACACTCACGCTGGAGCATGCCCCGTGAGCCAGTACGGGTTGCTCGGACAACTGCCGCTTTCCACTTAAACAGCTACCTTACGCGGAAGCCAACGGGTCATCAGTGCCAAGCATTCCGCTCTTTGCTTAGATAAGGCGGGGATTTGATGGGTGCCACACGGCCCAGAAAGAATCGTTGTCTAGGGTTCGGCATCCAAGGTTTCGTCTCACTCTAAAGTCTCGTTGACGCTGGCCTTGCCGCGCGCGCCGCTGTTGACCCGACGGGGACAAAGGCTTCGGCCACCATTGCGTGTTGATTTAACGGGGACAAAGCCAGCGTGTGGTCGTGCCACCGCTATTACATGCTCACGCTCGTGTCTCCTCCGTGTGGGCACACGCGGATATCGGCCCGAACGCGTGCTCTTCAGTCGTGCGCCAGCGCGGGCGCAGCCCCTATGCCGGAGATGCTTTCCGGGTGAAGGAACGGGCCTCGCAAGACAGATAGGGGAGCCGCTGGCGCGCCGGTTCGCGTCCCTCCAGTTCGGTGCAGGACAGCCGGAGCTGAGCTACGTGTGGGTACACGAACGGCTATCTCGGCACGAGCGGGTATGTACTATACTATAAGATCGCGGGCATGCAGCCTCGTCACATTGCAGATTTTCTCGCCCATTACACCCTCCCATCAGGCGTTGCTGAATCAAGCCGATGCAAGACCTTTCTTGACAGCTCATTCAAGCTTGCGGGTCGCTCCCGAGGAAGACAGGACCAGTGGTATCTAAGAAGCAACGAATTCCGCTGCAGATGCATTAGTCACCGCATGGTCTGATTTGCTATAATCCTAGCAACCTGTCATTTCACCATTATCGATGGTAAAAGCAAGGCCTATGCAATTCCCTATCACCGCAATGATTTCGGCAGCTGTAGGTATGAGATCAAACGAATCTTCACTTTGTATCTCACCAACAAAATGCTCGAAAGGTATGGAGGCTGCGAATGATGCACCACGTTAGCAAAAATGCAATGCGATTTCGTTTCGAGAGTACATCCGCGTCACTACGGCAGCAGCGCCGCACTTGTCGCTTCCTAGCTACAATTTCGCGCTTTCTTGCTCGCGAATCCCGTGATGCAGCTGCACGTCGCGTTGGAGCGCGTGTCACTGATCTGGCCTAAAGTGACAGCAGAAGCGTGGTGAGGCAGCAAACGGCGAGCTGTGGCCGTCTCATTACGACGCCGGTGCAGTCGGACGGCATAGGTCCGGAATAATCGAGCCAAGCTGCACCCGGAAAAGATTTGCGCGCATAGAAGGCGGAGGGGAATGAGCCCCGAATGACCCCCGGGGCATCAGACGCGCACACAAGAGCAGGGCGCGGTGCAGCGGGCACTGATACAGTGTTCCAAGTGCGCGGTCCAACGCTGCACGCAAGTGCCGCGGGAGGGGGCAGCCGGCTGCGGTGCGCGCACGTGCGACCGGCGCAGAACCGCGGAGCGGATTAGCCGCGCTCTTTCGGCGCGCGCGGCCGCTGCCGAGGTGTAACGGGCAGCCCCGGCCGGCACGCTGAGCGTGCTTATACTGCACGAAAGCCTCCAGACCGTTAATTAGTCGACTTCAAAGTCTTACCGAACGCGCACGCCCGCTTCCAAACACGGCGGGGCCCGGGCAAATGCGATTAGTGAGGCAGCCTCGGCGTGCGCGCGCGCCGCTGTTTGTATACCTCGCAATTAGCTCCGCCTGCCGATGGACGGACGCCTGTGTGGTGGAGGAAGACCAGCAAGAAGCGCACCATTAAAAGAACCAGACGAGGGAAACAGCGTGGAGACAGAAATCTTCGGCGAGTCCGGCAGCCCCGGGCTTAGCGTAATCGGCGTCCCAGTCCTCGAGGGAGCGTGGTGGCGCGCTCGTTAATACGCGCGCGGGGGAAACAGCTTGCGCCATTATGAGTTGGCGCGAGGAGGACGCGGTTTCGCGTGTTTTCGCGGAGTGCGCTGCCGTTGGGAGAGTCGCGCCCGAACGGCCCGCGCGTGCACGCGGGGTCGGAAAGCGACGGCGAACCTGCTGTGATGTGGATTAATGAAGTTTATTCTGCTCCGAACGATGTCGTCGGGTGCGCTTAATTCTGCGGCCCCATCGAGCACTTAAGGGAGTTGGGCGCCGCGGGAAGCGTAAACAGTGGGCCAGACAGGGCCTAATTCTGAAAGACGCGTCCGAGACGTCCTCTAATGCGTTTTATCTGCCACACGAAGACATACAAGTTTCACTGCTGCGGTTTCGGTGTCCTGCTGTCAGATGAAAGCGCGCATGCTCGCATCTGGTGAAAGCGCGGAGAAATTTGATTTCGGCCGTGCTCCAGAAAAAAGAAATAAGGGCCATGCTCGCCGTGATGTTTAGTAGTTTCGGCTTAATATCTGAAGTGAGCTGGTACCCAATGGAATAGTATGAAAGTTGTTATACAGGGTGTTTCACCCAAGACTTTACACAATTGAAAAAAAACACAGGCTTTTTGAGCTAGAAGCGTCTTTTTTCGGCATAGCACTGTTAGTGTTGTAGTGCATCAAAAACAATACAAAGCGTTCTAAATAGCCGGCTGTTCAACTAATATTGAATAGTTAACTTTTTCACTATTACTGCTAGGATCCTTAATGATCGAGAGGCGTGCAGCCCATCGTAAGTAATATCCATATCACTTTTTAGAACTTCGAAAACTAATTTACCTTCTGCGCTGTGACCCAACAAATTTTGGTTATTTCGACGCGTTACGCGCAATGGAAGAGTTAGTTTGCCTGCAAGCTTCTCAGAAGCGCATGCATTTTGACGCAATGTAGCCAAAATTTATTGGGGCCACAGGGCCGAGGGTAACCGTGTTTTCGAAATTCTAAAAAGTGATACGGATATTACTTACAGTGGGCTACGCGCGTCTCAATAATTAAGGAGCCTAACAGCAGTACTTAAAAAGTGAACTATTCAATATTAGTTAAACAGCCTGCTAGTTAGCACGTCTTAGCTGTATTGTGATGTACTGCGCCGCTGATATTGGTATGCCGAAAAGAGTGCTGTTCTAACTCAAAAAGCCTCTTTTTTTAAATTGTGTAGAATCTTGGGTGAAACACCCAGTATGATGAAACTAAACACGATATGAGGGTCTTATATCGTCTGTGCATTACACAGCAGGTTCACAGACGAGAACGATTTGTTTATCGAAAAAGTCGACATCCCAAATGAAGCTACACTGTGCTCGTGCCAGCAACACTCTATACAGTGATGAAAGGTGGAAATCTGAAGAAAAACAACAGGGAAACAAGGAGACCGACTCATGGGCTGATGAATAAGGCTAGCAGTCACTGACCGCTGTTTCTGTGCGTTCGGCGAGTTCTTGTAGAAGCGTTTGTTAACAGCCCGTCGTGGGACCAGCAAGAATAAAAGTTCGGGTTCTTCTTTGAGTGCAGTGTATTCCTCTCACACCGCGATCATACATCACCTCAAGCTCGCGCAGCGAGCTCATGGAACTCTCTTTGCGGAGCATGAGGAATGCCTTAATGTACGACCCAAAGGTCTGCTACGGCAGGGGAGGCCTCTTTCGTGCTTGGGAGCTCATAGTTGCATTTACAGAGTGCGCACACCGAGCGAGAACTTGAGGCTTAGCTGCAGGTGCATTTTGCGACAATGTCTGCGGAGCTCTCACGCTTTCACTGGCAATCCTGACGCTCTCTTGTATTTGTAACAGTATGCAAAAGGCCCTTTTTATGCTCCCTATGCCTTCGTTTTGTTCTTTTTCTTGTTTTCTTTTTCGTTACTATTAATAGACCTAGTATATTATAAAAAAAGTTACATATTAGACCGTTAGTTTTAAAGACTGAATTCTTTGGCGTTTCCCCTCAGAACCGAAATACAAAAAGGGAACGAAGAAACGCATCACTGTGCAGAGACGCAGTATCGACATGTATACACACCGCAGAGTCTGCCACCCACATAGTCCTGCGCTGAAGGTCGGCGATTTGCTTACAGGCACCGAAAATAGAGTCGGCGGCCGGGCATCGCGAGAGCGGAAGGCACTTCTCGCCGCACGTCAGTGTATGCCACTTCCTAAAGGCCGGCCAGCCCAACTTCTTTCGCAGCTAAAGAGCAAAAAGAAACCGAATCAGCTTCGAGGGAGATTCCGGCTAAGCTGTCACTCGAAATGTGCCGATTGCGGGCTGCAGCGGAGAAAAGCTCCTTTCTTTTCTCTCTCTCTTTTTTCGCTTTGCTTCGATGACACCAGAGACCCCGTGTTGGCAAACTGCGCCGGATCCGTAACTCTCTCTCCTTACTCCCCCTCCAGCCTGCTGCGAATCCGTCTCGCAGTTTGCTGCTCCAGATTGGCTGCCGGCGCCTCGCTTCCTACTCCGCTCCCCTTCCACGCCGTTGCTTTCTTTGCTCCCGATGCGAGAAGCATGGCCGCAGCACCGCTGCTCGTTTCCCTTCCAGCTGTCCCTCTGGTCGTTCGGGATTCGACTGCTTTCCAAGAGCAGCGGCGCGGACTTGCAGGACCGGGAAGGCATGCACCGACACCCAGAAGAACAAAAAAACGAACGAGAAAGGAAAAGGCGCTCCGGGAGACCTGCGTGTTGCGCTGGACCTGATTGTTCCTGTTCCTGCGGCCGCCTCTTGCCCGGACTCGCTCGAAAGGGGAAGGGGAGTGCGAGCTCCTTTCCGGAGCGAGACAAAAGAGCGCGCAAGGAGGCCACCGAGCCGTACAGGCGCACCGCAAGGACCACGAAGGATGTGCTCCGCTGGGTTCGCGCCCGGCAACATTCGGGCTGTAACGCTGCGCCTTCCCCAGGGCAAGCACGAGGCTCTGCTAAAGAGGTGTACGGGACTCGAAGGAAAGCCGGCGAAGACACGGTGAGACTAGGGTTGGCAGAACAACGCGACGACTTCTCTTTTTTTGTGTGCGTGTTTTTTTTTTTTGTTCTCCTTTACGGCCGACTCCATATAGGGTCGACTCCCGAAGAGTAATCACGTAATCAAGCAATGTAAGACTTGTCTCGAGCAGGTAAGAGAAAAAACAAAAGTGTAAGGAAGAAGTGCAGAGCTGTGCGCAGTATACGGATGGCGAAAACTGCACCCCCATGTCTTCAAAGTGGCCCTGACCCAAATACGAGCAACGTTACGGTCGCATCCGCACATGTAGAATGACCCACGGTGACTCAAAAGCGAAGACGAAACTGCATGTTCAGCGGCCTACTTCGTCATCGTCGCTCTCCTAATGAGCTCATCAAAACTGCCAATACAAGTAAAATAGGACATGTTGGTTTCAGACAGTGCTTAAGAAGTGTCACAAATCAACGTTGCTGGACTTTCGGGCGAGCCACATAAATTTCGCGCGCTAAAAAGAAGTGTGGTTCACTAGGCGAAAGAAAGAGCTAACACATTTCGAAACAAGAAGCTGCCACTCAAATTCGCAGAAATGAAGAAAGCTTGTCTTCATATATAGCTCTGAATGAAGTACGAGAAACTACAGAGAGGCAAGGGACTCGCTCAGTGATAGCGACTCCACCATTGCGAGCATGAGAGCTGCTTCATGCACAGTAGATGCTCGTATTAGTAACAGCTTGCAGCAGCCGATCGGCCCACAGTTTTGTACTTTTCTTTCCAGTTGAAAAAAAAAAACAATCAAACGAAAAAAAGAGCTAGATTTAGTGACAAAGCAATATTTTGAGAAACTGTACCAAAATGAGTTTCAATAGCGGACTTACAACTTTCTATTAATTAATGCTGCCGCGTATATCCATCGTCTGAAAAGATTGGGATTCATTACGTTACTTACCCGTAATTTATTATTGATCGCAAGTTTCGTTATCAAGTATTCCTCAAGGTCTTCCTACCATGGAGCCAAGCTGTTGCCTTCGTCAGACTGGTCTCGGTCAAAACTGAGTGGGAAATGAGGAAAGTCCTACTGGCGTGATGCTTCGAGCGTCGCCTTTGCATTTACTACGCACGTAAATGTGCCTTATCGATACAGCGGCGCTACAAGGTCGAACGCGGCACAGGGAGCGAACGGCTAGACGCGCAATGTCAGAGCGTTCGGCATGGAGATACGTACAAGCTGCAGCGACAATGGATATATGACGGTGGGGAGAGGGGAGTACTATGCCGCGCGGTTTTTGTTCCAGAATTATAACGACGGCCGTTCAAGTTAAACTGGGACTTTTTGCAGCCCAGTCATGCACAAACGCGCCACAAGAGGTCGTTTTTTTTACGCCGACAAGACACAAAAAAAAAAAAAAAGGTCACGTAGCCTTCTGTTTGTAAATTACGGGTTTGACTAAAGAGCTGCTGTGGCAAATGTGACCTCTGCTGAATAAGCCGCTGTCTTGAGGACTGGACATAAGCCTAAGCCCAGCTGGTGTATTTCATTACCATGGGCAAAGATCCCTCCATGCACCGCTCCTGTTCTTTCCTCTTCAGATCTAAATGAGGTTTCCACGGCCGTGAATAAGGATCAATGAAAGGCGAACTCATATGACCTTTGCCGAGCGCAGGACATGAAATCTGGCTGATTACAGAGAACCGCATTTGAAAAATAAATCGAATGTCTTGTTCCTTCGAATGATAGCATTAATGAAGCGCCGGGTTTTTCTTTGCTGCAGTGGCTGCAAAGAGCGCCGGCTTATCTTTGTCGATACTTACTCTGAGTTGTGCGCGGGTTTTGGAAGGCATAAATTCGTGAATTTCAAAGGAAAAAAAAGTGATTTCATCCACGATGACAAGCACACAATTGCGCCGCTCGTTATGACGCTAAAGTATGCGGGGCTTTTTGCGCAGCAACAATTATATACAGTGCTGAAAGTTAACAAAAAAGATGTTCTGCAGCAGAAATTTTGCAACGCAGCGTGATGGAAGGCAGTCGAAAATTTGCGATACTGTACTAATGACTTCCCAAGAAGGATAGTGAGCGCGTTATTTTAAAAACAAGGTCATACTCTGCACATAAAACAGTTGTGAATTTCATGGCGTAACTGCGTTGCCATGTGTGACGCCTATAGCTATAACACATGAAGAAACCGATACTTACGCAAGGCTTCATAATATATGCGTAACAGGTCCACGGTACAGTCACATTTGTTTTCTTCCTGCGGCTCACTGCCCTCCATCTCGGTGGGCTTGCGACGTTGAGCACAATCCCAGGCCCATGCAGTGCTCTCTGAAAGTTACTGAACTCATACTTCTCTTGAGCCTGTCGAAGAAGCCCTGGTGCCTCAGGTCTCACGTTGAGATAAAATACCCGCTCCTGAATACTGCCAGTTTACTATTCGGGTGATATTTTCAAGAATAACAGCAGCAAAAGCGCCTGTTAATACTGTGGGGAACAAATATCGTCTAATATTCCCCTCCACACTTGATTCACACCTATAATGCGCCGGCGTGGGTGCTGAAGCGTGGGTGCCTCAAATATATATTAAGCCACAAAAGAGCCGCGGGAGGAGTAAGTATTAGCATGCACTGAAGTTCAGTGAAAAACTACTTCGAAGGCTTCTAGAAAGGTTTGCGTTCATTGAGGCGTGAACACTATTCCCCGCCGCTTTTCGCGCTTCTAGGGAATCCGCTGAATTTGTACGCGACGCGCATAGCCCATCAGTAACGCGGAGATCTTGGCGCAATTGGCCTCGAAGCTGTTGGAAAACGTGAGGTTATCGAGAAGAAGCGCAAGCATCAGCGTTAAGAAGAAATGGGTGCATTGGACATTAATAAGCAGCCACGAAAAGCCAGGAAAGCAGGGGAGGGCCAAGGCGTCCTTCGAGGAATCGTTATTTAGGGTACACGAAGGGAAGCGCGACTGTTCACATGTTCCCTTCCTCGTTGGATGGTTAATCAGAATCTGATATCTGACGGCGCGCGCAAAACGACGAAGCAACAGGGCGTTTTCTTTCTTTTTTTTTTATTCGCAGAAAATCCACCGCGGCTGTCAAGGGACCAGCATGCAAGCTGTCACTGCTGATGGAGAAGGGCACCTGGGACTGGCAGCCTGTAGCGGCCTCGACACCTCCTCGCGGCGTCGTGTGTGTTCTCCCGTGTACAGCGTTAATCGGGGAGCACATACGAAAATCACAAGCGCAGGATAAAGAGAGGGAGAGAGAGGGCGCCCCTCCGCTTCACTCCTCATATTTAGGATCGCGATAGTGCCGCCAAAACGCGCACCCAGGGCGGCAGTGCCAAGTTCAACGGCCGCCGCACGCTCCCTCCCGTGCACGCCAGCCGCTTGCGGGAATGGCGCCCCAGACGGCAATCAGGTCGTCTCATCAGCGCGCGATGGTAGCCGCCGCCGCCGCCGCATCTCGACGCCTGTAGTACCTACCTGCCTTCGCTCCCCGCTTCCTCCTCCGCCTTCCGCTGTCACTCCCGCAGGCGCGCAATGCGGGAAGCGAGAGCGCAGGTACCAGCATAGGGTACACCTGGTTGCCTGTTGGCATGTCGTCCGAGACGAAGCATAGAGACTAGCCTCCGGAATCTCCGGTGCCTTATTGCCTCTGTGATTCACAAGGTGTGGTTAGACAGAAAAAGCCCATGGTCGTGCATACAAGCTCGAGTTTCACTCTTTTAATGCGAAAGTATATGGCTCAACGGCAACGAAACCGGGCGACGGCGTTGACTAGCAGCAGTGGTCCCCAAAAATCCCAAATGACACCACCGTGGTATCAAAGAAAAACAAAATCCCTTCCGAAGGTGCGGGACATCGAACACAGGACTTTCAGACCGACAGGCGCGCACGCAACCCATAGGCCACGAAACCGCCGCCGCTCCTTGACGAACAAACGTTAACCCAGCATATGCTTTACCTTACGACTGTACGATAATGAGTAGGTGTGTCATTAGAAAGGAAGAGGAAAAAATAAAAACCAATTTAAATTTAAAAAAGAAATAAAACAAGCGCCCTCCTTAATTTTTTTTTCGTTATGTTCCCCACTGTGTTACAGATATGAAGACCGCAGACCTCACCGTTTCGATTCCGCCTCACGAAGAGGTAAGTGCTCCTCCATTGACGAGAAAGAAGCGGCCACACCTGCGGTGCAGTGATTGTACACATGAACAAGCAACTGATGAAGCAGGTGCCACCCGAAATATCGTTCACACACGAAACCCACCTTTTCAAAACTATATATATATATATATATATATATATATATATATATATTTACGATTAACATTACCGCGTGACACTGATTCATCTTTCCGTCATTCGACTGCGATCATAAACTGGAGTTGAGGGTACCCCTTTCACTTCCTTCCTATCTCTCTCTCTCTCTCTCTTTAATCAGCAAATCACAAATCGGTGAGAGTACACAGCTCGTCGTAGCAAAAGCCCCAAGGCGGGCTCAAAATCCCGCCCTCTACTGCAACGTCACCCGACAGCGTATATGCCGGAGAATAAGCAGAGGTGCGATGTCTCGCAATGTGCCTGTCCGAAGCCACACGTTTCAGCGTTTCACGGAGTCCAAAGATGAGCGGCGACTGCTCGCAGCGAGGCACTCGGGCGAGGCCCCTCGCCACCAACTGCAGGCTGGGGAAGACGACGGGAGGGCGCCCCTATTTTTAACGAAAATGCGCGAGGGGAGGCCTCCATTCTGCGGCCCCCCTCCTCGCCGCCATCCCCGCGCCACGCGGCTTCTGCTGTCGTGATGGTTGCTCCGGGCCGGAGCTCAAAGGGCCCTCAGCGCAGGCTGGAGACAGGGCTGTGCGTTACCGGATTCCCTTGGCAGAGGCCGAGGGAGTGCCTGGCTGTCTCCGGCGGCACGGCAATTACGTCTTTTCCGCGGCGTTTCTACGGCCGCTATATCACCGCCCCACTGTTCCTCCAGAAGGTGGCCGCGAGGGTGGGTTTCCCTGCGCGACGCCGCCGCTGCGCCTCCTCCCCTCGCAGCCAGACACGCGGCCGCTGTGCCCCATTGTTCTCCAAGTGGTCATTTGTTGACCGGACGGCACGCCGT
The DNA here is from genome assembly GCF_055824585.1 of Amblyomma mixtum. NCBI lineage: Eukaryota > Metazoa > Arthropoda > Arachnida > Ixodida > Ixodidae > Amblyomma > Amblyomma mixtum. The sequence continues at coordinate 181,369,544 of NC_143014.1, forward strand.
TTCGGTGTACTCCTTCCTGCCTGCTCCCATTGCTCCGACTCCTCTGCTCGCAGTGGCAACGCATTGGTTTTCTTTTCTTCCCTCTTCGTCTTCACTTTCTGCCTACTTCCATTTGATGAAAGCTGCTCGGAAAGCCATTGTCGCTGGCGCCGCGCTCTTTCCTCGGGTACAATGCCCGATCGTGTAGCGCACGAAAACAGAAGGAATCGAGGCCGGAACAAGGGCTTTTCGTCAGAGTGGCGACACCCCCTTCCCCCGGGGTAGCGCGTAGCTAGTCCGGGGGGGGGGGGGGGGGGAATAAGAAAGTAGACAAGAAGGGACCACCTCCTGCTTGCTTTCTTTGCTGCTGGCATCTGCCTTCTCATTTCACGTCTTTTTTTCCAATACTTTTTCCTTCGAGGAAAGATCATGAGAAAAGAGAGCTCGTCTTGTGACGAAGAGGCCAGCGACTGGCTGCGCTCAGCAGGCGCGACTCTGGAGCAGGTTAAAGGGAGCGAAATGGACGGAATCTCACTGCGATGGAAGCGCTGTGGTACGTCGTATCATAGCTTTTTTTTTCTCCCTCGCCACACCCGCCGTGGAGGCGCAGATGCTAGGGCGGTCTGGTGCTAAGCGTGTGGTTGCGGCAGGGAACCCTAGCCGCGATGGCGTCATTTCTAAGGCCAAACTTAATGACTCCCTGTGCTGCGCGAGTCCGGTGCACATTAAAAGAAATCCAGGTAGTCAATATTAGTCGCCAAACCTTCGCTACGACGTGTCTCAAAACTCACGAGGAACTTGAACGACACTAAAGCGAAATATTAAAGTAAGCACGACGCTCTATAGACCGATTCATGATTCCCATGGGGATTGTATGAACGCTCTTTTCTGCGCGAAAGGGTGACTGCGTTGCTGAGAAAATAGCGCATGAAGTTCCTTATTTTATTTGCCATTTACCACCTTCTCTAAACACGGGGCAGTGTCCGCGGCACATCAATTTCTCAGCCATGTCATTTTTAGCCCTCTCAGCTCAGCTGTCGCTTGCTATTTAAACAAAACCCTTCCCACCGGAATAGTGTATCCAGACCTCTAGAAAGTCAATTCATTAGTTCTCCAATGAAGAGCACCAACGGTTAATCTTTTATATATAGGCATCTAGAAAACTTAATGCAAAGTACTTGAATGGTTGGAAACTGTGACACGGAAATGCCAGGATTTGTCATATAAGCATCCTAGGGATCACTTTCTTTTTCGAAGATGGACATGACACTTGAAATTCAGAAAAAAAAAGGTATTATTACTGGCGGCATGAATATGGCGGAGGACCCGCTAGCAAGCTTATGACTTCGTCACATATTATTTATGCGTGCTCTGATTGGCATAAAAAGCCTCCCTATTTAAGACATGAAGGATACTACCATTGCCTCATACGAGGCTGCAGTACGTGAAAACGCAATAATAGAATTCACCTGCAACAACAAAAAAAATTACTAGGTGTTGCACACTAACAAAAAGCTGCGTAGTCGCTTTGCACACAATCGTGTGTGCTTTGAAGGGTTAAACATGAGACGCTTTTAGCTCCCATTCTCGGCAAAGAAGAACATCGTACGGAAACAGTGGCGAGCATGAAGCCGAAGAATAAGCAGATCTTATCCGAAACATTGCAAAACTCCCCGTCCGAACGGAGTGTGCTAGCGTCAGAGGTTGCAGCCCATGCTTGGCTGATGTTTGCATAAGGCGCAGTGATTCCTTACTGCTCTCTGGTTTATAAAGGTCTCGTTTATAAACGCCTGTAGACATCTAATCCATAATTTCACATTTTACGTAAAGTATTAACTTAGAAAAAAAAGTGATAACCTGAGAGCATTCATTCATTTTTTTTTATTCCCTCACTCACGCTCAGCGTCGAAGCTTAACAGAGAGGAGTGGGTCAAAATGAAATAATAAAAATTGAAGTGCGTAGAATGCGAACAGAATTAGCACAGTAGCTCTAGCTAGTATAGCAACGAGTAACAACCTTCTTCAACAAGTCAAAATTCGTTGCGGAGACGACACAAGCGGGCAGGTGGCTCCACTCATTGAAAGACTTGGGCTTGAAGGAAGCAAAACGTAAGTTGATGCTACCGTAATTTGGCGTGACAGGAGTACCGTACATACGCCGTTACACTTGCAGTGATCTTCTCAAGCCTCAGGCATGCGATCTTGCACATTCCAAGGTCCCGGCGCTATGTAGAGTGGTCGCCAGCCTGTTCGTAAATCAATCTCAGTGGTGCATAATAACTCTTCTTCAAACCAATGGGTCCGCATCGCAAAGCCTAGAAATGCGTCACGTTATGACTGCTAAAGCCTGCAGTTGAAAAACCCAAACAATATGCCTCTGCGCAGACTTGCTCCTTTTCCTTTTAGGCCGATCTTCGATAACATGCGTTCTACAAGACCACGCGCGTAAACACGTCTAAATATGCACGCGTGATGAAAAAAAAAAACCGCAAAAAGCCATCCCCTACAGCTTGCCTTAAGAGGCTGATAACCGCAGCTAACATCACGTCCTTCTCAGGCAGGCACTCAGGATAGCATGGGCTTAAAACAACCACGTCGCAAATACGTCGACTAAGTAAAGCAGGACCTTGACCTGTATACCACTTTCCTGTTAAGCAATCGGCCCGATGGGAGTTGTCGTACACGTCGCAGAGCCTCTCAGAGTAATGGATCGCAGGGGGCCTTCCATCTCGATCAAGGTACACCACAGGCGAGCGCACATCTGTCCAGCGTCAAGTTCCCGCGCGAGGTGCGTTATGCGTACGCAGCCTGTGCAACAGGCATCAGGAATTAGTCGCTACAGAGAGCGGTGCTAAGTTGTGAGGGGTGGGGAGGGGGGGGGGGGGGGGGGGGGTCGCGGGCACGCTATGTGCGTACCGCGTACTTGATCGCTGCGACCTTTGAAAGTTACCCACCAGAAGCGCATGAGGCGTCCAGCCACTCCGTCACGAAGGCAGCTGCAAACGCTCCAAGTTATGTCGAAGTGTTCGCAGTTCCAGACAAAGGTGGTCATCCGCATTCCGTTTCGGTTACACACCCCTTTGGTAAATGTTAACCTGGTCTCACCTCAATGCAAAACAGTATTTGAACATGTCAGTGTGGTTACCGTGACAACATGCGCAACTGTGAGGCACTTTGTAGAACTTTTTGTCCTCGTCTTACTGAAAGCCAGTAAATTCCATGCTCGGGTCAAAATGCAACGAGGCGAAGCCCGCTTAAGAACTGGACAAAACTTTAACAAGGCTTATTACAGGAACATTCTTATTGAATTAGTTTAGGATCAAAGTAGGCTGTCCTCACAGTATGCAACCGGAAAAAAAAATGACCTTAAGGTTTCGTTTACCTTCATACCTAGAGATTACTCCATTAAACTTTCCAGATGCGCTAACGCACTGGTTATGTGCTGCGCCGAGTAAGACTTTCTTCTGTAGTGTTGTTGGTCATAGGCTTCAACGGTACTCCCGGCCCGGAAAGTCGAAAGATTCATCGCAGAGCAATTGAGGTAGTTACTGGCAACTGCAACCCGGGATCTGCAGGCCGATATCAAGACCTGGTTCGCTAGCAAACATGATAGTGTACTTTATGCACGAAAACAGAAAAAAAAAAAGACGTACTGAAACAGCGTGCGCTCCCATTACGATTCAGTTATGCTGGCCTCACATCAGCAGGCTGCGCTTCCGCTTACCGCGACTTACCGCAATCTTGCCCGAACATGTCAAATTCGGCAAGCTCTCAAAACATGTCAAGAGTTCATGTGTGCCAAGATTAGCCGGCAAGTCGGGGGCACAACAGTGCGAAACAACACAATGATCAAACTTCGGAGCCTGCTTGGCTTCTGCTCCGGAGTAATTAACCTCAGACGATATTCCAAGCTCTACAACCGGGCCGTTTGAGCCATTCAGAGGCCGAAAGGAAATCGCGACGTAGTGCTAAATCCTGTGTTGAGTCGACTAAACCCCGCGCCTGCTAAACATAGGGTTTAGTCGAAAGTGGTCACCATCGCGAATAACACGCACACTCTTTCTCCCGTCCAGCCCCCTTCTTTCGAATGCCGCCGTATCGGGCTGGAATCGAGCGTGCGACCTCAAGGAATTAGCGACAGAAAGCCTCAGCCATCGCTCCAGGCGCTGGCGCGGTGCCCGCGGGCGCAGACCCCGACGACAACGACGCGAGGAGCCGCGCGTGCTCGCCCGGTCTGGCGACGGCTGTGTCGCGTGACCTAAAAGCTGCCCGGCCCGACGCGTCTGTTAAAAACGCATTAACGGTCCGCGCTCGGTAGAGATGCGCCGAGCGAAACTATCGAGCAGCGCATCTCTCCCCTCATCCTCTCTCTCGCGGCACGCTCCGTGGCTCGCTCACGAGCGCGTGTCGGGTTCGTGTCGTGGTCGCGGAGTGGGGCTCGTCATCAAGCCCCGCTCGGCACTGTTTCACGGAAAGGGCGGTGCACCCGGTTTCGTTCTGACGAATTGCCCAACGCCGCGCCCATAGCTCCCGGTAGTGATTAATAAGGCAACTCCTCCGCCCTTTCAATTGCTGCACTGAGTCATTCTCGTTTCGAAGTGGGCCTAGCTGAGGGGGCAGCACGGGTCGTGCTAAGAAAGGCAATGTGAATCACTTTCGGTTACACTATCATCACAAAAATGTTTGTATGCAAGCATTTAATGTACCAAAGAGGTGGGTACTGCCTATAGGTTCGCATCGCAAGGTGCACTTTAACAAGATTGATTTTTTTTTAAAGTTTACTGCATTTAAAGTTATTGCATTGGACATTAAACTCATTAAACAATAGGAAATTATCCTCGTGTCTGCGAACTATCTTTCATGAAGTGATCGCGTACAGACTTCTTCGGTACAGTAATTATCAATAATCATGATATATTGACGAGTAAATAGATCATAAGCACATAAGAACGGCCTCTGATAGTATGGCTTGTTGCTGGGCTAGTTGGTTTCTTTCAGCCATGATGGAATCCACAGCGCTTGCAGACGAAGACAGATATACAAGAACAACAAACACAGAAAGTTGATAGCACAGCGCAGTGTACGTGCCGTTCTCGTCTTGGTGCCTTCGTTTGAAAGCCCTGTGGATTCCACGATGGCGCCCCTTGTAGGCGATTCGCGTTGCGTGCACATGGGCTAACATATACCAAGTAAATGAGTCCTGGTTTTGGAGTCATCCCGGTGCTTTTAGACTTTCTGTCACCAGGCGACAGCACTGGCAGCAAGACACAATTGAAACCACCACATCGCGCTAAACAGTTGAGAAATGACGCCGACGACGATGACCTTGATCATGGCGGCGACAAGGAGAACAAGGAGTAGCTCCTGGGGACTTCTATCCTCTCGGAGGTGCTATGTAGCCGGATGAGAACAGCCCCAGACCGTCAGTTCAGACCAAACCATCACGACGTTTCCCCAGCGTTCACCGGCGCCCTGGGAAGCCCTCGCCGCCTCCCGCAGTCGCGGCCCCCGCCGACTCGGCCGCGTGGTGTTGCGTGGCGGCGGCCGGCTTCGGTGGCGCTCTCCGCTTACTGTTTGTTGACGAAGGCGGCGCGCGCGCGCGTGCGAGAGAGAGATCCGCAACGGCAGCGCACGCAAGCATGCATGCCCAGCCTCATCAGCGTCCCTTCCTTCCCGCCGTTGCGACAGCGCCCTTGTTACGTTTCCGCGCGACTCCCGAAAGCCGGATATTCGTGTTTCCGACCGGGCTGCCTCGCTCGCCGCCGCCGTCGTCGCGGTTTAAGCAGGAAACAGAATTGTTGCAGTTTTTTGCCGGCCGCCGGGGCCACTCTCGGCACTTGCGCATCGGCGCCGTATTGCCGCTAGCAGCGCGCGTGACCTGGGCGCGCGGTTTCTTTCGCCTCCTCTGGCGCGACTGATGCGCCCTGCCACCGCCCCTGTGTGCGCGCGGGGCCACTTGTGAGTCGCGTGCTTCTGCCAGCGTCACGTACGCGCCGCATGCAACGGGCGCCGCGTGCTTTGAAAGCCGCGAGGGGGCAAGTCGACCAAGGGACATGAATTATGTACGCCGTCTCCAGGTGCTTTTTCACGGTATCTGTGGACGAGACCTGCGGGGCTTCCTGTGAATACGTCACGTCTGAGCGATCCGACTCGAAAAATAGGAAGCCTCGCGAGCGGCCCCTGCCGGATTTCGCTATTTTAGTTCGCTGTACCGTCACTAATCTGCCGACAATACTACCTGTGTCCATGCTTGGGTTAGCTGCGCCAGAGGAAGCCCAGCAACCTTGCTTTTTAGCTTCTTCAAAAGACGCCGTTCTTCCTGGCTCTTACAGTAGGCTGGCGCCGTCGCCAACAGCGAATATTCTGCATTCGAGGTGCCTTGCGTGGCATTGAATACTGACGCGCTGGGTAAAGTCCCTGAAAATGCGAGAAGGCCTAGTTTATGCGCAGATACGCTTTCCCAACGCCCTCGTCGGATGACTCATCCGGTGTGTTGCTGCGTAGCCACCTTGGTTTGTGTAAGCTCCGCGAGGTGTTATTTCCCCAAGTCGCAGGCTTTTATCCAGCTTACGCTACACAACCTCGTATCGCGAGTACACCTGACCGGAAAATTCGCGCTGCTTCTGGCGCTCTCCAGCCTCGTAGCTTTAGCTACAACGCACTGGCAGGGACTTGCCTTCATCAAGAAGGAATACAGCGCTCATAATTTTCAACGTTATGAATTGTGTACGCTGTTTTCTCGACCGAAATTCATCGGTCACCCAGAGAAGCCCGCACACCGAGTGCAGTCTGGCAGCGGCACTACAAACCGAGTGGAAGCCAACCGACGTTACTTCAACTTGCCGGAATAGATATAAATTATATTGTTGGGTCGACTCCACTCACACCTCTACTGTGATGTTCTTCAAGTGTGTAGAGTACTGCGCGCCACTGCTCGCGAAAAGTGCTGACCGTTATAACAAGCACATTCACGTTCCATACGCGGGTAGCACCTGTCGTCCGAAAGGAGAATAGAACAACCGCTGAGCGACAAAGCAAACGCAAACAACTCTGTGCCCCGCGCAGACTCGTGAAGCAACGTAGTCTCAGTACGAGAAAGGGAGCCAGATTGCTCGTCTGGGCTCTGTAGCCTGCGGTATCCAATCGCATTTACTGCTCAGTGCTGGAAGAGACTTTCTTGCGCTGACACTTTCACAGCGAAAGCTGTAATAGGTCTGGGCAAGCCATCTAGTACGAGCCATTTAGGGGGTACAACGGCAGCCTTGTAACGCGTTAGGCGTTATTGAGGTGGACACCACTGCCACCTCACAGCGCGATTGAGCTGTCCACTGACCCAAGGAGCCAGTTATGCGCCTTTCCTTTTCTCAAAAGAGAGAGAGAGAGAGAGGTTTTAGACCGCAAATAAGATTAAACTGGGAACTAGATTGTCTTATTTGATTCGTGCGAGCCGTGGGCGGGGAACGTGATCGAACTGAAGACCGCTAGCGGAAGAAGGTCGAGTATGCACGTGAGCGTGGAGACGCCCAACAGGGTAGTCGCCTGAGAAACGTCTAAACAGGTCTGCCACTCCAGACCTCCCGGCCGCTAATGCTAGTCAGCTTTCGCTGATTAATGCGCTAAGCCGGTACGCTTAGGTCTACAATTTTGGTCTCCCTACTACTGACCAATCCAGCCTTATATTTTCCTGTTTGGCAGCGTATATACAGCTTATGCTGTATACGAAGTATACAGCAAGCACGCGGGTGCAACGTGAGGCCTGTCTGCGGTGATCGCCCAGTGTTTCAGGGATACTCTTCTTAAGTGCAATTTAATCAGCCTTCGAGTTGGATGCCGATGTTTAGGTCTTCGGGCGCTTAATATAGATGCGACTAGCTAGTACTTCCCTTGGGGTGTGGAAAATAACAGCTGAAGCCTTGACTGCCAACAGCCATCCGTAACTGATCGCCTTCGTGGCTGCGGAGCCAGGAGAGGATGATACGCTTCTAAAGAAAGCGCGACGAGGCTTTTAAAAGCACTTCGCGCCAGAGCGCGCTATGCCCAAGGACGATAGCTGCCCCCTGGCGCGAATTGCTGAGGTCAGACGCTCCATTTTAATCTCACGCGCGTTCTTAGAAGTCAAAGAAGCAAACGCGTATGCAGATAGACAGCTACGAGCTAGCTTCGATGATATCTTCCACGCAGCAGTTCGTCAACAATAGCTATCGGTTTCAAGCATAAGCAAGATGCTACAGAAGCGAATCATGAAAGTAAAATATGGATGACTATAACAGAATTTCAACACTACAGTGCCGCTCTATTTTAAGGGTTATCTAGCCGAAGTCTTTGGTCCTGCATACGTTACTGGGGCAGTCTGCAAGCGTCGTGTGAATGCAAAGAGACACAGTGCGGAGAAGTATTTTCACTGTTTCTCTGTTTTTTCATTGTTAATTGCTTTGTCGCCTCGCGTTGACTCATCCATTTTGTGTGCGTGAGGTCGTTTTCACTTAATTATTATCCTAGTGTCAGATACGACTAATAAGGTAGGTGGCATGAAGGAATCAGTGATATGCAGAGCTCGCACGCAGTTTAGGGGCGCACATAAGCAAATAAATGCCGGGTAGTTCTGGGATTTCCATTTTTATCAGTGAAATATAAACAGTGCTCACGCCAGTGGTGACACTGCCTACTAGTTTGCTTTTAAGCCATCTCGAAAAATCGTACTAGAAAGGGATGAAAGAAAGTTACGACGTTGTTAAATTGTCACATTAGCCGTAAACCCTGCTCGCGCTTGACGTTCGTTTCAGACTCGTTCTCTCGTTCCGAGGCACACTTAATTTGCTCGAAAGATCGGTTAGGGCGAAGAAGAACAACACGGGCGCAAGCCACCATTATGCATATAGCCGTACTTTACGCTCGCCATCACCCAAACGTTCACTTCGCATCGCATGCAAATTTTTAGGCAACACCAGCCGATGCGTAACGTGCGCGTTTTGTTATCCCCCTAACGCAGGATGGCGCCGCGGCCGATTACCTCTCGCCTTCCCGTCCCTTTATGTGTAGCATCAATCGCAGCTTCAACTAAACCCAACAAGGGCTCCGCGTCCACCCAGCTAGTGCTTGAAATAACGCAAACATGGATTTACTAATCTTTCGCTTACGATGTTGCCGCTGACTGACTGGCAGATGCGCATTTCGCTCGCACTGTATTAGCCTGGCGGTAGTCGGTAGCAGTAACATAACAGCGATTCCAAACCCCGTGTAAGGACGTGTGCGCAGAGGCCGTTCGCTCCAATTGTAACTTGAGGCTCTTCCCGACACGTTCGACACGCCGCAGGCACGGACAGGCTCCGGCGGCCTGCTCGCCCCACTGCGGCGATTCCCCGCAAGTTCAGGCTGGCCGGGGTCACGACGCCAGGGTAGCGCCCTTGCTGCCCCTGGCGCACTGTGGGCCCCCGACTGCGGCAGGCACCTTCGCGTACACTCAGTATACAGGCAGCCACCCCCCCGCCTCCTCTGTCTGTCTTTCTTGTTCTCGTGAATCCTCCGCGGGCCGGCGCGGCAGGCGAGGCCGTCTCCCGCCCGGTCTAAACATAGGCCCGCTGGATTTAAACCAGACGCTTTCCGCGCCTTTGTGCGCGGCCGCTCTCCTCCGAGCACCGTGGCTTGCGGAGGCGGCCGCCGCGCGCCCGAAGAGTGAGCCGGCGCGTCCAGATTCCGGCTTTGTTGCTGCTTTCGCGCCCTCCGCGTGTGTCTCTATGCGCGCGCGCGTCTAAGCCCTTGCTTAACCTACTTTCTCGGACTCCTGCGGCTCCTCTTCGTCCGCTGTCACGGCACGCTCCAGGTGATGCGGCGCCCTGCGAGAGGAGAGAGATGCAATGAGCAGCGCCCAATATAGTTGTGGGAATCGGGAATCGGAGGGAATCTCGCCCGAGCGCCAAGTGGCCAGGTATACGCGTGCCGGGCCGAATAACCAGAAAACAGGGAAACAAGCGCGAGCCTGTCACGTCGACGCTGGGGACATTTCTCCCGTCAGCTCGAAAATGAAGACAAGGAAGAGGTGCTCGGAAAGGAGGCGGGAGACAAGCAACAGACGACGCTGAGGCGTTCGCGAACGGATATTTATATTTGCTGAGGTATATATACGCTCGCGGAACTTCCAGATTTTTCGTTTCCGCGCGGCTGCGAGCCGGAGTGGCGCGGGCTTCTTTCCGCAGCGAAGGGCAATGCACGCAAAATCAGCAAAAAAGACGTCGGAGGAGACTCCAGGCGAGCTGGAAACAGTCACTGCTCCGCGTTGGACTCATGCGGCCGAAAAACATTCGCTTTTTTTTTTTTTAGACTCAGTCCGCTGTCTTGTAAACTCACGCATTACACTCGCTTGAGTGCTATTGATAAAGAGCGTAGTGTGACATGCATCATTGCCGAGTTGCTGGAAACGCCAGCAGCTGGCTTGTCGGTCTCCTTCAGGAGCCGTCGGGCGCTTTGCGCACTATGAGAGAAGACGCCGCGTGCTTGTTTTTCCTCTCCTCAGTTAAGGCATTATGCTTGTCAGTTTGAAGGCCTGGCTTGTAACACGTAATAATACCGACAGCGAAAAGTTACTTTTGCTTCTTGGCGCCCACTTCAAAAGCAATGTTTCCTTCCGTTATATACAGGCTTGGGCAAGCGTTGCTATCGCTGTCCGCTGTTCGATGGGCGAACATGGAATTCAAAAATCTTGTCGATGTCGTTTGAGGACATATAGACCTCTTCATACCTCTTCTGTGTAGGGCAAAACAGGCGAACGTACGACTTAAGTTTGCTGAACGACGTGAAGAAATACGAATAGATGGTGATGAAAGGCTGCGTCATTGCGCTTGATGCCGTAATAATGTACTTAATAACTAAAAAAAAGTATTGTGTGCGTACATCGGTCTTCGTATACCATGGTTAGAGGGTTCTGCAAGTTTTAACACGCTTCAAACAGCGGACTACTTACAACACCCATTTAAGGAATACCAGCACTACTATACAGCTCCAAAAGCCATTTTCAAATCGTTATTTCGTATCAGACTTTATTTTTCTCTTCAGCTTTGAAAGTTTGAGAAAGCTGCACAGCTGTATCATGTTCTGTGCTGTTCACAGCCTCAGCCTTCCCACGGCTGTGAATGCCCAGAGTTATGCTATTTGTAACCATGGCCTTGTTTGGAATCTCCAAAGCAAATCGGAATAGATCACTTTTCCTGCATCGATTTCTCGATTAATTCGGTCTCGCCCTGCCATCTCCTAGCCATCTTTGTTGGTGAAGCTGTTACGCAGGGCGCTGTGACATGATGGAGCGGTGGCGTCTGTTTCGAGCCCCGGAGCCTGGACCAGGTTTGGGACAATTAAAGATTCGCATTACGCGAGAGATGTCAGTAGGAGAACAAGAATGGGGCAGACTGCGTTCGGCTGTCACTACCAAGTTATGACCAACAGCGTACCAATATCCCCAAAACGGGAATGTAAGCGCCGCATCTTACCGCAACCCACCCATGGGGCCGAAGCCTGGCGGCTAATAAAATGCTAGAAAAGAGGCTAAGAGCAGCAAGCAAGAGAAATAAAAGTGACAGGTGAAGCAATAACAAACCGAAGGAACGTTGAGTGCAATAAAGAGCAAACGCTAACTTAAGGCATACTTCAGCTGAAAAAGAGAAAATGGATAAGTACAAATACATGTTATGCACGGAATTGACAACCGAAAGTCAGTTATAATACCTCAGTAAATACAAAAGGATGAAAAAAACAGTCGGGGGTGTCCAAGAGTCAAATTGAGTGAGGAGCTGATAAGATTTTCTGGGACATGGGTTAACCGCTGTCAAAGATAACTGAAGGCCATGGGGAGAGGCCTTTGTCCTGCAGAAGGCTCAACTTATAGACCCGTGATGATGATCTGGTGGTGGTGGTGATGATGTTTAAAAGCCTGTTTCTAGGTTTATGGTTTGGTTTATGGGAGTTTAACGTCCCAAAGCGACTCAAGCTATGAGGGACGCCGTAGTAAAGGGCACCGGAAATTTCGACCACCCGAGGTTCTTTAACGTGCACTGACATCGCACAGTACACGGGCCTCTAGAATTTCGCCTCCATCGAAATTCTAGAGGCCCGTGTACTGTGCGATGTCAGTGCACGTTTATGGTTTGGTTTATGGGAGTATAACGTCCCAAACCGACTCAAGCTATGAGGGACGCCGTAGTGAAGGGCTCCGGAAATTTCGACCACCCGAGGTTCTTTAACGTGCACTGACATCGCACAGTACACGGGCCTCTAGAATTTCGCCTCCATCGAAATTCGACTACCACGCGGCCGGGAACGAACCCGCGTCTTCCGGGTCAGCAGCCGAACTCCGTAACCATTGAGCCACCGCGGCGGCGCCTCAGTTTACAGTCGCAACGCCGGGCTCATGTAGATGCTCACTACAATCGTTCCCTGACTCCAAGACTGCTTTTCAGAAATCCCGAACCCGACCACGCTTTCAGTTTGGATACGCACAGACTACTGAGTAGGCAAAAACAAGAGGTCAGCAGTGAAACGCACTCATCACGATTTACACCCACCAAGGGCGCCCCGCACATTTATAGCATGCATTCAGCGCATAGACCCTCCGGTGCCTCGAGTAGCGGGCGTATATTACATCCGCCGAGATCCGGCCGCTCAGAGTGGGCGTCGCATATACCCGCGCGGACCGCGCAGGATGCGACATTTTCGCACAGTTATTTTGGCGCTCGCTCGTGTGCGTGCCCCGCTATGTCTACGCGCCCAGCGAGCAGCAGCAGCGGAAAGCGAGGACACAACGCTGCTTTTGAGGCGCCATCCCCGCGCGCGTATGAAGGCGAGCTCTCTCACCTCCGCGTAGCCGCGACCTCAAGCGCGGCGGCAGCGTCCGTCTCGCCGGGACGCTTATACACCGGGCGTCTCGTCTCCACCCAACCCCCTATATTTTCTTCTTCTTCCCATTTCCTCCCCATCTTTTCTTTACGGTCCCCGCGTCTCTTTTTGTCGTCCTCGCGAGCGGCGCTCGCCGCCAGAACCGGAGCAAGACGGACGTCTTTGCGGACCGGATTTGCGCTTTCTGTTCTCGGGCGTCCCTTTCGCACGGAAGCAGTCGGACGCGCGTGGCATTTGCAAAAAGAGACGCTCTCCTCCCGAGTCCAGCGCCGCCCGCGGGACGTCCCGTGGGCCTAACGCGAGATGACCGCTGAATGTGCCGCACGCCGCCCCCCTTTTGCACGCTCGGATCCCGTCTGATTTACAGCCAGGTCTCCGGGCTTTCTGGGCGTTTAACCGTTAGCAAAAAGGAGCGTTTCTTTTCGCTTTTGTTTATGCGCTATACATCAGTGCATGCTGGCGTTTTGTTTGGGGTAATGAGCTGCAAAAAGAAAAAAAAAAAAAGATACGTTCACATTGGATGAAGAAAACACGAAAAAAAAAAAAAATTTTCACTCCAGCCAACCTGTTTGAAGGAAGAAAAAGTTTAACTTTTCCGCACGTTTGTCGCATGTCTGACTAAAACATTTCGGCTTGTAGTTGCATATATAAATGTTTGCTCTATACCTGTGCACGGCCATTTCTTTATGTTTTTATTTCTTTACGGAATTTGTTATTCTGCTGATCATAAAAAGCAGGAGGCATTCTGATAAATATTTGTGCAGACGAGTCTGGCAGGACGCAATCAATATAAAAAATAATTCCGCCAGCCGCTACTCTAATGACATCAGTGCTGTCTCTCTTGGAGAGTCCTTTACACCCGCTGCTTTTGAGATACTCTCGGAAAGAACCCACCATAGTGGTCCGACTTGCCGAGCAAACCACAGGGTCGCGTACAGCCACCAGTGATGCGAATTTGAAATTAATTTCGTATTCCTCGCCAACCACTGTCCCGTAGATATGGAAGGTGTTTCTTTTTGATTTGTGAGGTCATGCACAGTTAACCCATGTTCATACATACATCAGTCATCTAAACTAAAATGAAAGGAAGAAAAGACGTTCTAATAGAGATGGCTGCATAAACTTCTAGCAAGGACGTGAAAGTAAAATCTGCGCAAGGAATATGAGCAGAAATTACACTTAGTGCGTTTGTATTAAGGGGGCCACAGGCGTTTGCCTCGATCTCTGCGTCGTCAAAACTCCCCTCGCGGCGTCTTCAAGCGAGAGGGAGTTGATTCCGTGATAAATGTTTCCTTCATAAGCAAGGCTGGAGTTGTATAGTTACCTGATGCAGGAGATTCTCTTGTTAACTTCTGGAAACTTGCCCAAACCTACTTTTTTGTGTGTGCTTATGCCAATCCAGCAGCATGCTTTGACTGTACGCTGCGGTGGTGCGGGTCTCTTTTCGACGGCGCGGTAAAACAATCGACTTAGTTGCATAAATTTTGACGTGCACAACTATATTCTTAAAGGTACACTGAGGACAAATAAGAGTTGGCCTGTATCGATAGGGTTCCGCGTTTCTAATCACAAAGATACCACTCTCACTGAAAACGGAACTCTTATAAGCTATAAAAGACGGGGAAAAAAAAATGAAATACAGATGTCGCCACGGGCCCATTTCACGAGTAAAATGCTCGCGTCGACACCGATTTTTTGGGCGCGGATTCCAGAGGCTACGCCACACCACCCTTCACTTCTAAACGGTGGCAATCCGTTCATTTTGATAAGAACGTTAGGTGTTTGAACTGACTGCCGGGAGGATTTTGATATCCAATTTTCTCGGCGACAAGTGTATCTTTTGCGGCTGGACAAACGTGACAACAGCGAGAAAGAGCCAGGGAATAAATATTTGGTAATAATAATAATTGCATGGAGTAGTCCTGTTCGACCTACAGTTAGGTCAGTTTCACAGGAAGGTAACAGATGACAGGCGGCCACACGCGTCTGGTTTGTGCGATTCTTTAGAACTGGATATATACCCTGTGAATATATTTGCGGTGTCACATGCGAATCCCCCCGTTATCCATACCCCTCTCCACCAACGTCGCTGGCCTGGCTTGTCTCGGTAAATCCGGCGCAGGATACCCTCGACGCTTAATACTGCGTTGCAATGAAGTTCTTTCTCTCAGAGCGAATTTGCTGCGGTTTTGTGGTACTACCGCTTGGGACACAGGGAAGAGTACAAAATCAGTTCATGAAAAAACACCTCCGTTTAAGTCAGCATCAACACCGGTTACTGTTTCAAATCGGTTTATGTCACGAGGTGTAGATGGCTTGTACTGACGTCATATAGCGACCGTCATGCACGTTCGCAAAGCAGGACCACGCTGAAAACCTGCGCGCTTATGCAACCCGCTTATAGCCACGTGATCTTAATGTCCACCAATGGAGCTATGCGTGGCCCACCTCCATGGTGCCTTTGACGTCAAGTGCGTGTCTTCTGTAGTATATGCCTGCCGCTAAAAGACGAACATGGAGGCATCGGACAAGTGGTAAGGCAAAATGGCAGGAAAAACCAAGGAAAATGAATTCCGTTGAGCGTTACTGCGCTGAGGGAGCAAAACAGCGCACTTACCTTGAACGGCACGTTAAATCATATTCTTGACAGTTCGCCAATCGTTCCCCTGTTAAGTCACATAGTATAACAGACGAAACCGACAAGCAGCTTCCCCTGTGCACGCGTCGATTACACCTTTCCAGAGCACGCTTACTGAGCACGAAAGGCCGCATGCGGGTCGCTTGACTGCTATCGGCTTATCTGCCATCTGTCATTCCGCGACAGCACCGCTGCCGAAAGCGTGACGAGGGTGCGCCCGAAACGAACGACTCCCGGCAAGTGCGTCGAGCGCGTGTCAGCGGCGACGATTGCGAACGTCGATGATTTCACACGCCCAGTGCGCGCATGGTTTCTTGCGCGGCAGCCTCGCGGGTTTATCGCATTTCATTCGGATTAAGTCGGCTGCCTCGACCTCCGTGTCTTAGTCAACGCCGGCGACCGACCGGCGTGCATACGCGAGCGAAGCGGAATGTTGTCAAGAGACATGATCAGCGGCTACCGTGCTCCCGCGGTAGCCACAGCCGCGCTGTTCACTGAGCTGACAACCTTCACGCGCTTAGCGACGGTACCAACGTGGCTACCGCGCCGTGGCTGTTAATACCAGCCTGACCACTGTAGAGCGGCCTTAAAATAAACGCGGGACTATATTGCGGAGCGAGTCCTAGGGAAAACAAAGAAACAAGACGTTAATTCGTACGGTCTATCAAATGTTTAATGACACCGCGCGAGCTGTCGACCACAGCCCAGAAACGAAACAGGTAAGCATCGGTGAGCATAAAAGCCTTATCCTTGTGCGAGTGTCGCCTGCTGTGCTCCTCTCCCGATCCCGACACAGGCCCTGCTGGCGCTTTTCTCCGACAGCTGCGCTCTTTTCAATATCGAAATCACTCGCCTCGGAGATTCGCTAGCTCCTACGCAAAAGGTTTTGCGGGAGGCCAGATATCACAGATTATAACTATGAAGGAAAAGTGAATTATTTATCCAATAATTAGTAGGACAATCAGTGGGCTAGCTATAGGGGAGACAACAGTTGTGACGTTCAGTCTGTAATGCGCAATAGCTGATTAGTGACACGAGTTGTGAGGCCTCGGTAAGTGCTTGCCAACAGTAGTAGATGTGCTCATCATAGGCTTTACAGTATCGTGAAACCGGGATTCGAAGGTCAAGCGCACTGTATGCAGCTCGTGCAGAAGTAAATTGAAATGAAAATTATGAACTGCGGGGTTTAACGTCCCAAAGCGACGCCTGGGCTATGAGGGACGCCATAGTGGAGGGCTGCGGATTAATTTCGACCACCTGGGGTTCCTGAACGTGCACTGACATCGCACAGTACACGGCCGATTTCTGTATGGCGCCACCTAGAAATACGGCCGCCGCGGCTGGGATCAGTCTCGAGAGCGTGGGATCAGGAGCCGAACGCCAAGCCACTGAGCCATCGCGGTGGGTTTTGCCGAGAACTAGATGGCATTCGAGAGCCCGCTCTTTGCGTGCACACCTAGTAAGGCGAACAAAGAAGGGATGCGAGCCACGGCCTGATAGCTTTACGGACGAAGCCGCGCCCTTCGTCCGTTCCGCACGGCATTTAACTGTAACCTCACATTAATGTAATGACGACTCATCAACCAACTATTACAATGAACTCTCATTCATTCCAACTCGCCTAAATCGAACATCCGGTCTATTCAAACTAGTGCTGCGATTCCGTCAACGCCTAGTGCATTAAATAGGAACCCTTTAAATCAAATTTAGCTAACTGGAACAAATCTTCGGTATTTCCTGAGTTACCTGGCTCATATTAATCCACTATTTAGTCACTGCGACCTCGAACTTAATTTTTGCAAGCAGCTGTCTCCAACTAGCTACACTGCTTTGTAACCACCATATATAAATTTGCGATCTTAAATCAATTACAAACATGCGTGAGCACAGGAGTAAGCCGTCGTGAACATGCACACCATCGGCAGCCATGCTAATTTTGCCCACTGCGGACCGAAAGACTCTTCGTGGAGGAAGACACCTAAAAAACTCGAACAAAAGGCAAGACGAAACGGGCGCCGTCTATCAACCAATGTTTATCGACAGTCTCAGAAGTATTTTATTTGCAGGCGGGGTAAAGAAAGAACGAAAGAAAGAGAGAAAGAAAGGAAGAGGGGAAGAGAGAAAGAAAGGGAGAGGGAAAGAAAGAAAGGAGGAAAGAAAGAAAGAAAGAAAGAAAGAAAGAAAGAAAGAAAGAAAGAAAGAAAGAAAGAAAGAAAGAAAGAAAGAAAGAAAGAAAGAAAGAAAGAAAGAAAGAAAGAAAGAAAGAAAGAAAGAAAGGAAGAATGAAAGGAAGAAAGAAAGAACGAAAGAAAAGAAGGAAGGAAGGAAGTATCTCAAGGGCAGTGATGTGCCGTGTTGCCATCGAAAATTCCCTTACTGGGACCCAAGGAATCTAAATTTTGGTCACTTATTTCCTTCAGCATTTTGAAAAATCTCTGTACTCTATCGTGCTGTATCACAGTACTGTTTTTTTATTATTAAACCCTGCTGTTCGTCTGTATTAATGGAGGCCAAAATGCAAAAATTCGCCAAGTGCTAGTCGTTGCGCGCGTTTGTGTATTTGTTTTCATGCTCTACCATACACGTGTTTCAAGAAAGGGTGAGCCATAAGAAAAGTTGGCCGTCATAAGCCTGTCAGTTAAAAAAAAAAAAAGTTGTTAGGAATCCAGTTTCAAGCTTCATTCAATCGGAAGGCATTTCTTAATTGAGGAAAAAAAAAGAGAACAAGCACGTGTATGACTAGCGTGAATAGATACTATGCGTGACTTTTAGAACTGAGGCCAGCTCAACATGAACGCCGTATTTACTCTTTAATTGGTCTATCCGTTTTTTAGAACATCAGGAACGGAAAAAAAATATCATTGAGATTTCAATGTCCTATAGATGGCTCACCGAAAGTTCTCAGCTGCCAACGTGCTACTGAGGCGACCGGTATAGCACAACGCATATCGCTGATGCAGCGGCGAAGTGAGAAACGCGTCACAAGAAAGAGCGCTGTATTCGCGCCCATTGCGAAGACGAGCGTAAAGACGCAATACATAGGAGAGCGCAACAGAAGACTTGTAGATAAAACCGCCGCCTCTTTTTTTTCACGTTTTATTATATTTGGCAGACTACCTACACGTCCACACTGTCACCGATGTCGTACATTAACGGCAGTGATTAACTTATCAAGCCAGTTTGCAATACCTTCAACAGAAAAAAAATTCCTTCATTCTCCCTGCTATATTCTAATGTTCCCTGAACACTAATGAAGATTCTCTTGTCCCTTTAAGCCTAAGTGACCGAAAGATTCCTTGAAAACTGTAAAATTCGCCTAATAGAACTACACTACTACACTGCCTACTAATGATAGTCAGCGCTTGTGTCATGATAGTCATTGGCTGACTAATGATAGTCAGCCAATGGCGTCGACCGATTCTCATGACGTCGTAGTTAATCATCTGGCCCTGATAGCATGGACATCCCAGAGGGTGGCAGATGGAGAGGATTTAACCAAGGCTTAGTCGTATTGACCTAGGCATCATGAAAATCGGTCGACGCCATTGGCTGGAGGGCTCCTTTTGAGGGGCATCTGCTTCATCGTTCATGAGTTGTATCTGACTATAGTCTGGTCCGGGTCTTGGTGATGTTTTACTTCGCGTAAGACCCAAGAACCAACGAGCCGGTGAAAGCGTTCTTTTGAAAGGCTCTCCTAGTTCCCTCTGAATACTCCTGTTCTGCGTCAGCTTCATCCACCCCTGCCCTGCGAGATACCTTATCTCTTCCTTCCACCAAGTCCTGTACCTTCCGCCGGTTCTCCATCCGTCCAATGTTTAGCCTGCCCTCCATAATGGATGTTTACCCTACGCACTAGAAGTTTTGGCGTCAGATCGAATAAAATACCTGCTCTGTTCTTGCCGCGTTGTATACAGCCAACACGCTAGGGCACATGAAAAAGAAGTTCGTACTTGTAGTTCTTTCTGAGGTGCTGTTGTCAGCATCGTGTAATTTAGTTCTAACGATAATTACGTCGTCCGTGGTAAAGACGTACTACGTGTTTGTTGCGCACAAAGTTGCTACATGAAGCAACAGTCTTGAAATGAGCACGTCGCCCAACAAGTGGCCATAACAAAAATCAATTAACATTGCACTGTTAGAAAAGAATGCACCTGAAATCGTCTCACAGAAAAAGGAGATACTTTGACAACATCGACATTGAACGTAGTAATTTGATGAAGAACACGTCAGCATGAAAATAAGCTAAACTGAGGCTTGGGACACTTTAGGTGCATACGGCTTGCGCCTCGCGTTAAGGCACGACTGTCAAAGCCTTTCGTAATTGTCCCCACTAGCAGCGAACTTCGATCGACTGGAAAACAAAGGACGAGACATCTGTGCACGTAATCTAACTCTAGATAATAGCATATTTTTTTTAAAAAAGGCTGCTATTGTGCCTTCAATCACAGAAAGGAACTTGCCTTTTGTAAGCAGTCCTTTACCGGCTCTGTACATGAAACGGCAGCTTCTTTTAAAAAGTAATACGGCAGTACGTGGGCGGCTTACATTTTGATGGTTTAAGTAAGATTCGTATCGACAACGTACGCTTCCCTTCTACGCGTCGTCACATGTTCGCACAGTACTGCAGCTACTCACCAAAACATTGCCTTTTATCCTTCGAGCGTCTTTCCTTTTTTCGCGCACGCTTACCCGAACGAGTTGCTCAAGCTCGCGTTTCTCGTTTTGTGTCGTAACAAGACAGCGAAGCTGTTGTTTCTAGGCTTTGACGAACCACATTGGCGTAAATCGACTGCGACCGTTACTAGACATAGTTGTACATCACACCGAGCGTGCCGTCAGAAGCGTCCTACGGTTCCTCATGGTAAAAAAAAAAAAAAAAAAACTTTAACGCTATGCTGTTTTTTTTTTCTTCTTCCGTGACAGCTTTATTTCACTCATGAATAACACATGAAGAAGAGCAAAGCGCGCAAGGCTGGAGGAGATTTACCCCGGGAGTGAAAACGCACTGAAGAATGCGAATGACGCGAGGTAGTTCACAGAGAGCTTTCCAATGCCCGCTGTCCTCCTCTTGTTGCCCAAATGAACGAAGACTGAGAGCTCCAGCTGCGCTAACGAGAATTTTATGCGACATCGCGCCGAAAAAGAAAAATGAACCCTGCTGATCCGTGTCTGCAAAGTAACAGTGCTTGCCGGAGAAACGAAATTTCACGGAACCCCGGCTTTATGCAGTTCTGACGATATGCGTTTCTGCGCCTCTTGTTCGAATTTGTTTTTTTCGTAGCTGAATGATTTTCCGCGACTGAACTGAAATTTAACTGAGCTGCAATTTAATGCGCGTGCCCAGAAACACCTCGGTGAGCGCTTGTTATCTGCCAGGCATACACCAGCTGTTTTACCGAACGTAAACCAGAATTTTAAAAAAAAATAGGATTTTTCAAATACAGAGACGGCTTATGTGGCGTTGTATACTATCGTTGGTGGATATACAAAAAAAAAAAACAGGCGAATCATATTGACTAATCAGGTAGTCATGATTTATGTTAACCTTAAACTATGACATTTAGGGGCCTGGTAGAAACGGGGAGATTCGTATAGCCGGCCGTTAGTAATAGCCATATCACTGTTTAGGATTTCGAAAACGCAATTACTCCCGGCGCTACGGCACAAAAAAAAAAAAAAAATGCCGTTCACTGCCTGCTTTGAAAAGGGCCTTCTATAGCGCGCGTGAAGCGACGCCCATCAGTAGACGTCCCTCCGTGGCGCACGTGCCACGTGACACATGCCTATTACTAACTAAAGGTGACACATGACTATTACTAACGACCTGCTACAAATAAGAGATTGCAACTGAGTGTGGGAGCTAAAGAGGGAGGGAGGAAGGAGCGTTATCGCTGTTGCTTCCTCGTCCCCGTGGAAAGCAAACAATGAGTAATTACTCCCTTTTTACAAATCTACTCCACCTTGGGGGATTCCCCTAAACACTTGACTAAACAATTCGTTTTTTTTTCTTTCTGATTTAATTCCTAAACATGTTCGCCTGTCATCTCGTGCTGCAGATGAGGCCAGCAGTTTCATTTATTTATTTATTTCATAATACTGCAGGCCACTGCTTGGCCCAAGCAGTTTTTTTTTCCCCGGTTGCTCTTCGCCAGGTAGTGCACGCGTGACACGAACGCTCCGTTGGTGCTACCTCGGACGGTATACGCGGCCGGGCGCCCCACCCCGGCCGCTTTATGACGCTACCAACAGCATTCAAGCGCCACAGAAAGGGAAAAAGAGTGCTTTAGGAACTCTTAAACTCCGCATATGACCGTGCGTATTAGCAGTATCGTTATACTGTTACCATTCCGAAGATACTGCTTACGGTATTGTGACGATATCGCTGCACAGTTTTCCGCCAAGGAACCTTGGGGCGTAATGTAGACGGGTGTGTTTGCATCTCACCGAGCATTACCAGAATGTTCTTGGCGGGGGTGGAGAGCGAGTCTGTTCGCTTCGGCAAACGCTACCCGGGCGTCGTAAATCAGCAACAGCCGATAGAAGTGGTGCGTGACATCGTAAAGTAGAAATTGGTCGTGCACTGCACTTTACATACTCCGGGATTAAATCGCGGCCGCTGTTTAACGTTTCCGGACACCAGAAGCTATAGAGGTTCTCTCAGAATTCGGTGTAGGCGTTGCTAACTTCTAGCTAGACTTCGAACCAGAAAGAACGTTCGAACCTGAGCAGGTTATATGCACCAGGGTAATATCAACAGATCTGCCCTGGCGACATAGACTTCGCCGCATCGGACGCTGCGCTCTTGGGTATGCTTTTGACGCACGTAAAATTGAGAGTGCAGTTGGTGTCGACCAGATCTTGGCAGAGGGCACAGAGAAAGACAGAGAGAGAGAGAAACACATCCCGAAGACGTGACGACTGCTGCACCTCCCACCCTGGAGAAATTTACATACACCGAGACTGCTTCAAAGAGACACTGAGGAAAAATTGCAGTTGGCCTGTAGTGACAAAACGACCACTCTCACTAAAAACTGAGCTTTTATAATATAAGCTAGAAAACACCTACAAATGAAATACACGCGTCGCCATGACCGGTAGACTTCTCAAGTAAACCGCTTGTGTCAACACCGAATTTTTTCGCGGATTTCGATGCTACATCGCCATTCACTTAAAAACGGCCACAGCCAGTCCTTCTCGGTGCGGACGTAGCGAGTCAGAACCAAGCGGCGGGAACTAAATTAAATTCTGTCCGCCTTTTTTTTGTTGTTGTTGTTGTTGCCGGACAAACGTTAACGTACCCGGAAAGAGCCAGATAACCAATTTTTATTGAGGAGAATAAATGGATGGAGTTCTCCTTTGTGTCCCTTTAAACTAAAGCACGTGCTGAATCAGAAGCCTTAAAATGATCGCACAAGTCCGTACTTAAACGTGCGTCTTTTATCCTCACTAACAAGGAGCGTAATCCCACTCGCTCACAACTGGCGTGTCACTTTGTAGAAACGCTCAGTTTTTATTCACACTGCCTCACACGCTCGTGCTATAAGATAGGCAGCGCTGTTCCACCCGAGAAGATGCCGCAAGCCTGCGCACCGTGCAGGCGGCGCCCGCGGAGTACACGGCGGTCAGAACAGCCACACGCAGCTGGTCTCGAGCGGGAAATCCAGTTTTTTCGCTTCGTTTAAACAAGACGCGACCACCACCCCTTTTCCAATAATAGCAGCTCTCCTTGCACTCTCCGCGGGCGGCCGCGTATGTGTGCCTCGGCCGGCCTGACAAAGTCGTCGGCCGATATTGGCCGCGCATCCGATCGGCTAAGCCGGGCACGTTGCCCCTGCCGCCCCGCGCGCCGCCATAACCAGGCACGCTGGTCGTCGCGTTTCCGCCCCACGCAGATACTCTAATGATCGCCAACGTCGGCCGCCTCTATCTCTTTGTTGCTCCGCTCCCCCTCCTGTTCTTGCGCGCTTCGAGCGGCTGCTGCTGCTGTCGATGTTCGCCGTCGGTAAGCAGATCGAAAGTGGGGCCTGTCGGCGGCCAAACTTCGGCTGCTCACGACAGGTAGGGTCCTGCTCGTCCTTCGCAGGGAAAAAGCCGAAAGCGCGTGGCGAGGAATGAGCAAGGCATGGGCCGGCATGCGACTTCACAGTGCGCGAGCGCGTCTGCAGCGGCTCCTTTTTCAGGCGCTGTCGAAACTCGCGTTTCTGCTTGCGTTCTCGCGAGGGGATGCTATCGCACCCTTGTGCAATGAAAGGACGTGCGTCGGCAAAGATCACACGCCGCAGTAGACCAAAAAATTGCGAGATAAGCTTAACGAGTACCACCGGCCGAAGCCACTGTCCCTTCGTCTGCAGCGCCATGCCAAAGGCTTTTGTGTCTGGGTGTACGCCTGTTGTAACGTTCTGCCATCCTTAGAGATATTTCTCATTCAGGGGGAAAAGATACACTGTTGATAGTGTTCGGTCCTACACGACGGCCGTATAAGGAACATTAAGTTATTGCAGTTTCGATAGCGGGGATGTTTTATGTTTCGGTCCGCCAGAAAAGTCAACTTTGCCTGTCGCGCATACTGATCGCTTTATCTCATGGGAAATATAATGAAGTAAAATCGAGACAAGAAAAGAGAGCCCTTGTGAGATAACTTCACAGTGACACAGAAACGGGGGAAGAAGGGAAAAAACGGCGCCAGCGTTTGATGAGTTTATATGAGCCCAGTTCTGTTTGCGCCATTTTTTTTTTTTCCTTTCAGTCTATACCTTGCAGGAATGAGCTGATGGGCTTTGTTGGCCCATGGTGACAACACAGCGCAAAGAACGAGTCGATGTCCAGGTTTTTTACGCTCTGTTATCATCGTGCATACACCTTACAATTGCTTTCAAAAGTCCTAGCTGTATGTGCAATTCATTTAAAACACTGCAGTGCGAAGACCCCATTATGTAATTTTCGGCGTGGAAAAATTTTTCACTTGTCGTAAGTGTTTCAATGAGTTCGCAACTGGAAATTACTACGGTGTGCCAAAAGCAGCAACAATGGAGCTCAAGAACGCGTAGCAACCGAATGCGGTGGCTAACGCGTCGAGCCTGCGCACGTGAGCTTGGCTCCCGCCAGTGGCGCGACCACATCACGTTAGAGGCCATGGGTATATGTTCTCTATTTTCTGATTCTTTTTTTTCTACTTGGTCAAGAAATCTCAGTCGGCTTAACTCTTGATTCCCTTAAAACGGCTCTTGCACAAGAGAAGACCGCCGTAATTAATTGTCCTAAGGGCTGTCTTATCAATACTAGGAACCTGCGTAGTATGAGAAAAATATTGTTTGCCACGGCACAGCCTCTCCAGCAGCATGTGCTGTACTCCGAAGCGCAAAGTTAACGTGGTGTTGTAAAAACCAGATCAGCCTAAGCCACATATATTAGTT
This sequence comes from Amblyomma mixtum, assembly GCF_055824585.1. Lineage (NCBI taxonomy): Eukaryota > Metazoa > Arthropoda > Arachnida > Ixodida > Ixodidae > Amblyomma > Amblyomma mixtum. The sequence continues at coordinate 181,394,456 of NC_143014.1, forward strand.
TTGGGCAGATGAAAAAGAAATAAAAATAATGTTGTCCAGCCCGCACTGCCTAAGGCAAGCCTAAGCCACAAGAGGAACGCCAGCAGGTCTTATATGGGTGGGTCTTGCCGACGGGCACAATGGCCAATAATCTTCTTGTACATAGACATAATTCTGCCTTTCAAATCCATAAATGCATCAGTGCGCCGAACAAGGAATAGGTTAAAGACACACATGGCTGTAAAAACAATTTTTTTGTCGGTTTCAAAGCTGTTCCAATTTTTTATTTTTTTGAAGAGAGGTGGCAGCTGAAGGAACAGTGGCTTTTTTTATGCAAGTAGGGTAGTAGCCACTTTCAAGTGTCAACTTGAATACCTCTGCACAAAACCTTCTTTTGTTACGAGCATGTTATTACATTTTCATTCACCAACACACTGGTTTCATCCGCCTGAATCAGCCGTCAACAGCTCGATTGGCACGATGTCTTCGCGGGAGGACTGGATGCATGCGGCGCGACTGCTGTGTAGCGACACTCGTTTTCTGCTCCGCCTCATCTGCACCGAACGTCGGCACCATGCATCGTGAGCTCTGCGGCGTTTGCGTCGCGGCTCGCGCAGATTTTGGAGGCGCGCCTCTGCTTGTGTTATACAAACGGCACCATTTACAACAGAGGCAGCTGAGCGTTGCGAAAAGTAAAGAGAAAAAAAAACGAGAAAGAAAAAAAAAACGGACGCCGTCTTCTTTTAAGAGACGCACGAGCAATTTGTCTCAGGCAGAAACTCGCGTTGTCCGGGTAAATTTAGACCACTTTGTCTTTCTTAAGTGACCCCAACCTTGGCACCTGCGCTTAGTCAGCGGAAGCACTAGCGCGCAAGAAAAATGGATACTTAGCCGCACGTGTTTTCTTTCACAAATCAGCTGAGAAATGTCTCTGTTACGCCCTCCACGAAGGAACGACTCTTTTGCGTGCTGAGCAGCTGCACTGCGCTGCCGCGCATTTGGTTGCTCTGGTCTGTGACCAGCGTTTTGCGCTTCGGAGGTGCACTGATTTCAATGGTATCACTGCGTTACAGCTTACTAACTCTGAAGCAATGACGCGCCCGCTTTCGAGCTATATTTACGGCAAACTTGGACGTTACACGCGTTCCTGCGTCAGGAGGCGTTTGATCCTGCTTTTCTCCTCAACAGCACGACTGTTCAACAGTTGCTTGTCAAAGGCAGTGTCGCGTAAGTCTCTTTTGTTTTCACTGTCTTTCCGTGCGTGCCAAATTTCCCGGAGAAGACATACACTTCAGCAATAAGTTTTCTCGGGGCCGGATAGGTGTCCATGGTAAGCCTCGCTACTGCTGAGATACAAAACATAACACCGTAGCACATAGCATATGTAGCGATAATAATCGTGCAAAAAAAAAATTTGCACTTAAGAAAAAAAAAACGGGGTCAAATAACGTTTCTCGCTCTGTTCCTCCCTATACCCTCACTCTTTCCTTCTGCGCTCTAGAGTATTGATTTACACGTAACATACGCACACTGACGAGCAGTCACCGAACAAGGGCAGACAACTCCCTGGTAGCAGGAAATTTGCAACTTTGTCTTATAGCGAATATACTCTTCAGTGTGTTTCCCTTCATTACTTTTCTTTTTCTTTTTTAGTTCGATTTCCGTTTTTTCCATACGTCCAATCAAACGATCCCCCTGAGCAGCCAACGTCCCGCAGAAGATTTGCTTCTTTCCCCTCGTCGGCATCTGCAAACTGCGAAGAGCCTTGAACACAGCCTTTACATAGTGTCGAGGCTGGCTTCAAAACAGCATGTATATATACATGCGTCGGGAGCAAAGGTGGTGTATGGCACACGTGATAGCGTCGTTCGCTGTTCTCTTGTGACGCGCGTTTCGGCGTTCTCACAAACCTGGAGCGCCACGGATCGAAATGAGCAAACTGACATGCGTCTGGGCAAAAAACGGTCACCTCCTCGCTTGTCTCGACAGCGCGCACTGCCAGGAATCGAAAGAACTCTGACTTCAAAAAACCGGACGTGTTGGCACAATTCAGGCCGCGCGTCGGGTCTTTTTGTATACGACAACGTAATTGCAACTAAAGACGCCGTGCAGCAGCCGATATATGGCCGAGGCACATGACGCGTACAGTCTACAGATCGCTCACTAACCGGAATCACGAGGATCGTGTGTCCCTGCACCTTGCGTGGTACCTTCGACGCCGCAGGCGTTCTCGGTGCATCAGAAGGAGCTCCTGCGACGCTCTTAGCATATATGAAACGTGCCTGAAAGTGGAAAATATCCAGCAGTGTTTATTTAATGCAGCTTGCCCTAATCGCATCGAAGTCCCCGCATGAACAGAAAAAGCACAGCTGCTTAAATTAAAAAAAAAAGGGCGGCGTTTGGGGAAAGCTACCCATGCCTTTGATTTGCCAAAAGGCAAATTCATCGCAAAAAGGTGAATACTGCTCCAGCTAAGCGAGTCCTTACGCTTGCCTAGCAGATCAACTTTTCTTGCCAGCGCTACTGAATCCTTCTTTTTTTTCGCAATCCTAATAAAAGGTTCACGCGGCGGTTTTTGTTTCGATAACGTAAGGTGAAAAAAAAAAAAATACACCAACGCTTCCGTATAGGTCTCGCCCCGGAGAGTGCGCGAAAACTTACCTTAAAGGATCATCAAGAGTTGGTGCACGCGATCGGAAATAATGGAGCCGCCACGCGTGCGAAAGTTCAACGGAGTCGGAAAACGAAAAAGAAAACAGCGAAAAAGCATCACGGCCACACAATTTAACCGTCTAATCCACGAACATAAAGAAACATTGGCACCGGGTTATTGGCACACCGGAGGCATTGACGTGGCAATAAGCCGAGATCTAATATTTCGGATCACTGCCCACGTCTCGCCTTCCAAATCGCCAAAATAAAAATGTTACATTCCGCAGTTTCGTCGATATCGCGTGAAGATGAAAAAAAGAAAAGGATAACAAATCCCAACACAAAATCGGTAAAGCACTGTAAAATGCTTAAAAATTGAGCGTGCTCGTTCTTACTCTGTTCGTGTGCGCTACTCCCAGTGGCTGCCGTGGTATATATGTGCTACACCGCGCTCTCCTCTACGCTATCAACGTATTGCTTCCTTTTCTTTTTGCCTCCCTCTTACCTCGCCGTGAAGTTATTCCGAGGCGAATAGCGGCGCCCTGCCGGGAACCCTCCCGCCGCGGTTCGCTCTGCTCCAATACAGAAATGAAAAATTGCAGGTGCGCGGGGGGCCTCCTTGGAGTCAATAACGCTCGGTCCCCAAAGTAGCGCGGCAATTTCTTTCCGGATTAGAAGCGGCGGATCGTGTTGATTTTTCATTTAGGATTTCGCTCCAGATCTTTCCGAAGCACGCCGAAATTGGCCGCGTTGCGGGGCCCCCGGGCAGGGAATAAACAGTGACGGCCGTTCGCTATCTTTCTCTTAGCAGCGTCACGGCGACGCTCTTACCTCACCAACCGAGAGTGAGTACTCACACACATGGTGCGCATTTGTACGCTCACCAACCGAGAGTGAGTACTCACACACATGGTGCGCATTTGTACGCCGGCACACCACGGCGCACGTGTAGTTCGTGATAGCGCCGCTGTTCGTTCAGCTTGAGAGGTACAGCATGGCGGTTGTGCTTCGGCGGTCACGTATACGGCACTTTGGCATCTCATGAATACTCGCACGTCCGCATGCGTGGACTGTCGGGAAAGCATCCGGCAAGAGTCAGCGTATCTCAAACTTGCGACTGGCGCTTGCATCTCATTTAGCCCCCCTCCCGGTACAGGGGATCATGCTGCATGACCTGAGTGGGGCCTCTTAATATTGTCGTCCTCATCGGCAGTAAGGCGCGCCACTAATGTAGGTGCTTTCCAGTGTACGCGTCGCGTTCAGAATGGGAGAGCATGACGGTGCGTCCGCCCTCTCAACACGCCTCGTGCAGGCTATTCTTCTTCTTTTCTTTTTCTCATGGTGAATGGTATCACTCAGGTCTACGCTCAGAACAAAATGTTAGCCAATTATTCCGGATCTTATCAACAAACTTAATGATGTCGCAGGACACCATTAAGTTAACAGATAGCTATGTGCTCTTGGAGTCGCTAGAGAAGAAAAGCTTCACTCACACCCTTGGAAGCTGCCAAAATACTCAAGTGCATGAAGCAAGAGTATGCAAGTGCTAGAAAACAATAGCATTCGACTTTTTTTTTTCTCCTGATTGCGACAAAAAGAGGACACACAGAAGGATAATAAATTACAGGTAACACACCTCAGATCATCCGTACACGGCTGTCTCTGGAATAAAAAATGATCACCCTTTTGAATGCTATTACATGCTTGCGGGAACTCTTATAACAAAATCGATCCTGTTGGTCCTGTCGCGTTTCCATGTCGCAAGGCCTGACCTCCAGACGAACGTCTGCTGACATGAAAGAGTGTATGTGCGTGCTCAGCGCTTTCTCAAAAAAAAAAAAAAAAAGTGAGAGAAAGACAGACCTAGGAAGAGAAGGACTGAGAGAGAAAAGAAAGCGGAGAAACGATACCCTTCTCATGAAACTGCGGAGTTGTTAAACGCTGACTGCAGTCGATCGCAAGCGGGCGGAGAGAACGCATACACTGGCAACGAAAAGAAAAAAAATGGTAGTAAAGGAAACCCCGAGGGGACAACGAACGGCCAGCGAGGGAAAACACCGTCTGGAAAGGACAATAGGTAAAGAGAAACAACGGCAAAGAGTTGGGGATCAGGGCTTAGTTTTATCTGTTATTTATTTCTTAGTCATCACCAGATGACGGATGTCTATACGAACTTACCCGGCTCTTATCATATGCAAGACAATTCCCACATCTTTCCAACGCGCTGTTTCGACACCGCGATACAGACACACATGTGTACGCTCCCTCAGTATGCTGAATAGCGTGCAGACTGCCAGTTCTGATCTGCATTCGCGGGCGACTTTGCGTCACAGTTTGTCATATGTTGCTCGCTACTCACGTCGCTATTCAGCTGCTTCTCATGGAAAAGTCATGACAGCTGCTTTAAGTTTAGTCCCTCAATTTATTCCTTACCGTTTGTTTTTATTTTTTTGGTCTGCCACTCGATTCGTGTAACAAACCCGCCGAATTTATGCCGCTCACTCGGGTCCACGAGCTGCGAACTTATATGCATTCGTAGCGTTTCACTGCGCTGTCACCTATTTTGAACCTGATAAGTCGCTCTTGTCTAGTCTTTTGCGTCTTGACTATTTCGCGCCTCTAAAAAGAGCTAAATCTCTCGCGCGATCGACAACAGTTGTTCTCTCCTGCCGAGGGCGCAGTTATTCGTTATCGTATAAACTTATCGGAAACAGTGAGGTTTTCGGAATGTACGTAGAGCCCTTTAAAGCATCATGTAACGCGTCCGATCGGCAAACTCTAGTAAGATATTTGTCAGATGCCATTTGATGCAAAAAAAAAAAAATGTTTCCGTTAAGAAAACGCTATGTACCTTTTTGTACTGGTCAAAACTAATTTAGGCCGGTATACCTTCCCCACAAGCCTAGCGTATTACGACTATTTAAAAATGACAACATTACCGAAGGTGTTCACGAGGTTGGGGGCGTGTTTTGGAAGAAAGCATAAAACAAGGGATCACCACTGATTCATAACCGAAGCAATCTCCTGAGGACGACTGTCGAATGTGAAACGGACGCCATTTCGGCCGCGAACCCTCTTCATTGGCAAACCTCAGTAGTTCCGCGCAGGAGATGCGTCAAAGGGTAGACAGAAGCTTCCTCTGATGCCATTGTTTATATTGCTTTTTTTTTTCCGAGGCGAAATTTCCTTGTAATGTTATAGGGTGCTGAGAAGCGTTCATTGTACAATGCAGGGTTTCGTCTTTAGCGCTATTCTCCGGTCTGGCGCATACGCCTCCTTCGTGAGACTGCTGCTCTAAAAAGGCACCCACGACGCGGGCTTAAGCTGTGTCCGGAGCACATCGCAGCCGATGCGCGAGACAGTGCGCATGTAACATATGTAATCAGCACACTAACCACAAGCCGGAGTATACTCTAAAGTAATTTAGCCATTTTATTAGCTTGCGCATTTACAATATTCATGCGCACAAAACCAGAATATGACGCGTCTAAGCTGAATGTATATCAAGCTTTGAGCGTTCATAAGAAATGGTTTAAAAACTTACCGTTAGTTTCGTGCTTTCCGACTAATCAAGCTGCAAAGCTCGCATCAACGCAATCATGTCTTCAGCTACCATTCCCAGCGTCTCGCCGTAAAAAGCGTTGTCTTTCATAATGTCTGCAATTGTGCACACCTGCGTGACGAACTGCTTTCATATTCGCGTGAGGTTGCACACAATTTAATTCAACACAACTGAACGCGATGTACCAATTTAATTTCATCATGTCGAACAAAATGTATCGTATAGCCCTCCTTCATATCGAATAAAATAAGTTTATTTCGTCACGTGGTATCCTCAGAAACTGGAGGGAACTGCAGAAAGGGTTGCTTCTCCAACCTCTCCTTTCATGTCCACGAAAATAAAAAATAAGGCCTGCCTGTAGAGAATTTGGCGTTTCCGCACACTCCCTTTGGAGCAGCAGCAACATCGCATGCAAGAAAAGAAAAAAAAATCTACACGATACGCTTAGCAGTATGACACTACCCTAAAAATACATATATATAACGTAAAAAGCCGCTGCGGCGGCTCAGCGTTTATGGCACTCGGCTGCTGATCCGAAAGACGCGGGTTCGATCCCGGCCGCGGCGGTCACATTCCGATGAAGGCGAAATGCTAGAGGACCGTGTACTGTGCGATGTCAGTGCACGTTAAAGGACCCCAGGTGGTCGAAATTTCCGGAGCCCCTCACTACGGCGTCCCTCATAGCCTGAGTCGCTTTGGGACGTTAAACCCCCATAAACCATGAACCTATAACGTAAAAGGCATAACTCCACGCTCCAGGTATTCAACAACAACAAAAACTGGGTATAATAGTTAAATAATGTTACAGCTTTTGTTTTCATTCTGTAACTTGAAACAAAACTGATATTTAAAGCAGTTCACAATTCGTTAGGCATAACCGACTCGACAATTCTATGCACAACAGTAAAGTGACTATAAAAGCCAGCGCCTGAAAGACAAAATTGTATGAACAACAACAACGCCAAAAAAAATGGCTGAGGCTTAGCTAAGGTTAAGCCTAGTCAGATGCGAAGCATATTGATGGCTAGGCTTGGTAACACATGGCTTTCCTTGGTTGACGTTCATCCCGCTCTTCATCGGTCTCTGTGGCACGCTGAAGCTTTCGCTTCTCGTTCAAATCAGCCCTGCTTCTAGGCGGCATCCCAACACCTGGCCGCCTCGTAAGTGCCCGGAGAGCGAGGCAAGCTGAGCTTTATACCGCTGCTGTAGCGTCACGTGGTCAGCTGCAGCGCCTCTGATGTGGAGCCTCCACCGCCGCGGCCGACCGCGCGAACCGGCAGCCCATCTCTCCTCTGCTGTGACGTCATGTTGTCACGTGGTCAGCCGCCGCGCCTCTGATGTGGAGCCTCCACCGCCGCGGCCAACCGCGCGAACCGGCAGCCCATCTCTCCTCTGCTGTGACGTCATGTTGTCACGTGGTGTCACGTGGTCACGCTAAAGGTCAATGGTAGCTCCACCGCCGCGCTCGACGGGCTGTAGTGTAGCTCTAGTAATATGCTTCGCATAAAAAAAACTTCTCGAGGGACGTCTTATCATTCCCGTAGTCCGCAAAAAAAAGCACTTCACGGTGAAAACACATGCCACACTGTGACATGCAATTGCACTGTAAAACAAAGACAGATATACGCTTTACGGGAGCGAAGGTTGTGCGCATACCCAGTAGATAAATTCGTAGATCGCACAAAGCTCCCTGTACGCGCAGGAAAATAAATCAAGGCCACCAAATGCTTAGCTGCTAATACAGACGGCAGTAACAAAAAAAAAAAAAAGAGTTGTAGTATTCCAATATATAGGCAGGAGTAGGCATGGGCTAGCGCCCCCCGTGTCTTTTCGAATAAACGGGCATCAGAAGATTGGAGCCAATCGCAGGAATTAAAGGCACTATACTTCATTATCTCCCGAATCCTGAAACTGTGCAAGCTCTTCTTTTTGTTGTTTCTTTTGCTAGCAGCTAGCACTGTAAAACTATGTGTGCTCATTTCGATCTTCGTAAGGAACCCCCTCTGTCGTGTTTGTAAACTCTGACGGTCAGGCACGTATCCAAGAAGGGGCCCGAGGGGTCCATTCCCGCCCCTCCCCCTTGAATTCCTTCGGCAATGCTCTTGTTCGGCATGCGATGCCCTGCAACACCCCCCCCCCCCCTCCCCCCAGACCCCCCTTTCAGGGGCCCCTCCCGAAAAAATCCCGGCTACGTACCTACATGCTGTGGGTGTAATAAGAAAATAAGGAGTTCCACGCAAAGCTTTGGGAGCCTGGGTGAATTGTGACTCCTTTTCTCGCGACATTACTTTCCAGGATATACTACAAGAAGCTTCGGACACCTCTATAAATAAGCCGCCGCGGTGGCTAAGCGGTTATGGTGCTCGGCTGCTGACCCGAAAGACGCGGGTTCGATCCCGGCCGCGGCGGCTGGAATTTCTTTGGAGGAGAAATTCTAGAGGCCCGTGTACTGTGCGATGTCAGTGCACGTTAAAGAACCCCAGGTGGTCGAAATTTCCGGAGCCCTCCACTACGGCGTCTCTCATAGCCTCAGTCGCTTTGGGACGTTAAACCCCATAAACCAAACCAAACCAAACCTCTATAAATAACTGTCACTTGCGCAAGCGAAACTTGCTGAAAAGTATAGTGCGACGCAAGACGTGGACACCACAAGAGAGAAGGAGCGAAAACGACGTGAGGTTTAGCCCGGGGCACACACGCTCGTGTGTCTGCGGTCCTTCTCGTGTCCGTGTCTTGTGCCGCGCAATGATTTTGAAGTCATGTCGCACCAACTCGCGCGAACTGCCACACTGCGCAAGCGAGGCGTTGCTCGCTTTGGGCCGTCCTGTTCGAAAGCATGGCTCGCACGTCTTGGCCGTATATGGTGCAACGGCTCACTGTGTATGGTGTGGAGTTCCAGTGCGAGGTTATCTGTACTGCTTCCTGTTTTCTTCATTCCCTTTTGTACCTTTTGTATTGTCATTCGTTGTAATATATAATTGGTTATCAGGAAATGGAAAGCGCAGTCACTGTCTCAGTCCTCGGCAGACACCTCAACCGCGCCGTGAGGGAAGGGAGGAAGGCTGGAGTGAAAGAGAGAAAGAGGTGCCGTAGTGGAGCGCTCGGGCGTAATTTCTACCCCCTGGGGGTCCTTAACGTCCACTGACATCGCACAGCGCACGGGCGCCTTTTTTTGCGTTTCGTTCCGCACCGGTGTACCGCGCCCATGCCAGCCAGCCAAGAGTCGTAGTATTCTTGCCGCGCAAATTTAGCTGGCCTCGCCGCAGCGCTCGTTGCTGGAAGTCATATAGCTGCGACGCGCGTCCATGTCCTCTGTCATATCAGCCTCGCAGATGCCTAATGACGCCGCGTTCTGCTGCTGGCGTTCTTCGCCACTAGCGAACAGGTCCTTTAATCAGGCCCTCGCTCTGCCGAGCGCCACGGAGCGGTGGCGCTGTGTCCTATCGTGATGTGTGAGTTGCCGCTCGCGACGTGACACTTCAAAGAGTGTGCCGCGCGGGTTCTCTGCTGGCAGCCCAGGTAGCGGTACCACTCTTTTCTCTGCTATTTCCTTCTCGGTTACAGAACGGTGATATCACGGGCATACTTTGAACCGCGCGGCGAAGTTTTCTTCAATATTCTTTCGTTGGGCTGACCGAGAGGGTGGACAATTATTCTGGTAGTTATCAGGGCATCGTTAGAAACTCGAAGAAGGCAACTCGTACTGAAACATGCTACTACAGACAAGGGTCGAGGCGGTGTCTTTTTCCGCGTTCTTTGAAGAGTTCGGACTCGGCGGATACCTTTTGCACTGGCAGCGACGTATACCTCCTTCTCGCCCGACGTTATTCAGCCCAGGAAACTATATAAAAGGCCACAGTCCTCGCAACCAATGGGTGCATAAAGGAATAGCCTCGCTAATCTGGCTTTTGAAATGGAATTCCGGATTCTAGGCGCGCATTAGTAAAGTGAAAACAACGCTGATAGCGCTTGTGCACTGTTGTACTCTCCTATTTTCATGTGCATCTGTTGTGCTATGAATAATAACAGACTTGTACTATTCGCATGACACTTGCGATGTTGCGCCAATGGGCTCATGATGGTTACTGCCCTCCCACCCAGTCTATAATGTAAATATGCGCAAGGACATGTAACCTACCCTTGTTCGCGACAAACCTGTCATTACTCCTATTCTGCGCACCTTTTGTCCTATGAGTGGTTTGTAACTAGGCAGAGAACATGCGCGCATCAGGAAATATTGCAAGTGCCTGCAAAGGTAATGGCGCTATTTTATAAGTTGCAACTTTCTTCCTCAGCAACGTCACTGCGCGGCTTTGAGTAAAAAAAAAAAAAAAGAGAAAGAAAAGACCAAAGTAACCTTGCAAAATAAAGCAAGAGTGATATGAAAAGCAGGAAATTTCGTGTTTGTGCTCAAAAGCTTTTCAAATTTCTAGGCGCTCTTTCTTTCTTCCTGTTTAACGTTACGTTACACTTATAATTTTTCTTTCCGTAGCTCGCTGCGTTGTCCTTAACTTAAGCTGAACCCTCTTTGTTAGCCTCCACGTTTCTGCCCCATAGGTGAGTACCGGTAAGAAACAGCTGTTGTATGCTTTTCTCTTGGGGGATATTGGTAAACTGTCATTCATGATCTGAGAGAACCTTTCATATCGGAAGCGGGCGGAGTGGTTGAGGGAACAAACGCGGGTTAATGACACCCTAGTGGAAACCAAGACGGAGAAATAAGCTTGGGCAGGGTATGTAATGCAAAGGCAAGGTAACCGCTGGTCCTTAAGGGTAACGGAGTGGATTACAAGAGAAGGCAAGCGTAGCAGGGAGAGGCAGAAAGTTAGGTAGGCGGATGAGATTAAGAAGTTTGCGGGGATACGGTGTCCACAACTGGCAAAGGACAGGGCTAATTGGAGAGACATGGGAGAGGCCTTTGCCCTGCAGTGGGCGTAGTCAGACTGATGATTATTATGATGATTATGATGATGATGATGATACACGGTGCGGTGAGAGCCTCATGTTGATTCCTCCTCTATCCATGTTCAGGAAATCAACCATGCCGAAATTACTAACCAGAACTTCCGCTTATTTTTTTTCGTGAGGTGAACCGCTTATGGTTTCCAATCTCAGCTCCATTTAAAGCCAGTGCGTCAGAAGAAGAAACCTCTGTACCGCCGAGAGAAAATCAAGTTGAGTATGATCATGGGACGGTTTAATTTATACATCGTGTTTGGAGGGCTAAAAACAATATCTGAGTGCAGAGAGGGGGCCGCGAAGAAACAGCAGCTACGAGAGCAAGACACACGTGCTGGCTCTCGAAGCGCACCAACGCCACTAGGCCCGAAGCTCTTGCAATACTAGAAATAAATAAAGGATTTCCAGGTCAAAGTCAAATGCGAAAGGAAAGAATGCCACTGAGCGTACTACCGACAGCTTTTTCGAGAAGACTCCAGAGATTGCCGTCTATCTGCGCCCTATAATTTCCCGCCGCCTGTCTGACGAGCTTTGTGTCTTTATTCTGCGAGTTTATCAAGCCCACGCGCTTCAAGCAAGTCGTAAAGTCACACAAAGAGCTGCCTACGCGGTTGCCCGCTGTTTCCCCAGCTCGCCTTCTAAACTTCTTTACGGTCGTAGAGCGACGGCAAGTAGCAACACGCAGACGAGACGTGCCGCGTTTTCTGGCTTCTGTAAAAGTCCGCACCCGAAATGAGTTCTCGGAGCCGACCCCTTCCTGGAGTACGCGTCGATTCACCGGTGTCAGATTCCCGGGAGCAGCGAACGATATTTACGACGGCCTCGCCATCGGTGCGCAACTGCCGCCCGCGACGGGCTCGCGCGTGGGGGCCGTGCGTTGGGCGGCAGCGCGACACAGGTGCCACACGCCCTCGAAGCTTCAGCTCCGGCGTGGGAAAACGAGAAAAATCGCTCCAAAAAGTCGCCACCGCGCAGTCGCACACGTATACGACCGACTTTCCTCGAGATTAACGAGCCCGTTTCAATTCTTCCCGCGCCCCTCCCGGCCGGAGGAAGAGACTTGAATGCCGGTCCATTGACCACCGCCATCCGCGAGGAGGAAAGCTGTCGCCGAAAACGCGTACGGGGTATATAACATGGCCAGAATCGAGCCACAATCGGAGAGGCCACGCTGTCGGCACCCGCGATTCTCGGAGATGGGCCGCCGATATCGGGGGAAGTGTGTATCGGAGGGCGAACGGCTGCTGCTCTCGGGGCAAGACTTGAAAGCAAACGTGCGCGGGAAGGGAGAATAAAAGCGGCAGCCGATACAGGCCGCCGCCGCCCCGCGCGACATCAATGGGAGTGCGTTGTTCGCGATGTGAAGCAATCTCGCGGCGCGCAGCGGCTCCCTCAGAGCGCGCGGTTTCGGTGGCTGCTCGGCGGAGGCCTGCTTGTGCGTGTCTGTGCGCAGTACGCGGGCTCGGTTATGTGTTTACGCACACACGCACGCACACGCTTTGGTAAGCCGCCCCTCCTGCGCCTCCGGGGCGCTGCCCTTGAGCGCGGCCGCGCAGACTCCAATGCGGCGCTGACAGGCGTGTGCGGACTACCGCAGCGCAGCACCACAGGCGTGACGTCATTATGTGGCCTAATTAGCGTAACTGGACGACGAAGTCTGTTTTAACTGGCACACAGCGAGCGCACGTGGCCTTTGCGGGGAAATTTGAACGGAGCTGGGGAGAACCATGCAGCCGAGTAAATACGGCGTGGTGTATTCGCAAGTACTTTTTTTCTTTCTCCAGCGGAGATGACATCCGTAATTTAATCAAGGGGTGTACCGGCAACAGCAATCGTTGCTCTGGCTGTGTTGAGGAATGCGCTAGAGGCGAAGATGGGTTGAAGGCCGTGGCAGTGAAAGCAGCGGCGCTGGAGACCGTCCTCCCGCTTTTTTGCCCTTTTCCCGACTACGCCTCAAGACCCACGTATCATCCAAGTTAACGCCTGGAAGAAAACAAACTCCTGGCTCCGAGATTCGACGGAATTATTTCAAGACGTCATTCGCAATCATCAAATTCAATGCGCCTCGAAGGTATTCTCTGCACCACTCAGATAGGAACGGCAATAAAAGATCGGAATGCTGCTTGGCAGACGACACCGGGGTCGCGTGACATCACCTCGATGGCGTCGTACGAAATGCGCTGCTCGCTGCCTAAAAGTTCGGATGCTATTATCGCCATCTTCATCACAGCTGAAAGACGGCTCCGGCGAAGTACAGCGAGACATTTCTGAAATGAAGGCAGCAAATTTTCCCCAGACTACCGACGAGGCATCAAGGTCCGAGACCCCGTGAGAAAGCTGAGCTCCTGTTGCCGACGGTATCAACAGCTGTCAACACCGGAGGCCCCTCAATAAAAAGATATGGCTTTTTGAAAACTGGTATGCGAAACAGAGAGAGAGGAATAATTTAGTAACACGGGGAAGGAGCGACTTCACAACTGGAAAAACTTGCTACCCCAGATTGCTATAGATTAGTAAGCTGAAAGGAAGACGAAGCGTGAAGGAAGGCGGTGGTATTCTTTAAGAATGGATATCATTTCATCATCGCTTTACGCGAAAAACACGTGGGTAATTTAAGAGCAACGCAGCTCCTATATTGTACCCATTAGCTGTCACCACTGTTCGGGTATAGCCACCACGACTCCGCTACCTCATCCGGAACTTGCATGTGCTTTCTTTCCTCCCTGAAACAGAGCACTCCTCAAGCAGCCTTTCAACGAAAGCAATGTATACTTGCAAAGCATCTCCTCTCTGGAAGTAATATTGCGTGTTCGGTCGTACATCATCTGGTTCCGTAACTCGAAGTCCCCTGTGAACCGCGCACAGCCATCGCAAACCTTCCATGACCGCCCCTGGTGGCTGTTATTTCACCCCGCTTTCCTGTATCCACCAGCGGCGAATACACTAGTATGTATATGTGCGAGTTGGCGTCGCTATTTCGCATCACGCTTCCGCACTAGCTCCGCCGACCATGACCTGGGTGCAAATTAAGTAACGTGGGAGCGCGTGAGGTTCTCATGCAGATCGCTGCAGGCTTGCGCGCTGGGGCTCCCGGCCGCATTTCGTAACGCAAGGGTTCCAAAGGCCACGCCGTGATCCCTGAGCAAGTGCGTTCGCCCGAGGTCACGGTTTGCTCAACTCGACACGCTACAATACGCGTGCTAAACCACCGCGAGGACAGTGCTAATGAGCGCGCGAGTTACTCTTGTTCTGTGTCCGCCGAAAAACGGGTCTGCGGGACGCGGCCAGAGTTATTAATCTTTCGCGAACGGCATGCCTCGAAGCGGAGATGCGGGCGTTAAACCAGCCACGCCCGATGTATTAGGCTTGCAGCGGAGTGCCGAACCGCTCTAGATGTCAGTTTTTACTGCCGAAAGCCATTTATGAGGGCTTAGGGGGAGCGGGAGCGGAAAATCTGGTCGCTGTCGTCTGAAGGTTGACGCAGCCACCGTGAGGACTCGTGTGCATACGGACACGCGCGGGCGCGCACACAGGTGCCAAAAAAACGCACGCACACACACACACACACACACACACACACACACACACGCGCGCGCGCGCGCGCGCGCACGCACGCACGCACGCACACACACGCACGCACGCACGCACGCACGCACGGACACACACACACACGCACGGACACACACACACACACACACACACACACACACACACACACACACACACACACACACACACACACACACTCAGAGCATGGGCCTGAGCGCCGCGATAGCAACAAAACAACAGTGCGAAAGGGCGACCACATCAAATAGAATTAAAGCCAGACTACATCGCAGACAGGCATAAAATACTGACTTTGCATTTTATTTCATTGGTTGTCAGGGAATGCAGTGCGTCGTTGAAAAGCACACCCAATGACCCCTCAGTGAGTTCTGTATCCAACAAATAAATATGGTATCTGATTAATGCGACATATTCATCTACACCAATTTTTTTTTTTTCTTGGAGGTATAAACGGTGTGTAATTCTTGCAGAGGTGTTATAGGTCGCGACCGTATTTGCTGTGAGGCCAGTGTGCTGAGTAGCGCTGTTGTTTCCTACGTTTGGTTTGCTGTTCCAAACTTTTTTTCTCTAATCTAGCGCTACAAGCACTCGCTTTTATTTTATTTATGCTGCCAACTTGCCAATGTACCGTTATGAAGTGCTTAGAATTTTCTTTCTTTCTTTCTTTCTTTCTTTCTTTCTTTCTTTCTTTCTTTCTTTCTTTCTTTCTTTCTTTCTTTCTTTCTTTCTTTCTTTCTTTCTTTCTTTCTTTCTTTCTTTCTTTCTCTCTTCCTTCCTTTCTCTCTTCCTTTCTTTCTTTCTTTCTTTCTTTCTTCCTTTATTTATTTTTTTAAACCACATTATATTACCTCCGAGCGCCAGCCTTGCTTTTCAGTCAGGCATACGCAAGTGCGTAGCGCCCGACAAAGCTATAAGTTGTTGAAGTGCAGAGCTGCGTTCCACTCACTGCGTAAATTTTCGTTCATGTCGCAGCATCCAAAACTGCGTCCGTACATCCACGATAGGCTGTGGAGGCCCCCCAGTGCAGCAGGCGCGACAGTAACACGAGTTGCGACACCCCGAGCCCAAGTGGATTTGACGCGCCCACGCACACCATGCCACGGTCACGGCCGCTCGATCTTTCGTAGGAGAGATCGAGCAGCCGTGACCGCGGAACGTACTACTTGTTCTTCTTTATTCTCTCTCTCCCTCTTTTCGTGCCCCTCATCTTTTCTATCACGGCGCGGTAGAGGTGTTCGCTCCTACAGCATACAGACACGTAATTTTAGTCGCATGTTTTCTTCTCTGTAAATGACGCATAAGGCACATTAGGCGCAGGACATTGCATGGATCCCCGCGTGGTGTTCGCCTACTGCCGCCTAATAACTTATAATTAAATTTATTCTCTCATGCTGTTTCGGTTTCATCAGTCGAGTGATGGCTGTCTGTGAGTGATGTGTGAGTGATGGCTGTGAGTCTGGGTCACGCAGGGCAAGAAAAGAAAAAACTGAAATAGAGCGGCTTGCACGCCCTTTGTCTTCGTTCCAGTTCACGAAGCAGGCAGACGTAAGCGCTGTAGTGAATTAAAGCTATCAGTCGGCGATTATACTGCAGGTTTTTTTTTTTTTTATGCCTCACGTGACGTAAACATGCGTCACAGTCATCGTTCGGTTGTTGAAACCGAAACGTCATCAGAGCCTGGCTGACGCTGTGCCGGTCGCATTGCAGCTCATCATAAAAAATTCGTACTTGACTGTAGAGACAGGGATCGTTACCTGCATGTGCGGTCGTCAGAAAATGCTTTCACCATGCGCTGCACCGAAATCTCTTGGTTTAAGAGAGGAAGGGCATGCACGAAGCAGCAGCTTCGAAGAATGCGTAAGTTAATAGTATAAGCCATTTCGCACAGTGCGATACCCCTGGAAGCAGCTGCGACAGTGTTTTAAAGCGGATAGTGGAACAATGCAACCCCTGCCTCGGTGGGAAACGGTCTCAGAGCGATAGTTCCTACCAATTTCCTCTACTGGAGATGCGCTAAGGCGATAAGGTCATATTAAAAGCAACAAAGGCGTTTCTCAACAAACTGAAACACGGCACGAAAACTTGCACTGCCTGCGGAAGCAAGCCCATTCACCTCTGTATTTTCTGATTGTAGGTTTGGACAGAGATGCATCTATTTTTTTTATCAGAGCAAAAATAATCTTTCTGATCAACTGGATTTTGTCTTAGCAATGTGTATAATTAGAAAGTGGTAATGTGCTGACCGACGCAAACTGCCACGAGCAATAGTGACTAAATTCAGAAACGAACTTCAGTACACGATGGACTCGATCGACCCGATGGACCCGACTCGACGGACCCGACCTGACCGGTCGGAAAACTCGGCCTCACCACGCAACTTGGCATCTCGGGACATTCATCGACATTCTTTGAGTTTCACCCCACATTGTGATGTAGAGGTTGGTCGAACGTGGAAGCATCTGACGCCAGCTCGTGATGACCCCTCGCATTCTGCATTAGCTACCACGAATTCCGGGCATAAGGACGACAGCTTCCAGTACGCTTCCACTCTGTCTACGACCATTCCAGCAATAATGCCAGACCCTATCTTTGCCCACTCAAGAAGGACGCTGCCTGCGGTGCTATTAACCTTGCACCGTAATGGTGCAGGGGCATTACAGAAGGCGGATCAGGTTTCCCAAACAACCTGCGACCAAATAGCTCCATGACGTCACGCGATATGCGCGCAAGGTTCCCGCCCAGCGTAGGCCGTGTCAGCTCTCCGCCAAGGATACCAGGGCTGTTTATAAAAGCCGAGCCAACCGCGCAGTCCTGACGAGGCCGACGTGCACTGCGTTGTGGAGGCACGCGAACGAGACGCCATGTGGATCGTGTTGTTTCCCCGGCTAGGGACTTTTGGCGCCGGCGGCCCCTCCCCGGTTGCTCTGAGGAGAGCCCGCAACAGGAGCCGGCGCGCGCTCTGGTCATCTTCAACTGTTGTCGATCTCTGCGTACGTCGCTGCGCCCATGTATGCGTTGGACGCGAATGCGGCCCGGCCCGTCGTTACGCACCTGTTTACTCGGAGGAGCGCACCCGGCTCCCCTCCTTTTAACGTTTTCCTTGCCCCCATCGCAACGCTCGTTCGGCTCGTGTCAAAGTCGCCGCCTACTAGGCCCACGCATTCGGCGAGTGGTAAATGTTCAGAAACAGCGGCCGGAATTAGGAAGGGGAAAGGGCGCCTGTGTTTAAGCTGGAGCCGAACACGGGAACGTCGACAGGTGAGTCACTCGTGCCGTACTTTTGAAAGGGGCATGGTGCCCAAAAAGACAGACGGCCAAACCTCGAATAAACATTTCTCCGCCAAACAACGAAAGCTTCGTCCATGTTTTGGTTTATTCCCTGTCTGCCCTTTTTATATTCCTTTATTAATTGCGGCTGAACCGAAAACTGGAAATGAATTATGGCTCCACATACATTGAGCAACTCGTTCAAATGTCTCGGCTTCTTCTCATTGTGTGTGCCACGCCAACATACTGGCAGCGAGGTAATATCACATTTTCCCGCTCACATATGTACAATATGTACGGCACCTCGTGATCCACTGAAGAGGGGTGAAAAAAATCAGCTGCCAGTTGGGAAAAAAAAAAAATCAGTATGTGAGCTTCCGTGCACGTTGAATTGAGGTTAACTGAAGCTGCCAGCAATCCTCTGACGTCACTGTGACAGCGTAAAAGCCCCGCTTCCCTTTTATCTTTATCGTCAGGCCGAAGACTTTATTGACTAAACACGCCTGGCTTTTCGCATCTAGAACATTTTTTACCGCCCAAGGCTTCGCTCTGCGCACACCACTTGTTAAGGAAACGCCCTTGTGCGTGGCATGTATATTGTGCGTGCGGAGGTATAAGACTTCGCGCCGAATCTTTCTCGCTACGTCATCGTTTAACTTTGTTATTTTTCTTGTTTGAATTGTAGTTCATCGCTGCGCAACATCAGCAAATAGCGGCCAGGAGGCCTCGTCGCGAATAAACAACGGCCTGTCCGAAAGATGGCGTGTACGCTTGCCTGCGCCGATGGTTGGTTCGTGCTGAGATAATGAATGAAAAAAAAAAAAAGAAAGAAGGCACGCTTAGTCATACACTCAAGAGCCAAATGTTTCAGAGCTGCAAGTTGTCTTTCGAGGGAGGAGACAAAAGAAGATGCAAAAACAAGATAAAAATGTTAGATTGCGAGTCGGTTGTGTTTCTTCGCTTCAGAGCGGACCCTCTTCGACGAGGTGGTCCCGCGGGAGTATATTATTGGAAAGCCGATGGCGTCGTCAGATCTTGAACGGCCGCGCTGCGAAAGGCAGCTTGCCAGCAGACCACCGTTTTAGCAGGCGCGTTCGGGCAAGCAGGTCCACCTCCAGCAGCAGCAAAAGTTGCGGGAAGCCGTTGAATGGATCACTGTCTCCACGGTGGATTCCATGCCGACTGTTTGGAGAGCGTCTTCTTTTTGGCGCAACTTCGTGTATACAGTGCGCAACGTGGACTCGTATAGTTACTCTGACGACCTGCAGGCCTGTCGCGTTCAACTTGAGGTTACGCATGGTGGGCGGAAAGTTATTTGTGGCTTCGGTGCGTTTCAGTAACAACGCAGTAATTGGCAAGTCCGTTATTGGGCAGCGTCTAGGTCCCCGGCCGGTGGGCAGTCGCAAATAGCTGGCCACAGCACGACGCTATTGTTTGCTGTCGCATTTCGCCAACCAGAAATCGAACTTCCCGACAAACGACTTCGTAAATTCTGCGCTCAGTGAAGCACAGCTGACGGTAATTGATTGCATTTCAGAAATTCGACAGATTTTGAACGAATAAATTTTTGCGTGCCAGCCTGCACACGGGCCATTTCGCGCTCGGTATATGTACAGAGCTGCGCATTCATTTGGACCGCTTGTAATTTGCTTAACGCGCACAGGAGTCGCTGTATGTTGGCGGACCGCCTCTATGAAAGCGCGGTCATGTACTGATTTAAAAGGGGAAGGGCGGTGGTCTAGCTCCCAGCTAGAAAGTTTCTGTTGTAAAACCTCGCTTATAAACTCCTTTTTCATAGGAATGAATTTTCAAAAGCCAATAGCGTTCATGAGACCGCTCCGCTCCCAACCACCTCGTCCACGCTCTGGCCACAAATGCTCCCCTAACGCGACCTCGAATTGATTCAAACCCACGAACTGCCACTCAGGAACAGGACGCGCCATTGACAATGAGTCACCGCGGCCTGTGAAAAACAAAACATAAAAAAGAGGTGGTAAAAAAGGAAGAATGCGACGAAAGGAGACAAGTGGCGGGCACGCTCATGAATAGAACAATGCCAAGTGTTCTTCAGCACAATAGATGTCTTCAAAAAGAACGCGCGTGAACGAGAGTACCCAAGTGAAGCAGTTTGGCAGTATGTATTTTTTACCCATTACCCGATTCACAAGTAATTATGAGTCCTCTGTCGGCTTCTATGTGCGGCGAGACGCAAACGACTTCTGACTTCACGCCGATTCATAAAAAGTGTATTTGTGTCTCGCAAACCTGACAACAACAAAAGTAAACTGAAGCAAAATACAGCAGTGCATGCAAGACTATAACACCCAAATGGCCAGAAATGGAGGAAGTACTACGTACGTCAAACGTGCAAACTCGCCAAGGTGGCTCGGTGACTAGTATTTCTTCGCATTTTCATGGATGCGAAATGCACGCGGGTTCATAAGCAAAGTTAATGGTATACGCTAATGAACCCTAGGAGGTTGAGGTTAATGAGGCCTTCACCCCAACGTGATGTATAGCTTTGACGCACAATGCGTTATTTTTAAGGATACAATTCTAGATTACCATTCAGAACAAGCATTCCACTGGTAAATTGGTAATTTGGTTTTTCAGAAAAGGAAATGGCGCAGTATCTGTCTCACATATTTCGGCGGACACCTGGACCACGCCGTAAGGGAAGGTAGGAAGGTGGGAGTGAAAGAAGAAAGAGAGAAAGAAGTGCCGTAGTGGAGGTCTCCGGAATAATTTCGACCACCTGGGGATCTTTAACGTGCACTGACATCGCACAGCACACGGGCGCCTCTTGCGCTTCGCCTCCATCGAAACGCGGCCACCGCGGTCGGGTTCGAACCCGGGTACTCCGGCTCGGTGGACGGGCACCTTACCTTGCCAGATGCAATTTCAGACCACCCAATAAAAATCATGCAATTCGGCTCCTAACCAGGAAATAATTCCGAAAGCAGTCTTCCCATCTACAAATAGTGACGTTCTCGTCCGACACAGTGCCGTCCCGAACGCCGCCTGTCCTTCCCGGCCTTTTGCTACTTTTGTACACGCCGTCACTCTTTTCGTTCATTACGCTCTCTTTTAGCCCGCTTCTCAAGAGCAGACTTGTCGCGTACGCAGGAGAGTGCTCACCGTCGCCGTCGCTCGGGCGCACGTCACAGGGCGCGCGACAAAGCGCTTCCCGCACTCGCCTAGGCAGTGCTAAACAAAAGGTGTCGCTGTCATGTGCGCCGACGCCAAGTCGCGCAGGGGAGACAAAAGGGAGGGCGGGGAATCCCTATGGAATTCGCGCGCCACGCGCCTGCGCCGCGTAAAAATCCAGTCCGAAACGGGGGCGAGAAGGAAGAGGGTGAAGGGGTGGCAGTTTCAGCTCATGCGCCCTTCGCCACCCATCGCCGCCACGCGCGGCGCGCGGCTTCGCTCAGCTCCGCGCGGGACCTACCGAGTCCTCCGTCCGTCGTGAGGAGTTGAGTGAGCACGCGTGCGGCCGCCGCTGGCCCAGCCGCGACTGCTTCGGGGAACGCTAGACTTTTACGATGTCATGCTTCGAATGCCAAGGGCGACGGCCCACTCCTCCTTCCTCCGCCTAATTCCTCCCGCCGCGGGCATTCCTGGCAAGCCGCGCACAAGGCCCTGCCTCCGTGTTCTCTGTGCCTCTCGTCTTCCATTCATGTCTTCGCTCGTTCGTCCCGGGGGCGTCGCGGTTTCCCCGGCGCGCCGCGGGCCCGACCGTCCGCGGCACCGCCGAACGGGTTTCGCTCGACTCTGTTCGGCCGCCCGGGCCTGCTCCGGCGGCCGGCGAACAAGCAGATCGGGGGAGAGCCACTTCGAATGCCCCTCGCGCGCTGAGCGTAGGAAAATAAACGGCCGGTACGCGCGACGCGCGCGGCGGAAGTGAAGCCCTATAGCTTCTCCGATCGGATCCTGCGGAAAAAAATAAGAAAAATGAAGGAGCTTGGTCCGCCGCCGCGAATAAACATACTTTCGGTTCGCTTCATATACATGCGCTCTCTCGGAAGGACTCCCGCGACGACCGGCCGCGGCTGGCCTCGAGCCCCGCGAGCGCTGTGGATCTGCTTATCTCTGCCTGTCACACCGGTGCTCTCTTCGCTTGACTTGGTCTACGTGTTACGGGCCGCCGGCGCGTTCGGCGTTTTCAAGTCACGTGTGCCGCCTCAAGGTGAACGCTGCACCTAAAAGAAGCTTGCGCTCGCCGTGCTAATCGGGTTTGCTGCGCGGCTTCCGAGTTAGTTTGCTGCGGTGGTGAAATCATACGCCTGGCGATTGCTAAAAGCGCCCGATGAAGACGCCACCCTGTATTTGATGCTAGTTTGAGACAAACCACATAAATGCTAAAAAGACATCAAGACATGGCACTACGCGTAACGAAGTTGGCAAACAATTCCTAAAGAAAGAAAGAAAGAAAGAAAGAAAGCAGGAAAGAAAGAAAGAAAGAGAAAGAAAGAAAGAAAGAAAGAAAGAAAGAAAGAAAGAAAGAAAGAAAGAAAGAAAGAAAGAAAGAAAGAAAGAAAGAAAGAAAGAAAGAGAACTCAATGAGCGCAGCTGTTGCCTCTACGTGAAGATCCATTTCAGAGGCTATACATCCGCCCTCTCCTGACCCTTTTTTTAGGCGCTCGGAATAAAAGATTCTACTACCATTTTCGAAAACTTCGCGGTTAAGGAAAAACTCGTTCCGACCCAGGACGACTCGCCGGGAGACCCTTGGCGTCTGTGCTTCACAGATTCGCATTATCTGACCTAACAGCCAGGCGGCGCGGCGAAGCCGTGATTGAATCAGTTTCGCAAGCCGTATCTTTGTTCGAGCGTACTTGTGAAGTTGTCAATACAGCCCCGGGGTCATTAAGATATGTGTCTCCCTCGCTCGCGTATTACGTCAGGGGCTTCGCAGTATATGGAGCAGATTGCCCCGCGCCGCATTCGGCCGACGTCTGGCCGACCCAGAACGCGTGCGACGCAAGTGGCATTCCGTGCGCCTCGTGGTGGGACGAAACAGAGCCAGTGGATCAGCTTACGCAAAGCGTGCGGCGAGAAGCCGAATACAATTGTCGCAATGGCCGGGGCGGGGAGGGGGGGAGCTCTGAACAACGCGCGGCTGCAAGATCAGCAGAGTCGATGGTGGCCCGTGATCCTATCATGGCAGCGGCGGTTACGATATCCATCACGACCGGCACACATGTGTCAGCATATGCTGTAACGCGCTGCATGTGCGCGCTACACACCCGCTCAGAAACCGCAGCGGCGCGAACTCAAATTAAGTAATCATGTCGTCACTTCTGGCTCACTCTTTCTCTTTTCACTGTGGATAAGAGTAGCAAAAGAAAAGGTGGGGGGGGGGGGGGGAGAGAGAGAGACAGAACAGACAAAGGAGATGCGTGTAAACAACAACAAAAAAACAGTACCGCGTGCGTTCTGCCCCAGTGCCCCGCCTAATGTACTGCGCCTTCCGTTGAGTCTGGGAACTGATCGATTGCGTGAGAGCACGCTTTAAAGGCGAATTCTGTGATCAGTTTCTTCGGGCTATACAAAGGAAGCAGTGCCGCATCTTGAAAGCGTTGCGTACATCCGTGAGGTGCTCCTCCCCGATAGTTGTTTTCTTACAAGACGCGTCGCTCCCATGCGCCACACACCGGTGCTTGAAAATATATTTTGATACTGCTGTAACCTGTTTTCAAGATTTCAGAGAGTTGAAGAGGTGCCTGGCCAGCTTGCTTTTCGCGTGCTCTTTCAGACTGTGCAAATTTATTCTACGCTTCTTTCTGCAGTTGTCCGCAGACCGTAGTGCCAAAAGTCACGCCACCTAATACGACAAA
The DNA here is from genome assembly GCF_055824585.1 of Amblyomma mixtum. NCBI lineage: Eukaryota > Metazoa > Arthropoda > Arachnida > Ixodida > Ixodidae > Amblyomma > Amblyomma mixtum. The sequence continues at coordinate 181,418,279 of NC_143014.1, forward strand.
GATTGTGGTAATGAGGTATAAAGTGGATGGTGGCGTCGTATGTCGTAACCAGAGCTAAAAAAATACCGGGAATCACAAAGTGTCTTTGTATGTCTTAACTAGAAACCGAATATAACGAACAAATTGGTTATAACAAATAAGAGTGTAGTATGTCGTAATAGAGCTAAGACCGGATATAACGAGGTGTCTTATTATGTCGTAACCGGAATTTGTCGAAAGTGGTGTTGTATGTCGTAACCGGAAATGACGAAGTGGTGTAGTACGTCGTAACCTGAAACGAAACTGTCGAAAGTGGTGCAGTCTGTCATAACCGGAAATTGCCTAAGTGGTGCAGTATGTCGTAACCGCAAATTGTCGCAGAAAAACAAAGCAATTGGTCGCAAAAGAGAAGCAAGTAGTCGTACTGGAAGCAATCAGCAAAACGCAGCAGCAAGAACAAACGTAATGCTTTCGCATTTCTTGACAGAAGCAGACTTCAGTATCGTCGTAATTTTTTCCTTTCCTCTGATTTCTTTTTTTTGGGGGTTTTCACTCTTTCTCCCTTCCTATCGCGGACAATGGTCGTTCATCCATGGTTTTCATCGCATACAAATTTCAAGCAAGGTACTGGTTTCACGCGGTATTCCTGCAAACCGTATCGCTATAGCGCAGTGCCAGCATATATGAAAAGCGTTGTTGTTACGTAACGTTCCCAGGTTTGTCATGTTTACGCGAAAAAGTGTCACTGATGTAGTTGTACGTGAACACCAAAAAATCTGCCAAATTTCTCATCTTTAAAGCGCAAGAAGAGTCTTTAGGCCGAGGTGTGATTTCAGGACAGGCATCACAACCGCTCCGGATTTCTAGTTTGGGACATCGATGCCGTTGCAATGCTAAACCTGATGGGAGCGGGCTGTGTGGTAGATCAGCCTCACATAATCATGGGTGCTATGCGCGCGTAGCAGACAAAGCAAGGAAATAAATACCTAACCGGTTTGATTTCATGTGGTGTTCTACCTTGTGTAAAAATAAAGCAGCTGGAACAATCAAACAACAAAAGAAGCGCCTCTGTTGCTCAGAAAATAGGCCGTCAACGCATGCAGTCTCAGTATAAAAGCCGGTACCTCAAGAAGTAAAGAAAAGGGTAACAGAAACATCGCCATCATCTTTCTCTGCTCATCAAAGATGCTGGAGTTTGCCCGACCCCCAATTATGTCCGTTACCCCTTTCATTACATTCCCCAAAATGAACAAAGTAACGCACAAAAAAAAAACTGTTTGAAGCAGCAGGCCAGGAGCACAAAAAGGAAGAGACAAAAGAAAGTTGTAAGCGAAGCAAAAAAAGAAAATAAACGGCAGCGCTCCTGCGAGGCGATGACGCGTTGTACCACGCCCCCTACGTGCAAGGCGAAGACGAGCAGGACGGAGTGCACTTGACCGTGTTCCCGAAAAGAATAGGGGCCGGGTTCGAACACATAGGCGAGACCGGGCGCGCCCGAAACGAGGCCAGACGCTGCCGCGCCGACCCGCACGCGGTGAGCGAGCGACTAGCCGCGGCGCGATATCGCTCATCTCCACGATCTCGCGGACAAAGCGAGCCGCGCCGCCGCTGCCTCTTCCCAAGTCGGAGTAGCCGGCCGGCGCCGACTGGACTCGCGCGCGCGCTCACACACACACGCGAACGCGCAGGCGCCCGATGAAGATGCGCTGACAGAAGCAGGAACGAAAAAAGAAAACACCGGAGGTATGCTTGGTAGACTCGTGACTTGCCGGAACCCCGAAGGTAGGTCACGGCGTTTCCTTTCCGACACGCGCCCCTATGTACGCGCGCGGCGCCGAGCGCCGTTGTAATGACGATGCTATCGCCGAGAGTCGCTACGCTCGAGCCGCGCCACCCTTTGACTCCGGCGCGTTGCCGCCTGTACAGTGCGGGTAGCGGGCGCGTGTGTTCGGATAACGAGCCGAACGAGACTCGCTTTGAAAGTCAGCGCCTCACACGCGATGGTCTACTGTAGTACATATGCACGTTATGCTACATACTCCATTATCGGGTTTGAGAATATACGCGTTTATAACGCCCGAATCTTGGGCTTACATTCTGCGATATAACTTAAGCTACCGTGGTCTTCACAAACTTTGCTCATTTTTAATGCGCAGTCCGATTCAATATGTGCCCTAATGAATTGTCAGCAAGCGGCTGACAACTATTTCCGTTGTGGCAGCGCGAACGATAGTTCTTGGTGTTCTTTGAGTAGTTTTCCACCCACAGTACACTCTCAGGTTCGACGAAGACGTCAAACTCTCGGCACGGACTACTTCCTATGTCCGACCATGCCTTATTCACCCCATGTGCGATGCACGAAGCCATTGCGCTTCCTCCGCGGTTTCACGTCTCTCCATTGAGGAGAGCCCCACTTTTGTAGTCGACATGCTTCCGAGGAAAAGGACGCCGAGGAAAAGGACGCCGTGTAAACGTGGCTAATATGCGCGATTCAAATCTGCCCTCACGATATGCTGTTAGCCTTCGGCAATGCTTCCAGAGCCTGAGCTTGGCGACGCGCCTTGTATGGTGGACGATACCGTAACGAGCACAACTCTCGACAAGCAGTTGTCATGGGCGTCCTCGTAGAATCGAGGCGACCGGGCGAAGTGCATGGTTCAGACAAAATTCTGCATTTAACGAGCTTTTGTGATGCGCCTTTCGTGAACGCCCATTAAATATTGTGAATGTCTCATACAAATGACATCCGAGTGGACGAAGACAAAAAAAAAAAAAACAGAACTTGAAGCAGTCAGCAAAGTGTTCTCCTAACATACCGTTTCTCAAAAACCATTGTCTAATTAATAATTTAATATCAAGCAGTATATAATTAAATCGGGCCATGAAACATTTGAAAGCAATCAGATCAGATGAACCCGCCGCAGTGGCTCAGTGGCTATGGCGTGCGGCTGCTGAGCTCAAGGTCGTGGGTTCGATCCTGGGCGTGGTGGCTAGGTTTATGCAGAGGAGAAGTGCTAAGACAATTGTGCAGAGAGATTTCGTTGTGTGTTAAGAATCCCAGCCAAGGCGGTCAAGAAGTATACCTGGTGTTTCAAGTTAAGTGAACCATTTTTTTTTTAAATAGGCTTTTTTAGCTATGATGGCGGCTTCTGCGGCCCAATAGTATACCAGAGTTGGAAAACATCAGAAAACATGTAGATAATGTTAAGTTGTTAGCCACTTAACTAATTTCTGATAATGAACTTCTTAACTACAACAATTAGTCTACTGGTTGCATTTAAAAACTTGTAGCCGGATGTTAGTATTAGCGATATCAGTTTTTAGAATGTCGAAAACGCGATTACCCTCGCCACTGTGGCTCGACAACATTTGGCTTTTTCGACTAGTTAGGTGCACTGGAGGGATTGCTTTGCATGCATGTTTTCGAAAGAGCATGTATTTTCTTACGAGGCAGCCAGATTTTGTCGAGCCACAGCGGCAAGGGTAATGGCGTTTTCGAAATTCTAAAAACTGATATGGCTATTACTAACGACCGGCTACAAATATCTAATTGCAACTAGGCGCCTAACTGTTTCAGTTAGAAAGTTAATTATCAGAAATTAGTGAAATAGCCAACTAGTTAACATTATTTACATGTTTTTTGACGACTGACAACGCAGGTATTATTGTGCCGCAGAAGACGCCTTCAAAGCTGAAAAAGCCTATTTAAAAGAAATTTGGTTCACTTAAGTTTAAACACCTGGTATAATTTGTAGCACTCTTGTACACCGTATACCCCACCGCTGAAAGCTTTCCTCTAGGGAGCAAAAATCCCGTAACTGCTTAACATTGTCAGTGAAAGTATATATCTAATTTTGATACGCTCATCCGCGTAAACATGTCTACGCGACGGAGCTCATTTTTGGCTGGTAAGCTTATTCCGGAAAATACCCACGCGAATAAAACATGACACGGTTTTGATAGACACGCGAGGAGGAAAAAAAAGACACTTCAAACACAATTCTCTGTCCAGACGCCCTGAACGCCCCAAGCAGTTTACGAGGCATGCGACAAATCCTCTCAAGCTCGAAAGCGAAATGCGAGCATTTGCGAATGCCAGGTGCACAAAGCGTCTCGGCGCCACCTATATACTCGCAGTCGTGTGGACATGGAGTACCGGGACGTCGCGGATGCGAGCAGGAAAAGGTGTTCGCGGTTCTTTCGCTGTTGCGACCCACTAAACGCGGGACGCAGTGTGCGTGATAAGAAAGCATTCATGGGAGCTTTCCCCTCGAGGCGAGTACGGAATCAGGAGCCGCTGATGCCACTTCCCTACGCGCCTTGTGTACAAAGCTATCGCGAGGTCCACGCGCTATAGCGGCAGCTGACGCACAACGAGTGACGTGTGCGCGGTATCAGAAAGAAAGCGCACCAATCGCGTTCGGAAAGATATCCGCAGGTGCAAAACCGAAAGGGAAAAGAAGAGGAGGAAAAAATAAAAGGCTGACCGCCGCTAAATGAAGGTCAGCGTTCAAGATGCTGAAGGAAAAGGCCCGGCTTCTCGGCTGATCGGGAGCCAAGATGCATGCGGGTGAGCGCGCTTCAGATTCATGCGCCTAGCAGAGCCGCCGCAGAAGGAACGTCTTCTGGCGCTGCTGAAAGCTGGAGGGTGAAGTGCCGTACAGCACGAGCGCACAGACTAGGACAAGAAAGGACACCGTTCAGCGCAAGCGCCGGGGGGGAAAAAAAAATGAAATAAACATGAAAGAAAACTTCCCTTCGCCGTGCGAAGTTAGGCCGATGTGCGGGATTTTTTTTTTTTTTTTTAGCGGTTTGGAACCCTTTTAAAGTTCATTAGAAAAAAAAAACTGGCTTCCATGTGTCCTCGCCTTTACTTCTATCTCTCAGTGCCCATTTTGCAAGGAGAGTCTAGATGCGCTGTTCACGCACCGAAACAAGTGTAGCCTTTCCGCTCGCATTTCATGCTTCTGTATATCGTCAATTTGAGTCCGGCCGCTCGGGCGCGCTTTCCCTTTTAGCTATTCTGCATGCGCTATTCCACTGACGAGCTTCAGAAGCACTCACGTGTATCCCGAATGCGCGCAGAAAGCGCTGTCATCTCGTTGCACGTGGAGTCGAAGGTTCAAGTTGGGTTATTACATTATTTCCCATGTATGTTGGGAAGTTTGCAGGTCACGTCATATTTTTCAACTGTCAGCTATGCGCCTTTTTCAGCTATGGGTTGACGGAAGTTGAGATGCTGTACTAAAACTGGCATATTGCATCATCGGCGCCATTCGACCTCGTTTGCACACTGTCGACTTCCGGCAAAAAACAAAAAAAAAAGATTCCCTGCTAATCTACAAACAAACACGGGATGTAAATGCACTCGCCTCGCCCTGACTCCTTCACACGATGTGCGGCCATGCTCGCTCTCTCAAAAGAGGGTGCGAAACTTGGCTGTGTAGTGATGCTCTCCATCAGGCACTAATGCAGTCCACTCTTCCACTGCAGATACTACGCTTTTTGGATTGCGTTAAATAATAGGCACTAAAAATAAAAATGATGTCGTTTTGCTCCTGCGAAGCGGGCAAGTGCCCCAGTATCCACGCTCTCCGTTTTCCGTCTGTTAAAATGAAACCAAGGGCCGTCTTCTCGAGAAAGAGAGAAAGAAAAAAAAGGAGTTACTGGCTTCTTTATTATTTTCTTCTTAAACGAGTCCAGCTCAGAACGCGACGTCGTCATTCCACTGTAACACACAACGTAGCCTGTTTCCCCATTTTCCTCGCAGAGCACGCTATCGGGGAGAAAAAAAAAAGAAAAGAGCAGAATGAAGAAAAGCAGACGCGAAGGAGAAGGCAGTCTAAGCGAAAAAGCACGCTCCGATGAGAACAAAGCCCTGGGAAACGCATTTAGAGCCAAGTCGGAGCCGATTCTTCACGCCCTAATCTTGGCTCGCGCGCCATTTTTCAGGAGCTCCTTAAGCCCCGCAGTCGGCGGCGGTGGCGGCGGAGCGCGCGAGCCCGCCTGGCTGCCCGTCTTTTCCAGCAGCGGCGGCGGGACGCGGAGACGGGTTCACGTACTACGCGTTCCCCCGCGCGTGCATATATGCCTACGTCTCTTCACAATCGCTCCATCGGGGCGCTGATGTATAATACACACGAAGCCAGTATTTCCGCAGGCCCCGCTCGCGAGGCTTATATACCGCGGAGTACAGCTATAGCCGGCCAACATATGGGCTCATCAATAACTGATAACTGCGCGCGCCCGCTCGGACGACGGCGATGCCTCAGAGGAGCCGCTCGCTCGCGCATGCTATTATTTCGGGGCGGACGCATTTAAAGGAGGCGCTTTACGGAGCACCCCGCGCTCGCCGACGCTCGGCGTCCAGCTGATCAATCAGGCACTTTTCTTCGACCGGTTCACCGTTTCTCTCTTGTTGCGCGCGCCGCCTCTCGGCGTGTACAAGCGCGTCTCCTGACGCCCCCCGCGCGCGTCCTTTTGTCTTCGCTGTTCTCCAGCCTCGTTCGGCGCACTCCCCATTGTCATCGAGGGGAATCATCGGCCGCGTTCTGAACTCACGACCCGCGGATTTTCTCCCCCGTTCAGCCGACACATGGCGTGTAGCGTCGTGACAAGGCTGGCCTTCTATTGAGGTTGCCACGAAAACGCGTCTGTTCTTGGGTTCTTAGAGACTGGCGATCGAAAGGGCGTAAGGCTGGAGGAAAAAGAAGGGACGTGAACACTGAGCCAGCGATTTTTTGACAGCGGGCTGACGTAGAGGCGGACCTAGTTCATATTTCTTCTCCTGCGCGTTTGCGAATGCGAACCAAGAAGCTGGCACTGAAGCCACTGAGGTATGTCCGCACGTAGCTGCCAAGCAGTTTAACATTGCAAGCTTGTAAGGTTCTTGGTGAGGAACGGTCACAAAAGGATGCGAGGACGGGTAAAAAAACACCCTCTGTACGGGCCAAGCTTGCAGAAAAGATTTATTCGCTGATGCTGCGCTGACTAACACGCGAAGGTCGTCAATGTTCGCCACAATCAGGCGACACAGTTGAAAGTGATAGAGAAAGAGAGAGAGAAAGACTCCAGGGAAAAGCATACATAGCGCGGGTTAGACCTTTGGATTAATTGGTGTCGGGACCCAGATAAACAACGTAAAGATATAATTTAAATAAATATGCAAAAAGACGTTGAAGACGCACAAAACGGCGGCAGCCGGAGCTGCAGGAGGTCGTACATGTGGACGTAACGTGTGCCAGTGAGACGACGCAGAATGGTACGTCACTAACAGTGGCACGACGACACCCGTGAGTCCGCTTGACTTAGCGTCATCTGTGAGAGTAGTTTCCCTCATAACACAGCCTTTGTCACAGCCAGTTATTTACGTTTCGGCCACAGCTCTATGCATTTGGCAAAAAAGAGTTATAGTCGAGAGAGACCGTGGACTGTGCGCTGTGCTTGACAGCTGCGCCCCGCTCTTGGGTGTAACAGATGCGCTCACGTTGCCAGTTGTTTGGGCAACTGCTTGAAACTTCAGCTACGAAACCGCTGATTACCAACTTGCTGGCGCAATATAATTGCAGCCGCAGCTTATTTGCCTTATTTCTCTTCGCTTATTCTCAATAGAGCCCCACTAACTTCGCCAGACTATTTGCTCAGAAAGACAGGACAGTATACCGAAACTATGCCCCAACTAGCCGGCAAGAACGTTCCCATTAAATTGCTTGGTTGCTAAGATGCACCGCCTCTCAGAAATGGACTGGAAAGTTTTCAAGGTTTGAAATGGTGCTGGCGACACCAGAATCCGTCGCTCTTGCTACTCATCTCATGTCATGAAATTCCAGACAAGCACATTTCTCAAGAGGAAGTTGCTTATGAACGCAATTTTTTTCACATATCGTAAAATTACACTACAACAATCAATACTTCCGCAGATCTCCCCTCGGCAGGCTTGCACTTTTTTGCTATTGTTGCTATCGCCAAAAACGTTTCCCGTTGGTTTTCTATGGCAGTCCTAACTACTCGATGTGAGCAATGGACAAACTTGAAAAGAAAGATTTTGCTACGCATCGGTAAAATAGACCGTTGCTTCAATGTTTCCATAACAGTACTTTACAATACTCCACAGCTGCATCACAGTTAAAATTGATATCCAAGAATCCTGGACTTGATAAAAGCAGTTAAGCACATTTGTATTCTTCGCAAGCAAACACCGTCAGTTGAAGTGACCAGGTTGCCTCACAAACTATGGTTACCGAAGTCTGCACGCCTCGCAATAAGTCCAGGCCAGTAATATATTGATGGTAAGCTAGTTCTTAATGTTATTTTTAAGTTTCTCTGAAAGGAGACATCCTTAAGCGCGACGGGATACTCCTTCAACCGTGAAGTGATTAACAGCGCAAAATAAGCGATTATAGCCTTCCAGCATTGCGAGCTTGTTGGCGAAAAAGAAGGAAAGGAGGCAAAGAAATGCGCGAGTAGTAGTTTTCTTGTCGAGTGGTGTCATGGCTGCCGTGACTCATCGAGCGCGCGGGCTTCCCTTACTTCGTCATAGCCCCCTCTCCTCTTGTCAGCAAAGCAAAAGAAAGAAGGGAATCAGAGCCCCGGAAGAAAAAAAGAAAAAAGTATTTAGACGGTCACAATGGAGTAAAGAGCTGGGAACAGCCGAGCGGTGCGAACAACTTCATTTTTTCCTCCGCGTTGAGGATTTATTGCCTATCGGCGGGCTCGCCATTCTGCGAGCTTCTCTCGCAGCAGAGCGGATGAGAGAATGACAGTGTGTTTTCCCAGCTACACGAGCGCGATAGAGTCGCGGTTTCTTCTCTCACTCTCCTTTTTTTTTTTTATCCCTCCGGTGTTCTCAGGGAAGCACTATAGATGGGTAAGTGCGCAGCTGTCAGCGTATACGGCGCCATTAGAGCCGAGGCCGCCGCCGCCACGGCTGCGGAGCAGCTATTGCGCCCTTGCGTTTTGTCTTTCCGCACCTCGTCCCCGAAATATCCATCGCCGTTGTGCGGCGGCGTCCGTATACGCGCCGTAGAGGCAGCAAAGTCGCGCTGTGGTTGCTGCTTCTGCTGCTGCTGTCTTACTTCCATTTAGGAACCGCGGCGAGGCGAGAGGCACGAAGGCGCGAAGAAAAAAAGAAGAGCGGAAACAGATGGAAAGCACCGACGGTACTGGGAAAGTATTCCGCTGACTTTATTAGCGCCTTTGCCCTTTCCGTCTCCGAGGCAGCGCCGTGCCATTTGTTCGTGCCCTCGCTCGCTCGCTAGGCGAGTGGAAGGGCCTCGCCCGAATTCCTCTCGCTAGCCGTTCGTCAGAAGTGCGCTCTCCACAGAGTGAATTTGCTTCGCTCGTGGTTGCACGCAATTAGTGCGCGGAGGACGCGTCACTTTCCAGCCCCTTTTTCCTCCCGCCATTGTTACTGCCGGAAAACTTCGGATTGTCTTCGGACATTTGTTCTCCGTTTGCGCTTTATCTTTCGCTACACAAGACTGGTCGGTTACTGCTTGGAAGGGAGTAACTAGCCCCGATAGCCTATGCTTCATAATAGTACATAGAGGTAGGGAACCCTCTTAAAGCCCTCAGATGGGTTTTGGAATGCGTCAGCGCACGTCCGTTGTCTTGCATCGCTTGATATGGGCACTGATTGTGGAGCAAGATCCCTTGGTAAAGGTCGCCAGCGCACCCTCACGCGAACTCAAAAAGGTGGACATATTTGAGCGAAATATGAGAAAAAAGGGCCATAGCCAAGATTTTGTACTAAAAGACTACTTTGTACCGACAGTCATCCTCACGTTCACAGGCCGAAAAGCTACCAGTGTGTAATTCGCATTTGAGCAGTGTGGAACGCCGGATAAAAATGAATAAGCTGTTATTGTTCACGCCGTTTCACGGTGATCGCTTCCAGTACTCCGGATTATGTGACGCAGTGTAAACGAAATAAATCTGGGAACTGTTTTGTTCGCAGCCTTTTTTCCAGTAATATTTCTTTTGCTGCCTCATCATCTGACCTGACGTGTTTTTGCTGCAGTGGTCAGTTGATAGTCCAAAAGACAATTAACTCACCCGTACGTTCCCCAACATAACAAAAACATATAGGCAATATTAAGGCGAGAATATGGCGACTGGCGACTGGATAATATAAATTATCTTTCAATTACGAGTTATCTTACAGGTAAAAAATTATTACATTATTCGCTTCCCACTGATCAACGCCACAAATAAAGAAACGTGAAACATTCGCTATTTTTGCTTTCCTTGTAAATGGACGATTTACGAGACTGTCTAGAGCGCTCCTTTAAATGTGTAGTTGTTTTGCTGTTCAACTTAGACGTCAAGAATGGAACCAGGATGCTTACTGGCCACCTCAGTATGACTTGAGCTGTAGAAGCGCGTCTAATAAGTGTTAGCAGTGCGACGTGTTCGGGGCAATCTGTGCGTTGCTAGACTGCCAACTTAAACCCGGAAAGGACGGAAGGTTACCCACCAGAATATATATATATATATATATATATATATATATATATATATATATATATATATATATATATATATATATATATATATATATAATTGATAAACGGTAGAAAGCAGCACACGACAAGAAACGGCAGGCCGGTCGTTTATTTTGCGCCCTTGAAAGTGCGCGCTCCGCGGAGCGTCGGGCTGAATTGCTCCCTTTTACGGCCAGAAAAAGCACACAGAACATGAGAGGGAGGGGAACATCGTCCGCCCTTCCGTCGCGCGCGGCCAACGAGTGTCTTTCCCGTCCTCCCCCGTGCGACCGCCGAGGGTTCGTTTGGCGCTTGGGTGGCCTCGCAGCACGCGATGACACGTCCGTTATATGCATTCAGCTGCCAGCCAGCGAGGCGAAGCGGCTGAGACAAATTATCGAAAGCGAAAAGAAGGAAATAGAAGAGTCGAAACTTCTCGAGCTCGATCGCTCCCTTAATGCCCACCCGCTCGTGCAGTGCAGTGCTTCACTGCACTCCCAACACGTTCGTAGTTTTTTTTTTTTTTTTGTACACATTAAAAAGGGACAAACGAGGAATCTGGGCGAGCCCGTTGCGAGCCCGTTTACTTATGCTGCCGCTCCAGTCGTCGGCGCTGAATCAGCTTACCGCCGAAACGAAGGCGAGGCAAGTAAGTTGCGACAGCTGGGCTCGATGAGGAAGATTTCCAGGACCGGCTTAGCGACATCGAGACATGTGATGAAAGCCTCCCATTATTGGCCACGTTGCTCACATAGTTTTTTGTCCTCTGCATTGTAGCATGACTGACTGTTCAGCCTCAAACTATTGCGACGGATCAATGTCATAGTGCTATGGGCATGCATTGCTTCTCAATTAAGAGACGTGTGACGCGTGATAGAGGCAGAGACTTATTTGTCTTCTCCATCCGCTCCCAGCATCGTGCGCTTGTTGTCAATACAGTGTCCTTTAGATATATTCAGCTGTTTCTGTTCTTTCTCAGTGCATAGTTTTTAACGCAGAATGTGTAGTATGCCTGACAAACCAAGATGTTTCCGTACGTGAAGGAATTCCCCACCACATGCAACGGACGGAAAAGAATATGGAGAGCGCCACGCCGGCCTTGGGAATCAAACTCGCTGCTATAACGTCCTCTGGGGAGTAGACGGATTGAGCTTCACTCGACGGCAGCTTTCCATGGCGCTGCAGCCCACCGAAGCGCTGCCCACCTCTGTGGCTGTTTTGCCCACCCACAGTGGGACAGCTGCTGTGCTGTTCCTCTCCTCATAACCTCTCCTCCCTGCGTCTGTATGTCCATGCTCTAGGCGGTCAGTTAGAATGCAAAGTAATCCGGTCGGATTTTACTGATTGAATCCGTGGCTACTCGCACTTCAAGAGACGACCGATGAACAGAACAGTGTCCCATGTGTGAGTTTGTGTTACGTTCTCCGGCTCCTAAAACGCTAATAACCATCTATTCAACAGGCAATAGTGCATTATTGCGCTTTGGCATGCTACAATAAGATGCAGTCTGCCCAGTTTCGGGAAGTTCCCATGCATGGCGGTACGCATATTATCAAAAGATGCAATTGTGAATCCGAACTTATTGTTATGAGACGAAAGGCACGGTAATAGGCCATTTTTCCGGCAATCCCAGAACACCTCGCGTGCGTGCAGTGCACCTTGAGAAAACAGTGCACGAGGTACGAGCCTACGGGGAAAACGGCCAGTGGGCAAGCCTTTCGCGCAGCTTTAGGCCGAGTTTGCGAATGACCTATCCGAACGGAATCGTGGCACGTACTGCAGCCAACAAGGCTGTCCGTTTTAATCAAGGCTGAGGAAGCCGTGTTTGCAACCGAGGTATCCAAACGGAGCAAGCCTAAAGCTCCGCCGCCGGCGTAAAAAAATGCGTTAAAATATGTTTTTCGCGAAAATAATAGGCCCCGATATAAAGGAACGTCAAAAGTAAATCATATTTGAGGATCGTTGACCGATACTGAGTTGCTGGTAGAGGTGATAATCGCGATACAAACAAATTTCATCCAACAGCTGCTTCGCTGGTGCTGCCCGGTGTATATACGTTTAAAAACTCTGCATTCTTCACCGTCAAACTACAGTAGGTGCTAGGGCATCAACGGAACACTAATTAAATGGAAGCCAAAATTGGTTAAATGCAAGTTCTTCACCCTTAAGCTTACTTACTTCTATAACGGACTTCATCACTCTAACTACTTTTCAAGGAGTCTCTCTTTTCTGAGGATGCTTTTGTCATATACCATCCGCCTGTGTGTGTCATACCTTTCCCACAACCAACTGCTCTTGAATAAGTTAAGAAGGAGGACTTCGTTCTTGGCGTCGCCCTTGCATATTCCTTCCCTTGCTATTAGGAGCCAACATCGTAGAAAAGTGAAAAAGTACAGGTTGTTCAGACCGCGGAAATATGGCAAGCTGCGATACATGTTTTGCTAAAATCGACTAACTGCAACTGTACTAAGATAAGCTTACCGGGCGGTCAGATAAAAGCCTCAAAACGGGAAATCTTTGCGCGTTTGGCGACACTCCCAAGATTTCGTCTGGCGTCTGCTAGCACCGCTGCTGAAGCTGCTGTGTATATCGACCATGTCATCATTTTATTATGAGATGGCGGTCAGAGTAAAGCGATGACAAGGGTAGTACCTTTATTACAGCGCTGGCCAGTTCTGAAACACCGTCCGTTACGGTTTCGATGCGAAACGGGTTAGGCCTAGTTACGATCATGACAGTGGGAGCAGCATAGTTCGTCTCCCGGCGCGCCCGCTGGCGGCGCCGTTGCGGAAAGCTCGGCACTTGCGCAGGCAGGGCTTGTCGTGGCTCGAGTATAGCCGGAAGTCTTTCTTATAACGCGTTCTTTTTTTGTCTTTTCGGGCGCGAACGTGAAGGACACCAAGCCAAGAAGTCCTTAGACACCGCTGCGCGTAGCCAAAGTGTGATACCGGCTGTGGGCGGAGCCTTGTTGGGAAACGATCTTGGAGACACTCTTGACTACAAATTAGTATGTCGTCGGCTCGTTGATTAGTATAAGCTTAGCCGGGCTCAGCTTGGCAGGTCGCAACGAAGGGGCGGTTGCCAGTGCGTACACGCATTTCCCATCAACCTTTCCGCGTCTACCGGTGGCGCGTCATTGCCTGAAAAATGTATATTGCCTAACTACCGATGAGCATATGAACCGTGCCGTGAAGGAAGAAAAGAATGAGGGAACGAAACGAAGCATAGAGAAATAAGTGCCGTAATGGAGCGCCCCGGACTGGTTTCGACCACGTGGGCTTTTCTAACGTTCGACGCACGTTAGACAGCGACAACACACAGCACACGGGCGTCTTCTCATTCTGTTCACACTCTGTGGTCTTACCAGTTCCTTTGAAAGCAGGAACGTCCGAATTGACGCGGCAGCTCAGTGGTGAGGGCGCTCGGCTACTGAGCCGGAGTTCTCAGGTTCGAACCCGGCCGTGTTTCGATGCAGGCGGTACGCAAAACACGCCCGTGTGCTGTGCGATGTCAGTGCACGTTAAATATCCCCATGTGGTAGAAATTATTCCGGAGCCCTTCACTACGGCACCCCCTTCTCTCTTACTGCTTTCACTCCCACCTTCCTTCCTTCCCTTACGGCGCGGTTCGGGTGTCCACCGAGATGTGAGACAATTACTGCGCCATTTACTTTCCTCAAAAACCATTGCTCAAAATTTTCGCGATACGACAATACCCAGCCTTGTCACCGGTGAAAACCTAGCGTTCTTGGCTGGGCTCGGTAGTACGTAGCTGCCTCCGGTGCAATGGCGTGGCAACCAGCCGAGTCCTGCCCCCGTCTGCCTCCCATTAACCATTGACAACAGACGCCCAGCCATGGAAGACAGTCTGGACTTAAGAGTTACATGAAATGATGATAAGGATAACAACCGCAGGAACTCTGCCCGCAGACACAATAAGCAAAAGGTAAAGGTAAGCGATGAACGCGTGGCACGCGTCATCTGCCGCCGCAGACGCAACGTTGCACTCTCACTTCCTCGCACGCAGCAGCTCCGTTTCTGGGGCGGATCGGGCGCGGCACCGACACGCGCAGTTTCGCAGAGTGCGCGAGCGGAGGTGGGCGCTCGGGGGCGGCGGGGGAGGCAGCGGTGCGCCGCCGTCCCAGAAGGATCTTCCACGAAGAGCGCCTAATGAGAGGAGCCCACACCGCGACGCATGGTTCTTCGTTTTTTCGTGACGTGCTGGCCGCTCTCTTTCTTTACCGCGCGTGAAGGCAGTCCTCTACAACAAGGGCGCGGAGGGGGTGAGAGACGCGTCCTCTCGGCGGCGTGCAACCGCATCGGGCAGGCAAGAAGGAAACAGAAGAAACGCGCGGCTCATCCGGCGCGCCAGGCGCTCAGCCGACCGAGGTCGCGAGCAACCACTGCTTCCGTCGCTGATGCATGCGAGCGGTGGCCAGGGCAGGGTGGCGTAGAGGCCGACCGGGCACTGAGCTGCCTCGCTGTTCGAGAACCGCGGTCTCGAGAAGCGCAGCTTTCCGGAAAAGAGGGCACCCGAGGGACCAGCCGCGCGCTCGTCGCCGTTGTTGCCCCCGCGTTCCAAACTCTGGCACGAGTGCTGGCGAGCGCGTCGGCGCCTGCGGCCCATCAACAGTGGCGGTGCTTGCATTGCACTGGCTTCTCGCTGCCGGTGCTTCTCTCTGCGGCTCCACTCCTATGCGCCCTTGCTCTTGTTTTCATTTCTCAGCGCCCACAGGCGATGAGTGGGCAACAGGAAAGGAAGAGAAGATAAAAACAAAAACAAGACAACGACGTGGAAGCGGTCTGTTTCGCCCGGAGCCGGCCGCGGAGGGAGGAAAACACAAGAAACAGGAAGGAGGGAAGCAGCGCCGCTTGAAGACGCGCGCAGGCACAGACGGACCGAATGGCGCCGTGCCGCCGCCGCCTCTTCCTCGCATTCTGTCCCCCGGTTCGAGTTTCCGTTTTTCTGACTTTTTCTTCTTTGGGTTGTCGTTTCGAAGAGCGGAAGAACGAAAGATAGAGGGAGATAGGGGGCAGGGCTAAAGAAAAATAAAAGTGAGGATGACCCTGGACCTAAAATGAATGCACGCCAGTGGCTTTGATAACGACAATGCCGTGGTCGTTAAGGCGCACAAAGCGAGTCCGCAGAATGGCTCGGTCGGACGTATGCAAGCGATCCCGCGCGGATTCCTCGCGCCGCGCGAGCGCCCGCCGTGTGAAATAAAAGCTCCCGCAGCGGGTATAGCCCTGCGGCGCGCAAGTCTTTTGTGGCGCTCGAGCCGTCGCTTTGTACCGCCCTTATCGGGGCTGCGCCCTGGGCCCTGGCTGGGTCCCAGATTGAAAACTTCCCCTCCCAAACCCCACCCCTCTCCCGGCGCCTGGAGAGCCGGATTTTCGGCGATGTACGATCCGAGCACGGAAGTTTATTTATTTATCCGCTCCGTACGCCCGAGGAAAATAAATTTACTTAACGCTGGAATCTGCTTTCATTGTCAGCTATGCTGAACTTTCTTCCGGTCGTTTATTGATGATTTTCTCCCCAATAGCGATGTTATGTAATCAACGCACTAACTCACATTTTACACCTAGCATCAGCGCTGATGCGCCGTGCAATCAATCATGGTCTCACAATTAGCGTACTCCCTCGCCCAGTATGAATGGTGTCTTTTTATTAGAAGAGAAAACGGTAACGGTGCGTGTGAATCGACGGGGCACTGTATGGGATCGTTAGGGGCTCTTGCCGCTTGCGCGGGACAAGACACAGCAGGAGCGGCTGAAAAAGAGAGCAGTTAGGACGGCTATCGCCATCAAAAATGCATGCCCTGCACTGTACGGTGACGAGCTTTTCTGAGCATAGTCTCAGTGGTGCTACGAACCAAAGATGTTGCTGACTCGTTTCTCTTAATTGACAAGTCGCGAGCAACTTACCAAACATAGCAACTTACGGCACTGTCGTCAGCAATGTAACATTCCCAGCCAGTCTATTTCACTCGGCCATGTATTACGCGTGCCGTGTAGTGGAGCAAAGAAGGATCTTAAAGCTGTCATAACGAAAAACAAGTAGAGTTGATTGGTTCACGTTAACAAAGAAACAAAGAAAAGTTACGAAAAGAGAACGGTACGACGCGTATAAGTAAAAAATAAGCACAATCTCGCTGTGCATTTCATTAATTAGACGCAGTCTGCGTTTACGTCCGCAACAAGAGCGGTGCATCTTTCGTTTTAAGCATGCATACCTAAACTGCCCGGAAATTCACTCGTCAGGCACCTAGTTGTCAATACACTTCTGCCCCCGCTATTGCGCGAGGCGGGACAGCAGGAAGCCAGGGCATAGTGCAGCCATTTCTTAAGGCACTTTTTTTTTTTAAATCCCATTCTGTTTTCCCTGTCGTCCACATAGATCGGTAGTAAAATACATCGTAACTAACCGAACTTTATCATCGGGAAAAAAGAGATAATAAGCAGTCCTTATTGTTCGCAGGCATCATTAACTGACATGTATACCACCAACCAAGGTGTGATTCCTATAAAAGAACAGCATCTTTACGGCACCCATTTGACGAGGCAACTCCACTGACGCGCTCGGTTCCACCCGTGGTAAGCTGGCCTATACAGAAATTTGCCGCCTCGATAATTATCGCACGCATGTGTTAACACTGTGTCCGAGGTATCAGTAAGCGTCAGATTTCAATAGTCAGATTATATACGTGCGTACGAAAGTAGCATAATTTCCTTTCTATTTCATCTCTTTCTTCATTAATCAGACGAGTATAATGAAATAACGAGTCGGCTACCTCGTTTTTCTTTTTCCAGCAGTTTTTACGAAATAAAGGGGAAAAAAATGAAAGGAAAAAGTGGATAAAGCAAACTTTTTTTTCTTACATTTTATTCAGCAGAGGCATAAAGCGTACAAACGGGACGGTCACTTTTTTCAGGAAAAGAGAAAGAAGGTAAGCGCGCTCGTGCACGCGGAAGTGTGCATTTAAACTTGGGAGAAGAAGCATAAAACAAAACAAGGCACGCCGCGTAACGCAGCAGAGATGGAGCTTCTGAGTCACAAAAGAAACATTATTCTCGCGGGGTGGTCCAAAACTGACAAAACAGCAAGAAGAGGAAAATAATGAAGCGTGCGTGTGTGTTCACAGTCCGGTGAATGCGACGCCCTGCGAATGGTGCCCGACATGCATACGGAACACTTTGGGTTACAACCACAATGCAAAAATGACACCGAAAACAAAAAAGAGGTGAACACAAGCGGTTCTGCTAGTACCGTTTGTGTTGTGTAAGTCTTTATCATTATTTTTTTCAAGTTAGAATTATGACCATAATACCTAACGCGTACAAGTGAGCAGCCACGTGTCAGACTGATGGTAACGCTACATTACGCAATAGGCTGCATGTCGGAAAGTTAAGAGCAACACAACGAAAAAAGGAAGGCCGACGGTACCGCGCAGTTCAGATCAGAAATCTAGAGTGCACACACGATGTTGTAGAGGGTATCAGTACGTGTCACTAATATTTCATTCTAAGTAAATTGCTCCACACACTGCTTCCATAACGTTTTAGTGCGCCGATTATTTCTCAAGTGAAGCACTTGTAACGAAGATATCCGCTTGTTCCACAGGCTAGCGTTTGGTTTACGGGGTTTAACGACCCAGGCTATAAGGAACGCCGTATAGTGGAGGGCTCTGGATAATAGCTACCACTTCGGGTTCTTTAACGTGCACTGACATTGCACGGTACACGGGCCTCTAGCATTTTGCCTCCACCGAAACGCGTCCCGCCGCAGCCAGGATCGAACCCGCGTCGTTCGGGTCAGCATCCGAGAACCATAACAACTGAGCAACCGCGGCGACTCGGTTCCCAGGCTCAAAGTGAATGCGCAGCTGGGGCTGCGCTGAGGTCATGACGTCATATCAGTGCGAAATAAGATGTGATCTATTGATGATATTAGCCAGAGATCGCCAAGTGCCCCTGAAACTGCACCTCTGGGTGCTCGTTTCGGGCTTTCCGGACCGTTATAATTAATCTATATTTCAACAAGCTCCGTGGCTCACATCAACTGTTTTATCGATCTTGGCCACTTCACTTCTTCGCAAGCGAGCAATATGCGGCCGGGTGCAAAGAACAATTGTAAACAAAGAACAAAAAAAGTAACGCTTTCACTTTGCTAAATGAGCGATATTAAGCTCACGTTTAGGAATACACGTGTGATGTATAAAAATCCCTCGTACCCCATGTAATTCGCCTCGTGTCGAGGTTGCCGATGTGACGTGCTGAACAACAGGGCAATTTGCCCCAATTGCAAGAGTTTCTCAAGAAGCGCGGGAGGGCTTCGGACATAGTCTCAGCACGTCTTTTATTCTCATGAATCATAAAAGCACCCTCGGGTGAAACCGCGGGCTCGGTGAAGCGGCGTCCTGCTGCACCTTGCCGACCTTGCACATTTACGGGCTCGTACCTGTGGTTGATTCTTTCGTGACGAGAATCGAAATCAACGGGATAACACTCCGCAAAATTCTCTCCTCTCCAGAGGAGGTGCGGTGAGACAGACCGACGGTCGTTGCGCAACCTGACGGCCCTCCACTGTCGCCGGGCGTTCCCGGCTGCGGTAAACTGAGTGGGGGAACAGCCTTGGCCTTAATTAAGCCGTGGCGTTACTCGCACGAAACAAAACTCGAGCCATAAGTTTTGTCCGTGCCTAAAGGTGCGTGGGGCAAAGTAGGCAGTTAGAAAGATCATGGGGCCGCGACTTTTCGTTTCAGCAAACAAAACTGGCAGAACACTTGGCGCATGCGCCGCAGCGGAATGTGTACTGTCGCAATCTACTCTTTCCGTTTACATTTTTCAATCTTATTCGTGGCTACGAATTCGTTTTGCATTAACAACGATGCAGTTGTGCACGTGCACTCTATCACGTGCTGTTGTACTGTTTGCAGAAAAAAGGACATCTAACAACGACTGCCAAATTCAGCGTGTTGACCTACATTATTCGTCGTGGTCTCCGCAGCCAGCGAGATCGATGAAATGTTATAACAAATATCTAATCAGAACCGTATTCGCGTAAAAATTTGGGTTCCAAGAGGTTCCATAGCGCAAAAAGCAAGACAGAACACAAGCGCTAACCTACATAAACCTACGTAGACCCTATAAGCGCCAATAAAGCGTTCAGTGGAAGTTAACGCTCGTGTTCTGTCTCGTCCCTGCGTTTTTCGCTATGGAGCCTCATGTGCATTACCTACTAGCCCGAGCAATCACTCTTTTGGGTTCCAACTTTGCGTGGAAATGTGGTTTATTTGGCTGCCGTTTCATCACTTCGAAAGAAAAATAAAATATCTTTCGAACGGTTATGCATTTGTTTGTCTGCCTCAGTTCTGCTTTCACAGAGCCAGAAGAAATAGACTGCAAAATTATTTCATCTTCGCGAAGCAAAGCGCGCAAGTTCAACGCAGACAATTTAAAGCCACTTACCACATTCAGGAGGCGCAAGCTCCCTCAACCACCCCGTCGACAAGGTTCTAAAGTCATCAGTGTGACCCGCTTTTTCAGGCAGTGAAGCGCGCGCCGCTAAAAAAGCAGTTGAGAAAACGGTATTTTTTTTTTTTTGACGCGGACTTTATTTTTTATTATTCTCTTGCCGCCCCCGTTGTTTCCGGGTGTGAGCCAAAATAGCTCTGAGACCACTTGCTATCAGAAGGGCAGGAAGATGTTTCAGTCGCGTTGAAACAAACATCGCGGCAGAAGGCGGTCCAGGACGCGGACGCAAGCAAAATGATACGCACATCGCGATGAAGTGGCGCCAGCCGCGTACGGCAACACTCCGCGATTTCCCGGCGGACATTCACGCTTTCCGGAATCCTCCGGACACACGCGTAGCCGGCTGTGTCAGCGCGTCCGTGTTTCACGTTCCGCGACGATTGCCAGCAGAAAAGCAGCGTTCCTCCGGCAGAAAGCGTTACTTGCGACTCTGAAACAACGTTCAGTAATATACTTTGAAACCAGGCACACCAGCTATAAATTGAATACGCGGGTTTTATGAACGCACAAAACCGCGTCGGCCAGAAAAAGCTGAGCGCTCACCTCAGTGCATACAGTTCGTTCGGGAATGGTCGACGCCCGTGCACTGTCCAGCCACGATACCCGGCGGAACGACAACTAAAGAGAGCGCCGTGAACGGGTTCTGGCTGACCATAATTTCGAAGCAGTTAATGTTTGATGCTCCGACTTATCAGATATGGTTACGTACACGAATACGTAAGAGGATCTTTCTCTTAATGTGGCATCGGGTCCCTCAGCATCCATATTTTCCTCGGCTCCTCGGGCACCAAATGTATCTGCGTGTGAATTAAGTATATTGCGACGTAAGTAAACGGGTTGCGTCTGAATTGACGGTAACACGATTCTTTGCCTGGCGTCCAGAGCATTTATGGAGCGCATATGTTGCACCGAAACACTCACTTAAGATCACAAAAGGCAAGCTAAGTGCCACATGGTCACGCATCAGGGTGCTTCGATACGAGAACCGTTTTCTGTTGGCTTCCTTGGGGAATTCGTGACTTAAATCACATGCCTTACTCGCAATGCCCCTTTTCCTTCACGCTCGCGCGCCGAAATAGGCCTAGCGGGCTACCCAGTAGACTGCATGGGCTGCTAACTTCTTGCATATACAGTATACAGCTACCCCAGCTATACGGGCAGAAGTATACTGGTACATACTTCTGGAAGTGAATGAGAGAAGAAAAAAAAGCTTAACCTTAACTCTATTCCTGACAGCTACTGGCTTGTTAACTGGTTTATTGGGGTTTAACGTCCCAAAGCGACTCAGGCTATGAGGGACGCCGTAGTGAAGGGCTCCGGAAATTTCGACCACCTGGGGTTTTTAACGTGCACCGACATCGCACAGTACAAGGGCCTCTAGAATTTCGCCTCCATCGAAATTAGGCCGCCGCGTCCGATATCGAACCCGCGTCCTTCGGGCCAGCAGCCGAGCGCCTTAACCACTGAGCCACCGCGACGGGCCCTGTTTGTTAAGGTACATTACTCTATTTCCCCACAATGTTGGTTCTCTTTCTCGCCTCAGCGCTTTCTATCCTGAAATTAAACGGGTCACCGCTCACCAGTATATCGAAACGCCAAGTGCCCGGTGATGGACCATCTCTGCGCACCTCCTTACCATGGAACATCGCGATTCGCGGCAGTTATTATCCTCATAGATACTACCATATAACGGCCGCGTTGCGTGATAGGTCGTCTCCTGATCGCATTCCCTGCCGCGAGGGCAGCTACTCGGCAGCTAGTCCTTTGGGGCTTTGCTTGATGAACCCGGGGGCCCTTATCTCGGCCTTAGCCGCGGACAGCCGATCGGCTGACATGGTTCGTGCGCTGTGTTGCGTAGCGAGGAGACGACGCCTGGCCACTCGAATCCCCCCGCAGTGCAGCGCGCGTGCACGCGTACGCGTCGTCAAAATGGCGGAGAAACCGCGCGCGCCCCGCGTCCACTCATGAGGGCACAGCCATGAATTCGGGTCGCGGGTGACAGCGGCTTTGAAATATTGCCCGATAATCAGTTTCCGGATTGCCGTGCGCGACCATCGCTCTTTCGTGGCCGCGCTATGGCTGTGCGCTCACGGGGTGCAGCGCGGATACTTTTCGGCGTGCCTTTAAAAAAGCGGCTCACGAAAATGCGCCGCTCTCTGTCGTTCATCATTCTTGTTCGTTTTCGCGCAGCGCAAGCGCTCGAGAGCGCGCGCGGAGCCGCTGCTCTGCTGAAACTTCTTGGCGCTCATTGAAAAACCGCACGTAATCGATTTGACGGGCGCACCATTAAGACCCGAACACGCGGCTTTGCTGGTACTGATTCTTTATTTTCTCTCTCTCGCTTTCTTGCCTTCCCCGTCGAAAGAGTTGCCGGCTAGGATGCATGCAAATGACTCACGCGCACTCGCATACCGCATAACTTAGGACCGCGTGGCAGGCCTGCCGCTTCCCGAGGCCGCCTTTGCAGCGGGTAACAATAGACCCCAACAGAACACAGCGAAACAAGCTCCGTGGTAGATGCATCGTGTCAGAGCCGGCCGGAGGGACAGTAAACGCGGCATTGTGTTGTGCATTGTTTCCAAGGAGAGTGCTCAACATAAATTACGAAAACATACGATGGAAAGTAAATCGACTTGACGCCGCGCACACCGCAGACTGCACGCAATTTTACGTGCGCGTGCGTGCGTGCACATGTGTGACTGTGTGAGAGAGAGAAGGAAATAAAACAGTTTGAGATGCTGATTTATTTAGGAAAGAACGAATTCTACGCCCCAGCATAATGCACGTTGCTAAGGGGATGCAACAAGTAAAGCAGGCAAATAGAAACACCATAACAAAAAGTTATGACGGAGGGCATTTCCATCTTGATAATCACATGTCAAATACTAAAGGATATGATGACTGGCAGACGCGCCTTGATAAGAATGCGTTCGACTGACCACTAAAAGCAGAACTGCATTCACCAAGGAGCACGTGAACTATTACTTATTTATGTCCTATAGCTGAAATCGAGAAGAGGAAATGGACATGGGCAGGGCGGGTATAGTGCGGAGAACAGATAGCTGATGTTCCCTTAGGGTAGCGGAATGGATTTCAAGAGAAGCCAGGCGTAAAAGGGGGCGGCAGAGGGTCAAGACGAGAGATGAGGTTAGGAGACTGGCGTGGATTAGATAAGGAAGCCGCAGTTGGTGCAGAGCAGGGATAATTCGAAATTGGCGGGAGAGGCCTTTATGCTGCAGTGGACGCAACTGGGATGACGGTGACGGTGAAGAACAGGTGAGGTCATTTTTGAGCACTGCAATAGCCCGGTAACAGCAACTGTGATATAGTATATAGAACATCTAAGAATGCAAGTATACGCGGGAATCACGCTTCAAAGTAAATGCGGATCATGAGAGGTGTTTGCAGTTCTTTGATGGTACCGTCTCTCAAGCAGGTTTTCTTTGATTTTTCTTCTTGTTCCCTAGTAATTCTTGATGAAGACGACGCCACAGATGAAATAGCTTTGGTGCTGTGAGCTTCAGCATTTTCTGGGCACGCAGTATAGTGTAGAGCTTAGTAGACGTGGACTCGAACCGAACTGATGCCCGCAGAGGGAGCTAGGGTAAACAGTATAAAGTCTCTTGTATACTAGGAGTTATATAAGATTGGGTGCCGTCGGAACAAGGTTTCAGGGGTGGAAAGCTGAAGTTGCAGTACCAGAAAAACGTGTTACTGAATCTTTGGCGGCATGACGACAATCGCCGATATGATTTTACTTGTCAAAATATTCGGGGGTCGCAAACAAAATGGCGAACACAGAATAATAGCCGGAATCCTTGAATTCTCATCGTGCCTACGTAAGCAGCTCTATTATTTTTGTGGAGTACATTACAGAGAATATTAAGGTCATAATACCAACATCGAACTCACGGGCTATGTAACAATCTGCTACGGCCTGGTTTTTGCTTGATGGAATATTGTATTAAACTGGTTTACTCTTCCTCTATATGTGCAAGAAATTTATTGTAAATAGTTAGCGGAATACAATAAATAAATAAATAAATAAATCAAAGGAGAACAAAACATCCTCAAGCAAGTTGTCAGACATAGGCATATAGCCTGATATAGTAGAACAGAAATTTCGCCTCTATTCTTCAGTGAGGATATTTCCTTCAGCTGTAACATTAGAGCTGTACTGCGTAACCAAGGCAGAAAATAATGACTTGGGGTAATTGACCCAGTTAACAGTCATGCGCTTTCTGTCAGTAGGTAACCGGAATTTATTTCGCTTGCTTTAACTTCGCTGTCTTCCCTTCTCCTGCCCTCGAGCCCTCTCTTTGTGAGTGAATGTTACAAGTACAGCAAATGTATACATTTTGAAAGAACAACATGGATTTAGATTGCGCGAAACGTAAACTCAAGAAAATGGAAATAATAAAAAAAAAAACATTCAACCTGCATCAACCAGCAATGGTGCTGGTACACCTGCATGTTAGCGAGCTTTCAGAGCTGGCTTGAAATGAAGTAATCAACATGCCGCGTGACTGATTTTTCTGTTTGTGTGTGTTTGTGCGTCCTCTGCGGGACCGATGCGTTAAGTGGGCCGCGCAGATGCCAAACGCAAGTGGAGCATGACGAGAAGTGCGGAAGCAGGCAGCGCGTGTGCCACGACGCGATGATTTCATTTGCATCCGCGTCGCACAAACGCTGGCACCGCCGCCCTTCTCCTGAAGTGTTACCAGTTAAGACCGTTGACTACATAAATAAGGAGGCCGGTCGGCGTAACTACGCTTGTGTAAGTTACACTTCAAGCTTAGGCGTCAACCTTTACTGACCTATAAAATGGACGACCCACGAGTGCACTTTTTGTTCCATGGCTGTCGTCTTGAGGTCTCCATGCGTGCACTTCCTACAATGAAAAGACCAGCTAGCAGAGCTTCGCTTCCTCCTGCGCTTCGTTACTGAAGTTTCATTCCCGAAATAGCCACTTTCTGCGGCGAGCGAGTGAACAAACACTATCTACCTCTTGCCTTCCCGGTCGTTCCCTGGGACATAGCGCGCCTAGACTCTGTCTCACACATTGTTATCACTGAAGGGAACTACTGCTGGCGCCAGCTAATCAGGGGCCCAAGAGAGAGCAAGAGAGGTCACTGAGTGGACTCACGTTCAAAACTTCACACCGTAGAGCTGTGCGCGCCTGGCCGGTACATACGCTGTCGCGCACCGGGCTATCACAATTACCCAAAGTGAGAGCCAATCACCCTTATCGGCGACACGCTTTAGTAGTTTGGCCTTTTAATCGTTATCGCTATACCTGTACCTTCCATTCAATCGTGCCAGCAAACTAAGACGGAGGACAGCTTATTTGGAGCCTATAGGCATATTTTCTAGCGCCCGTTTCGTCACTGTTGTGACACGACTGACGTGCAGTGTGTGCCTTCGAGTGACGAATGAAGTCACACGCTCTCTTAATCACGGGGTACACCGGAAGAGGTAGCTGGGCGTTTGCAAGAAAGCAGACTGAGATTGTGCAGTAGGCTTTCCTGTGTCGTTCCCCCCATATCACTCGCATGAAAAATTTATCTGATTACAGTAAAATTCATTTATACACAACTCCCTTCATAAAAAGTGTAAAGTTAGGTTTTACAAATTTAAAGCAACAAAGGAAGTAATGCCAGCGGAGTGACCTTTATCCGCAACGTTGCTTGGCTAGGCGGAGAGATTAAAGGTGTGAATTTCATACAGGTGTGGCTAATCTCTTTCATTATTCCTTCCGGTGCATTAAGCAGCTCATTAATTACAAACTTCATGGCTCGCCTTCCAGCGTTGAAGGGGGTCTAATAGTGACCCATTTTGTAAATGCTCCCAGCGAGCACATGGACTGAAATTTCCACTCTTAAAATTGGTCCTCATCGCTATTTGTGAACACCCGAAGGCAGAAAAGGCGGTCCTTTCCTCGATTACTTCTCTATACTAGCGTAAAGCCGCCGCTGGCTTTGCGATTGAAAAGCAGGCCTGCTTCGGTGACCAGCTTCCTTTTCTATTTTTTTTTCTGCGCTCTACACTCCTACCTGCTTGTTCATGTTTCAAGTGTTTAGGAAAGAACGTCCATTAAATGCTATGTTCTACCTTAAGGACAGGAAAGTGTTCGCAATGAACTCCAGGAAAACTATGACACAATCCTTGGGCCTCAAGTTATAATGAGTCTCCTGCCGTCGTTTATAGCCTTCAAAACAAAGCTGAATGGTGGCCATGTAAAGCACATCGCCATAGTTTGCTACGGTGGTAATGGTAATAAATCTATCTGTACACAGTCTAAACGAGCGAGCAGTTTCTTGTCCGAGATAAAAATAAATAACGCCAAAAAGCGTTAACCTCGCCGAAGTCGCGCACGCACGCACGCACGCACACACACACACACACACACACACACACACACACACACACACACACACACACACACACACACACACACACACACACACACACACACACACAAGATCATCTTTCATAATGAGACAAAAGCTCCAATCGTTGCATTCACTTCAATAGAACAGGTTTCACATTTTACCCTATACTGTCATATTCATTTATTTGAGTCGCGCTATCGTTGCATACCACACCAAGGATAAAGAGAGAGGGCCAGAGGTTTGCCTGGTCGTATGTCTGGGAGGCTACTCCAAATGGCAGTGATAAGGTATGAAGTGATGCACAAGGTTCCAAATACCACACGCACAGTGCTGCTCACAGACGCACTGTAGCACGAACACACACCCTTAGGAGTATCCACCGCAGCAGCTGAGAGCGCCGACTAAGTGGCTACTGGCCGTCGCGTTGCCATCTCGCCGCGAGCAAAGTTGAGACCCGAAATAAGGTCGAATCGGGCGCTGCCATTTTTCGCGGTCGTCACGATTTGTCCTCGCCTGCCGTGGCGCACGATCACGGCGCGCTCGTAATTTTAAAGACAATCGGGGCCGGCATTAAATTTTAAGCAGCCTCGTGTCGTCGCCGCGATGGCTGCAGCTACCCGCTTTCTTTTATGTTCTCTTCTGCCTACCGTTTCTGAACGCAGCCTTGAAACTTGTGGCGCGCGCCAGATACCATCGTCTCGCCTTTACGGCCGGACAAGCAGGCGGACAGCGCGGTGGGCACGGTCAGTGCTCCGCTCTAGCGTGCACCCTGTGGGTTACCGGGCCACTGTCGTCCAGCCGTAAGCACCTTTGCGGAACAGCGCAAAAGTAGTGCAAAATCTCAGCCAGAAAATGCAAAAGGTATTTGACAAGCCTGTGGATTGCGGGCTGGGCGCTGGTTAGTTAGTTATACGTCTTCCCTGGTATAGCCGGAGGGAATGGAAGGTGGCCTCAACGCACAGCACTCTGCATGTGTTAAGCGTGGCGACACTTTTATTTAGCAACTCCGAAACTGATATCCATCGCACGCTTCCTATACAGCATAAATATATTAAGCTTATCTTGCCCAACGCTTGCGCTTTGATTGAGGTCTATAGTCAGATACAATTCAAGAATGCAGCTGCCAATGCCCCTAATAGGAGGCCCTCAGCCATGCCCTCAGCCTATGGCGTTCGACCGGTTCCCATGAAGCCGCGGTTGCAATCCAGCAGAGGACAGACAGGAAAGAAGAGGAGACGGTCCTTTGTCCCCATGCCGTCGGGAGTGGGCTCCTTAGTATCAGCGACCCTGGACCCTGTCTCCAACCCCCATCTTCCCCTCTCCGCGCCCCTAGGCCAAACAATCCACTCCCCACGGCACGGGGACAAAGAACCGTCTCTTCTTTCCTGCCTGTCCTCTGCTGCATTGCGGCAGCAACGTCATCGGAACCGGTCTGCGGCATTGCCTGAATGGCCTTCTTTGAGGTGCATTCGCCGCTGCATTCTTGACTTGCCTCCGACTATATGCAACGCGAAATCATTACAAACTTTAAATGCGCTGGCGCATTTTCCTCTTATGCGAAGGAACGGCCACTACAGCGGTAATAACCTTCTCTTTATTTTTTTTTTTGGCGTCGGTGCGGCATCTTACAATTCTTTCTGTACAGAGCTACTGTTGACCTTTTCAATATACCACTGATTCAGAGCCCCCGGACAGGAATTTTCTCAATAAGGGTTGAAGGCAGAATTTACCCTGCGCGAATACATGCCAGCCTTATCCGTTAAGTTTTGCTGTCCTCAGACGGTAGCTCTCGAAGCCAGCCTCTCTCGGAACTTCGGAGGAGGTGAGGTGCATTCCCACTTGCTGGTCGTTGTGGTCACGGGACTGATTTTTTTTTTTTTTTTTTACGAAGAGACCGTCGCTGAGTAACATGAAGGAACCACAGCGCTTGGTGACAAACTTCCCACGAAAATAGAAATGCTGTCGCGCCCACGAAGTACCCGAAAGGCAGGACGTGATACTTTCCATGTGCGGGGGTTTCCGAAGCCCCACTAATATGCATGGATATAGTTTTTCAGGAATGCTTGCCAAACTTCGGCCAAAGTGCTGCCATGGTTCACTCTTGACGAAGCCAGAATGCGTGTCTGAACGCACGTGATGTCAACGTGCATCATTTCTTCTGTCACTGGTGCATTTCTTGAGCGGTCTCGTCATCACTGTCCAAGGCTCGGAGAAAATGTAGCCACTCCATATTTCTTTTTTGGGGCTTTGTTGCTTTGAACTTTTCGCAGAGAAAAGCGAAAGAGTGTGACAGATAAACGCTTTGCCTTCGCTAAAAGGCGAGGAAACCTGTATTATTTTTTAGGAATGTAATTATATTTTTTTTTTCTGTCACAAGTCCAACATTGAGGCGATGTTTGTGATGAACACATGTGCAGCAGCCCTTAATTTTCTCGCGCATGTTTGCATTCAAAGCTACGACGGAACATACTATTATTAACGTCGTTTTTCCAGATTTACAGCCCTTCGGTATGACCAATTATAAAAATTCAAGCTCAACGTGATCATAAGTTCCAAATACATTTGTTAAAGACAATAAGCGAGAGGTATTAGACATCTTTCGGCTAAATGCAGAGATACGAACGAGACACAAGCCCTGAATACCACGGCCGAAGAATACTACTCTGTGCGCATGGCAAGTGCATATGCATAAAGCATGTTGGGGTAATAGTGCAGTTCACGCGAAAAGAAAAGAAAAAAACTCTATATGATTCAATATTCCAGAATGGGGTAGAAGTCTTACTATAATTGTTGCCCAATGCCCACAAGCATGCTTTTCAACTGTTCGCAGAAATGAGAGTATAAAGTGCTGCCCGCTGCTTGTCGTAGGGATATATGCAGCGCATAGGACAACCCCCATGCCTGTCTCCTTGCAGCTGCCGGCGGTGAAGCTACAGCCCACAAGTGGTTGCGGGCAGAACAACATGGAACACCTGGGCGTGGATTGACTTCGCGCCGTATGTGTCAATCAAGTGCTAAAACAACGCCGAAACGCCGGTGGAACCTCAACATGCGTCGCTCATGATTGTTCGCCTCGCGAGGATCTGAGGGAGATTTTCACTTTCGCTCAAACTGATAGGATAAAAAGAAAAAAAAAAGCGACGGTGTGCGGCTAGTGGGTGCCAAATCTCGCGCGTGGCGAAGCGCTGCGCGCGTGTCGTAACGACGCCTGGTAGCAGTCATTGGAGCTCCACTTCTATGGACTCCGCCCCTGCAGTTCCGCTAACTTGATCGATCGAGATCGATAGGGTGACAAACGCGAACGCCACGTGCTCCCGTCCCGTTTATCTGCCTTGGCGGCGTACGCCCGTTCAAATTTCCTTGCTTCAAAAATGCGCAGTTTTTGTAGCAGGGAAACTGAAGAAATCTGTCGTTCAGCTACGGGCACCAGGCGGCGCCGTAAAAAGTGTCTGATCGACGTCGAATCATCTTTAAAAACCCAGCATTCTGACGTGCGCTTGGGCGTTCTCTCATAACTCCGACTGTTTTCCATCACCTGCGTTGAATGCGGGCCCCGGCTGCGTTCACCGGGTTCCTCTTCGAGCAGCCGCATTATTCGCGACTGCGGCGCGCGCGGGAACGGTGCGGCTTGCTCGAGTGTCAAACACGCCGGCCTGGCCGCGGCGGCCGCTCAGTGAAACAGGCAAACAGCTCGCGCGCAGCAGCTGAGCAGCGCACTCACCGGTTCAGGGCAGCGGGCGGCAGCAGCGCCGAGGCATCCAGTAGTGATGGAGGTCAAGTCGGCACGCACGCGCCGGCGTGTGGCGCGGCCGCGAGTAACGGTCTCGGCAGACCGGCGCACGTGCGCCCGCGCGCTCGGCGACGACCCGGCCGGGGGTAAACAACGAGGCGGCGAGCGGGCGGCGGCGGCGGCTACAGCGGCCGTGCGTCCTGGCGCTCCGAGTGGGCGCGAGCGCATCAATGAGCGACGGCGAGTGCGCGCCACGGCCACAGACGGCGCTGCCTCCCCGCTGTCTGGCCTGCCCGGCACACGACTCGTCTGGCAGGGCGTTGTTGTTTTGCTGGGAGCCTCCTCCTCCCCCCTCCCGCCGCCACCGGCGCGTCGTCGCGCAGTCGGGCGGCGGACCAGGATTAGAAGAAGAGGAGCCGGAGGAGGGTAGCGGCCGCTGCTCCCCATCTTCCGCGGCCCCGTCGTTGCTCATCGCGCGCCCCGCGTCGTGCGGAAGATGCTCGCTCATCTTTGCGGGCCCGCCGAACGAGACGGATCCCAGTGGCCGGCCGGAGAGCGCGGCCCTTCCTTTGTGTACGCGCGGCCCGTTTCCTTGACTAACGATAACGCGCCTCCAGGAAACAGGGCTCGCGACCCACCGTCCGTCATTCGTCGTCCTTTCCTTCCTGGACATATGACCCGTTGCCACCGCGGGTCACTGACCGAGTCGGCAGTGGAGCTTGAAACAGCGCGTCGCGCACCGCAAAAACCATTCGCCTCGCGTGTAATTTATCGTTTTTCATTCCCCAGTCGTCACGTGTAGGAGTTCTTAAGTTTTCGCTAAATCGGAAATAACTGAAGAAATCTACAGGCCAACGCCGAGCTTTCCGGGTAATATGCATTGTCCTGGGAACGTCTTGTCAGGCTCTATTGTCAGCACGCTTCCCCGAAGGCCGTGTTTTTTTTTTTTTTCACATATGTGGTTCCTGCTCTTGAATCAACTAATTTATTTTTTGAGGGTAAGGGGTGGGGGTGGGGTGGGTGGTTGGTGCAGAGCAATACATATCGGCTTGGGCAGACCTTATTGTAAATTGTAATGCACTTACTTCGGTCAAACAGTGAATGCTGGGGCAGGGCTGCACAAAAGGGCTGAGAAATGGACCCTCGTTGCAGTGCCTTCCCTCGGTGCTGGTGCTTCTCTACGCGTAGTAGCCTTCAATATTTTGCTGACACAGACCACGCTGCGATGAGGAGCGAAAAGATACCGTTGAGGGACACAAGAGAAAAACATGTGGCGGGGTTACACTCCTTACGGCAGCTGAAATCATGAAACTGCTTGGCATTCTGATCAAACCAATTATTTAATCCAAATAATCGACTTAGCTAGTCATCCCATAAAATTCTACCGCAGAACGCGTGGCTGAAGGTAGAACATACCGAACAATCTTTTTCGCTCAGAAGAAGAAAACTAGTGTCACATTTACATCGCCATTTTCTCTTATTCGCTGAAAAAGCAAATTAAATTGGCGGGTCTGGTGTTGTGTCGACAGCTTTCGTGCAGGCTTTGTTAACTCTATACTTCTGCGGAAGTATACCAGAGATACTCCGGTTGCCCGTCAGGCAGCTAGCAAGCAACCAGACTGTCATAAATGACATAAATGTTTTCTCCGCACAGGGACTGAAGGAAGAGCTCCGAGACAGCGATGACCGGGACCCTGAACGAAGCTACTTCTATCCAGTTGTATTCGTACTGGCAGGGAAGAGAATACAGGGTGGTTGACAGACTTCATCTTAAAACAGTGAGTGACCGAAAACGATCACTCGCTTAAAATTTCAGTTCACACAAAACAGTGGGAGATAATTATGATAATTTTGCCAGTTGAACTCCTGTCTAGCGCGGTCCGCGTAGGGTTAAGAGTTTGCTCAGTATGTCCCCATTGCTGATCGTGCGCCTATAGCAAGGAACCTCGTCTTGTTTGCGAACAACGCGCTATCAAGGGGCGTGGCTGGGAGGGGAATAAACGGTTTTTCTGGCCTGTTTGCCTGTTTCTCCGCGTTGTTCCTAAACACGCCTTCCACCGTAAACCAGAAATTTTCCTCTGGTAAGCCGATGCGGCTGCTTTAGTTGTAATGATTGTGTAGTCCATTTCATCTGTCATACCTCTTGCAGCAAGCTGTCAGCTGGCGAAGGCTATAAATTGATGTAAAGATAAGCAATTAGTATGCTTCCCTTTATATTGAGGTGATGACATTTGTCACCTCAACAAGTGGAACTCATAACATGTCTTCTTCGAGCCTATAATACCAATATCCTTCTGTTTCTTGGTTGAAATGTTCTGGCGCTTTCCTTCCTTGATCCTCTCTTCACATTTTAGGCGATAACATAAGGAGCTCATTCTGCTGAAAACTCGGAGTCGTCGTCCATCGTCGGTCAAAAAAAAAAAAAATTCTGAAGTTTCGAATGAAGCTAATGAATTGTTCGAGGGTCCAAATGAATCCAATATTGGCGAGGAGGTTCCTCTAATCAGGGATTTCAGAATATCGAAGTAATTCATTAAAAGAAATTAGCCCTGCATTAGGGTTAAAATACAGGCCATCTGCGTGTCAGACGGGCACGCAAGGCATATGCCACGAAGGGTCTTTGGGTCAAGCGTGTTAGGTTTGATTTGATTTATGGGAGTTTAACATTAAAAAACGGCTCGGGGTATGAGGGACGCCGTAGTGGAGGACTCCGGAAATTTCGACCACCTGGGGTTCTCTAACGTACACTGACATCGCACAGTACACGGGCCTCTAGCATTTCGCGTCCATCAAAATGCGACCGCCGCGGCCGGGATCGAACCCGCGTCCTTCAGGTCAGCAGCCGAACACCATAAACACTGAGCCACCGAGGCGCCCAAGCGTGTTAGAGGGGCACCTAGTGGACGCGTTGTGGTGTGTATGGTTTAGTAGTGTGCGCTTGGGATGTGTACTGATGTTATACTAATTACAGAAAATGAAACCGAATATAAAAATGCAGAGAAAAGAAAAAATAAAAAATGATAAGGCACTATCGCGTGTACTCTTAAGACAAATCCTAAGTGTCCTGCTAGTTCTTTACAAGTACTTTGTGAAAATTTTCTACATCTTGGCTATTTCTGAATAAAAAATAACATCTCTGTGGCCGCCTCGTGCAGTGGGGGCCTAAAGGTCTTACACTCAATAAGAATGCGCTGTATTGTTCCCCTGTGGCGCTTACAGCAACAGCAAATATCGTCTTTGGCATCATATTATTTTAGGCAATAACTTCATAGACGCAGCCCTAACCTCGAAAATTAAAGCGCTTCTGCATAAGTAGTCGAAAACTTGCTCTCATAATTTCATCGTTATTCGTTTTGAAAAATAAAGCAATGGCTTCGGTTCATCTTGCAGCGCCCCCGCTTCGGGACGCACCAAGTGCACGAAGCGAGCTGTGCCCGAGCCCACCCGAACGCGCCAGGCGCCTCGCTGGCAAGGCAGCAATCACGCTGCCCTCTGGGACTTGCCACGCCATCTTTGTCCATGGCCACGCTCAGCCTGCACTAAATATGGCCGCTCTGCTTCCCACATCGCTGAGCGCCACAATGTACCCCTTGTTTCTTTTCTACACATAATATTTTCTGGATTTCTTACGATCTTCTTCGAGGCGTCCCTAAAATTTGTCACCTTTGACATCCGTATTTACTCGCGACCAACCGAGTTATTCTACTCCACGCAGCATTGGCACTGCAGCAGCAGAATTAATTGCCTGAAAACTATCTCTCCGCATCACGCCTAGCAGGCCTTTCGTTATCTGTGCATATCTCTTTGGGAACCTGTATGTGATTACGAGGAGGACAAAAAATTTGGGATTTATTTCCGCTTATAGAAATCCATATCTTGCTGCGTATGCTTCAGTTCGCAATCTATGCGGAATGTGTGAGTCGTTCACAGGTTCATAAATTTTCATGGGACGTCGGCATGCAGATGCATATCGCTGAAGAGCAATCCATTTCCTTTCCAGTATTACTGCTCGGTTGTTCCTACAGCTTAGTGCAAAGGAACACTTTAGCACTTGCAGCTGCTGATCTGCGGCACCTGGCTAGATAGATCAGTGGCTTGTCCTCACTTCGTGTACTGAAAAAAAAATAAATAAATAGCCTGCGTTTTACAAACAACAGAATAATTGATGGAAATAGAGATACGAGTGAGTACCAAAAGCAGCGTAACCAAAGCGTTGTGTGCACCTGTGGGCCCCTCGCCTTTGTCGTCATTCACAGTGTTTCAGTAAGGACGAAAGCATCCTCGACCATGTGCAAGTGTGCGCATCATGCACTGAACCGATAACATAGTTCACTGCCTGAACTAAGATACGTAGCAGTATGAGTGAGACACGTGAATAGTTGAGCTGTAGTTCGCCGTAACCTGGTGAGAAGTAGAGCACCCGCCTCGACATCGGGAAGTGGTGGATCCGACTTCCGCTTTCACCCATCGGTTTCCTCAAATGAGCAGAAGCAATCCTCCGGCCTGGTGCTCGCCTTTCATAGGTGGATCTCTTGGGGAAAGGACCACGAGTCTTCAAATTGCCCCACTGTGAGCTTGAACAGGCACTTCGAGGAAAAAAAGGATATGGAGGATATTTAAGACTCCTTAAGTGCTTTGAATGCACCTTCCTTCCTTCCTTCCTTCCTTCCTTCCTTCCTTCCTTCCTTCCTTCCTTCCTTCCTTCCTTCCTTCCTTCCTTCCTTCCTTCCTTCCTTCCTTCCTTCCTTCCTTCCTTCCTTCCTTCCTTCCTTCCTTCCTTCCTTCCTTCCTTCCTTCCTTCCTTCCTTCCTTCCTTCCTTCCTTCCTTCCTTCCTTCCTTCCTTCCTTCCTTCCTTCCTTCCTTCCTTCCTTCCTTCCTTCCTTCCTTCCTTCCTTCCTTCCTTCCTTCCTTCCTTCCTTCCTTCCTTCCTTCCTTCCTTCCTTCCTTCCTTCCTTCCTTCCTTCCTTCCTTCCTTCCTTCCTTCCTTCCTTCCTTCCTTCCTTCCTTCCTTCCTTCCTTCCTTCCTTCCTTCCTTCCTTCCTTCCTTCCTTCCTTCCTTCCTTCGACACACCTACTCTTAGCATGCAGTCGTGAGGAAACGCGTACACTATATAGGCTCACCTTTATTCGCCAAGAAGTAAGGAAGTTTTGTGGCCTACGTTATTTTAAATCTAATAAATACCATGTGTAATGGAAAAGCGGCTATTTGGTCTCTGGCTTGCATGCTGACCTCGTAATTTGAGGGTCCCTGGTTCAATTTTCCGTACCATCGGAATAAATTTTATTTTTTATTCTTCGGTGTAGACGTCGATATCCAATGGTTGACGTCATTTGAGAGCATGGCGATGTCACTGAGGGATTCCGTGCCGCGAACGCCGACGGATGGCGCACGACCGCTTTTGTGCTAGAGGTTGGTTCACATGCAAGCGACTGAGCGAATTGAGCGAATGAGCGGCGCGTCGCGGCGAAAAGTTTCCAACTTGTTCGAACCTCGATCGCTCTTGCCGCTCGAGCCGCCGCGACAGCTCGAAACAGGTTTTTTTGCGTGGCGGCGACAGGAATCGCGATGTTTTCGCTCGCATGTGAAACAGACTTAATGGGACATATAATGCTGCACAAGGCAGAATTAGGACCTTCGAGGATTAACGATCCGTCGAAGAGGAGCCGGCTAAAGACCCTTTTGACAAGCATTTCACCTCAGACAAACCGAGCACCGGGCCGTAGGGAAGCTTGTACCCATGGGAAAACCGGTAGATACCCGGCGGCACTAGGGATCGACCCCAGCACCTTCCGAATGCCAGGCAGATGCTCAAACCACTAGGCCACCGCTGGGGTCACCGAATGGTTTGATACAGCGTTAAAGTGGCAGTGTTATGAAGGAGCTCCGATGTACAGCAGATAACAAAAAAGTAAAGTCATAAAGGGAGAACGAGATTTGTGGGAACGTCAAGAAAACGTAATGTACTCGTATAACGGAAAACCGTATCGTGTACAGCATTGGTAGAAAGATTTCAGGTTACCATTGTTGCTGCTGGACTACCCAGTGCGGCTGGTGTTTTGCGTCAATCTCTCCAAATTCTTAGTGGACGCAAAAGAGCCCCTGTTCTAAAGTCTCTGCAACTCTGGGTGGCATAAGAGGACAAATACTCGGCTCAACTGCAAATCTGAGAACTTTTGACCGAGACTCTACACATAAGTCCAACAAGGAGCATTAGAGCACATCAACCCATTTATCAAAATATTCGCTACTTGAGTGCACAGCAAAATACAGTTTTTTGTGCGTGCAGCTTGCGATATCTATAGTACTAACGACAGATATTTACGACTCGTACGGGCCAGCCACGAATAACATTGCTGCATTTTAACGCTGCTTTCATCTAATAACGCTGATCAGATAACGTAGAAGCGATCAAGGCACACGGAACTGCCCAGATATTTCAACGTTTACCGTGCATGATTGCGTCGCAGGCCAGGCGACCATAAATAACCGACTTTCCTTTCGTTTTCTATAACTTTCGTCTTTGCCCCGCTGCAAAATAGCAGGCTCAGTTCTGTGGCGGTGATCATATCCATATATTTTTGTTCAGAGGCAAACGTGCTCCAGACGTCCACGATATTTGTTTGCTTTCGAAGACGTCTTTTCTGGGTGATTGTTTATGCTACTATTGCCGCATTCGTTGCTCTTATTTTAGCTTGCACGTCTCGAGAACGACCAGTCACGTACGCGCAAATAGTTGGGCGCTTCTCCGAGAGGCAGCAAAAAGTACACTCGGGCAGTAAATGGGCTTACTGGGAGCCGACGGCACTAGAAGAGAATAACACATCCAATTGCTGGACGTAATAAAGGGGGTGATGGGCTTTGACAGTCGACGTGGCAATGAAACCTGGCGCCATTTTATTTCTGTTTCTCTTCCGTTTCTTTTTCTCGGGGAGACGCCACGCAGCGTGTAAGCGCCGCCCTTCGCGGACCTCGCGCGACAAGCAAAGCGCGGGCACTTGTCTCAAATTGGGATCCTCGGCACGCGGCTTCACTAACGGCAACTGGGCCACGTCCCGGCCGCGTCTCGGCTGCGGTTTGCTCCGCCAACAAAGCCCCGAGACGGAGGGCCGCGGCGAATGTTTTGCGATGCTCTCGACGCCTTTTCTGCTGCCCGGTTGTCTCTCTCGAGGCAGGCAGGTGGCCTGTCGTCTTCGTCGTCTCCCACTCGGCAGTAATGGCTTGGGTTCGCACCGTGGGGCTGCACCGAAATAGGCCGCGCCGCGGGACCCCGCTTTGCTCCGACGCAGGGACGTTCCGTGCAGCGTCGCAGACGTCGCAGGCGCACACATCCAGTCGGAAAATGGAAGGCATTGGAAGAGCGCGCTTGGGTGCGTTAGAACTAGAATTTGCCTGGTATATGAGGGGCTATCCGTCTCTTCATCCAAGGAAGCTCGGGAGGGGAAGTCGCGAGAAGCAACTTCCACGAGAAGAGACTCACCTGGGCACGGCACTAAATTCCCCCGCGTAGGAACCAGCCGCAGCGCCTTTCCATCGCCCAGCTTCGGCCGTGCTGCGCGCAAATGGTGCGGCTGCGCGCCAGCAGTCCGCAGCCGCGCATCATTGCGGCGCGGGTCATCGCTTTGTTTGGCTGACCCGTCGCCGCCGGCTGCGGGCGGGCGGGCATTTCGACAGACCGCGCCGCTACCGCAGGCGCGGCGAGCGCCTTTACCCTTCCCTCTCGCTGGTCTCCTCCTCTTCGGCGAACTTCGCACCTGATGAAACATTTAAGGGCGCTATTTCGAGGTTTTCGCGCCCGCGGCCTGTCTGCGCTTCGCCTCTTTTGTTGCTGTCCCTGCAGGCCCCGAGCGTTCAGGTGCGCTCCCGCTCACCGCTGAAACTGTTGTTCAAAGTTGCCACTGTTTGCACGCCGAGCTCTTACTCGCGCGCTTGTACTTTTGTGGCCTTGGCGTTGTTTCTGTTTGCCATGTTAGGGAGCGACCCGTGTCGAAAGGTATCGCCTGATGAAAGGACCGTTTCGCTCCTGTCTCGCGCATCGAAGTGGGCGGGCTTCTTTCTTCATGGAAACTCGCCCGCTTGCTGGTGCTCTTTTAGCGCCGCAAAAGAGCTCGAGTTGCGCTCGCGGGGTATTGGTTTTGAAGCGTTCCCCCCCCCCCCCCCCCCCCCCTGCCTCCCTTTTTTTTTTCGTGCAGAAGGCCGTGTTTTATTTGCTGCGAATTAGAAAGAAGGCTTCCAAGCTTCGCACCTTTGCAACTTACAGCGCCGTATGGCGGAGCACAGTGACGCGCAAATGAAACTTTAGTATGCGAGCACAAAAACTTGCCGCCAGTGCCAAGTGGACTATCACTAAGGCATAAACGCCACCACCACCAGCAAGTATATGTTGTCACATATAATCACCCTTTATAATCACTATGTAATCACTGTATAAAACGGAAGTGGGAACATCTACAATTTTGAGAAGTGTCCGGCCGTGCTGCATAAATATTCAAAAATATTGTTCAGCTCAAATATTTAATAATATTCTGTTGTAGGCCACTAACTTCCAATAAACAGTAAACACTCTTGGCCTATCACTAAGTAAGGGCCACCGATTTTTCTTTCTTTCTGAATAGCGGCCATATTGATTTATTCATTTGATGCTTTTAAACTTTGTAAATAGCATAAATAAGTCCTCCTTTTTTTCTTGTAGTTTTTTGCATAGATCCTATCGCGTTTAAAAAGGGCCGTCAAGGGAAAATTAGAATGGCCAGACCATACAGCCAAACATTCTTCATAAGTTCTGGCTTTCTTCTCACTGCAATACAGCAGTGTCACGCCTCTGTTATCCAGTTTTTTTTTTATGCTGGAAAACTGTTTTCCGACCATTACACGCCGACAAAGCCTGGCTGTGCCGCTTTAATTATGGTCAAATCATCTGTTCGGGAAGAAATCGAAATCATGTTACTTCGTTATGTTATGTTAAGTTTGTTCTTTATGCCTTCGTTACGTTATGCTTGTTCGGCACACTAACTTATTCTCTATTCAAATTTCTTCTAAAGATAGCCACAGTTTTCTTTGTTTGCTTCATAATTACTTTATTTTCGTATGTAGCTTTCGCGCGGAAGGCGCTGTTCTCCTGGAAAAGATGAAGCTCTGCGCAAAGTTTGCTAAACACGGTCGCGAGGGGAGATCGATCAGCAAAGATCCAAATATTATATAAGAGCCAGTGGCAGTCGATGAAGGAAGCATAGAATTCAGATCGCTGCAGGATGACGAACGATAGCCGCCGCTTCCGGTTTCCCTTCGTTTGGTTTCTATTTTTATATCAGAACTACCCTGGCTTGTGGGAACGGGCGCGCTGTTGTGGAGTGCGGTCGTTATGGCTTATTAAGCTCACGAGGATCGAGCGCAGAAAAACCCTGTCATGAAAAAAAAAAGAAGATTTGGCACTATTTACCGTTCCTTTAGCACTGACTTCCGGTGAAAGGCCATTCATCAACAGCCGGAGTAACACCTTGTGAAAAATGCGCGCTCCATCCAAAGAAAGAGAAGTTTGTTTTGTTCTACTCTGGGGCATTTGTTTTTCCGCAAAGAGATTCTAAATGCACTTTCAAGAAGCAAACCCTCTTCAGCTCTAGGCGGTGCTGGCAATTTCATTTTCTTGGGGTGATGAATGGACCGACAAGCGTGAAGGGAAACCTCGTGTAGGCATCGAGATTTCGCCAGTACTTAATAATAAAAACAGAAACATTGAAGATCGTCACAAAAGGGTGAAAACCGAAGCTATAATGGCTTTCATAGATTCGTCAGAAGTAACGGGAAGAACAAAACAAAACTGCTCCCGAATGTTATGAATTTCTGCGTATATTATACGAATCACCACCTTTCTGGCGAATCTTTCATTCCTGTTATCAAAGCCTGCCCGAGGCGCTGGCTAGACGTAAAAGTTGCGCATTTTAGCATCAAAAGGCAGTGGTTTTCGCGCGGAAGTTGTGATATGCGTTTTTTCTAGTATAAAAGGCTGTACGAATGAGCGGGCCTTTCGCGTTGTGTTTCCTGAGGGTCCACAAACTGAAAGGCGAGTGGTAGCAAAAACTACTTTTGAAGTTATCAAGGACACTGGCCTTGTGAAGCAGGGGTAGGAACCATATTTTTTTTTTTTGTTGCTACGAATCACAGGCGCAGGGATTGAACTTTGTTCAGTTCAGTTCAATTAAATGTTTTATTCAACTGTGACACACAATATATGTAATGCAAGGGAGGTATCAGAGCATAAAGCTGACGGGGGACCTCCTGACAGTGGTACACAAAAGAAGTGCGTACGTGAACAGCATAGCTTAACGAAAGGGGGAAAAAAAAAACTGGATTAGTAACATTGTCACTGATGTACTACATTCGTTACGTGTAAAGAATACAGTTAGAAAGGAAACATATTTTTTGGAAGCAGTTAAGTATAGGGCTGCAAGATAAGCAATTAACTTGCCATTATTAGTTCGTATTAGTGGTAACGAAATATTGCGATTTGAGACAATTGCCGTCATAATTAATCTAAGGCTAATGCCGCCTGCATCTCAACATCCCAACCACCACCAGCACTCCTCGAGCCGCTTGCGTTTCGAGTGACTCCTTCAGCAGGGTTGACGCTGCTTCATTATCACAGACGCTAAAAATCGTGCCAATGGGCCCATTTCTTTGTCGCCCAGTTGACTATACTCGAGAAATGATAGAAAAGGTCAATTGCGCTTGTGAGAAGACCGTTTGGCTGAGTGTTGAAGCTCGTAGCACAGCATATGATTCGGACAGAATAACTGTAGTGACCTGCCGTTAAATGTGTCCCAGCAGGTTTTCTTTCGTCTTTACGCCCATTCACCGGAACCGCCAAAGACGCGGCGCCGACGCCACTGTAACAAAGTTGAGCACAACTAATGTTGCGCTGGTTTCCTGTGAAATGTTCGCAAAGCTAAAACGTGTAAAAAGATCAGCTATGTTCCTGCCTTCTACCGAGCGGCCACAGATGCGTCAAGAATGGGGATATACTATTAATACAAAACTGTAGGATTGCTCAGTAGCGCAGTGCACTGGCCCATGGCCGTGACCTAGACCTGTATGTGAATCTTTTGTTTTCTACATGGTGCGCGGAACTCCCTTCCAAAATATCGGCCTAGACTGTGGGCGTAGTTTGTCCGACACTTAGTGAGTATGAGTGGAGTGTTTTTGGCAGTTTATGAAAAGTCGTTCTAAGCCAAACACTTATTCTCTGCGGGAAGACATAACGCTCTCAATTTACTATTATTTTTTTAAGGGGAAGGGGTGCCTCTGAATTGTGCTCTCAGCAAAGCGGAAGATCGAATTAGACTCACGAGATTAATTTCCGGTTCAGTCTGAAAAAAACAAAACAAACAAACTTGCAGCCTCCAGCGTCGTCTTCGAATGCTTGCAAGCGCATCGGTGTGTGAGAGAAGTGTTCACGACATCTCAACTTCGTACACACTAAATGTGGCCCATGTCATACACTGTTGCATTCCCAGCCAGAGCTTCAAATGTTATTCAGCGAAAGAAAAGAGGGGGTGTTTCCGTGTGCACTGCGCATATAAACCGCTCTTACGTGAAAGCAGGCCATTGGCACTCCCGAAAGAGAGCTTAGATTTGGCCTGCAGGTAAAGAAAGCTAGCTGCGAGCGGAATGCTGCCTTTAAGTGCGTCTTTGGTGCGTTCCTTTCGTGTACATTCGACGCCTCAACTCCGAAAAATACGGTACAAAACCCTATCCTACTTCCTCAGCATGCATTCTCTGGTAACAGTTTGAGGGACGGACGACCAGGTTTCTCTGAGCGCCCGCTTATTTCGGGCTCTGTTCTATGCGATAGTAGAATGGCTTGATGCACAATTAAATAGACTTTAGTTGTCGTTGTCTGTCCTGTGTACACGTCTTGTGTATTTCAAGAACAAATGATATGCTTGCTACCTACTGTAAGAGCAATCCTTTCAGTAAAAATACGCGACGCTGCTAACTGCCAAGGACTACACAGTGAAGGGACACCCTGCCTTTAAACTTGCGATGCACGAGACAGACAGACTCGTGTGAAGTGCGGCTGTTCTTGACGACGGGACCTGAGGCAGCTTTGGAAGACTTGTTTTTTTATGCGAAGCATACTAAAATAGCCCAACCCAGCTCCTCGAGCGCGGCGGTGTCGTTACCATTGACCTTTCGTGACCTCCATGTCATACCACGTGATGCGTGACGTCACAGCAGATGAGAAACGGGGGCCCAGCTCGCGCCGTCGCGCGAGGCGTCGCGACCAAGGAGGACCACGTGATGCGTGACGTAACGACATAGGAGAAACGGGGCCCCAGCTCGCGCCGTCGCGCGAGGCGTCGCGACCAATGTGTTTCCTGCTTCTGCCGCTAGGTGCGCTGTAGTGAACACGTGATACACGGGATAGAGATGCCTCCTGGAGACAGGGCTGCTCGTTGGAATGAGAAGCAAAAGTTGCGGCGTGCTACAGAGACTGATGAAGAGCGTGAAGAACGTCTAGCCAAGCGGCGTGCTCGATATGCAACTCGGCGACAATATGCTTCGCATCTGACTAGGCTTAACCTAAGCTAAGCCACAGCCATTTTTTTCCAAGCTGGTAAAGCAAATGCAGGAGTAAAGGTGCTATTTCGCTAGGAACCGTCCGTGTATGCTTCAGTGTGATCATGCTAGGTAAGGCAGATGATACGTGTTATATAAGAAAAAGAACACGAATAGTTTAGATGCATTTACCGACATGTCGCATTTACAGGGTGAAACGCGAGTTGAAATTACTCCCTCATTACAAATCTGCTCCACCTTGGGGGATTCCCCTAAACATTTGACTAACACGGTTCTCACTTCGAGTTATTGATAACTTCGCTCTCGCCCTGCCATAAGCTTGCCGTCCTGGTTAGCTCAATTGGTAGAGAGACTGCTTCAGTGAAGCGGTGGTCCCGGGTTCGAACCCCGTACCAGGACGAATTTTTCTTTAACTACGAAGTTTCTGAGAAAGCTGTATAGCTTTCCTTTGTAGCCGCATGGCTGCGCTTGGTTGGATGTCAATGAGTAATTACTTCCTTATTAGTTCAATGTAAGCCCGCGTTCCCCATCCCACATCAGAAATGCCCGACAGAGGGCCTGATTGGCATGTCAAATGCTTAATCACCTGAAAATGAGTTTGGCGGCACCCTACATTTACCAAATTCTTACCAGTTGTCTGCAGTACGTCGATACAAACACGAAGGAAGCTGGGTAATAGTTGCTGAAGTTCTGGCTTCGAGGAGCATGGAAAGTCACGAAGGAGAGACGTAGGAAACGTTATTATTTACCTGATGATTGCTCGGTGCACACGTAAGAACTATGATATAGCAGCACTCTAGCTCATGGCTGTGTAATGGCTAATTACGCTGACGACGAGTTTGGCGGGTAGGCCTCAATTTCGCTGTACAGCCCATTACTGCCGTTTGTCGAGACTTAGGAGTTTGTGTTTTCGCGTACAAGCTGTAAATTACTCGATTGAACAAAACTAAGAACTTCTTTTAATGACTTACTAAATTATAAAGTTGAGCGATAAGACTTCCTCGTAAGACAACGTTATATCTGTAACATTTAAATGGATACTTAAGCGAATTCATATTATGGCCGTATGTCTTAGAATAAGCTATGCAAAACCATTTGGTCATTCAGCCCATATATAAAGCCTTTCATTACCGCCAGCGTCAACCATCTATGCATCCGTTGTCAAATACCTATCCCACTGGTCTCCAATCAGCTCTGTCCAAGGCCAGCCACGGCCGCGCACGAAATCTCAGCATGTCTCCTAACCTCTGCTTCCTACTCGATAACCTGCCGTCAGCAGCTACGTTCCCCTCTTCTTGGAACCATCTCTGCTGTCCTACGAAGTCACCGGCTATAAATTCTCCCTAACTACTCCATTTCCTTCTCTTGATTTCAGTAAGGTATCATTTACTTGATTTTGTTTTCTGGTTCATGTTACTGCGGGACCCTTATTTATTTGTGAAATTCAGCAACAGAAAAAAATTACCGAAGACACTTTGGAAATTCTAAAGAGTGCTTGGCGAAAGTCTTGTTGTTAACCCACTGCCGCTTCCCCGAACCGCTTGGCGCGTGGCGGCCTTCCCGAATGTGCGGTTTTTATTGTCTTTGGCGACTGCGGTCGCTTTTTTGATTGTAGTGTTTTAGAGCGCAGCTTCTTGGCGCCCGTTTCGCGGCGTCGCCGTCGCCGTTGTCCGTTCGGCGTTCATTGTGTTCATTGGCGGTGACGTTTTACATTCCGATCATTTTAAGGAAAGGAAGCGCGCATAACTCGCTCCCTGGGTCAGTGGACGCCTGAATCGCGCTGTTGTGTTGTTGCGGCCGCAAGAGCCGTTGCCTAGCAACCACCGCGGTGGACACCCGAACCACACCGTACAGGAAGGGTGGAAGTGGGAGTGAAAGAAGGCAAAGAGGGGCCGTAGTGAGGAAAATGAAAATTCTATTTGAGGAAAGGGAACTACGCAGTAACTGTATCGCATATCTCGATGGACACCCATCATCCGTTTGTAGAGGAAGGGAGGAAGTGGGAGTGAAAAAAGAAACAGAAAGAGGGCCCGTAATGAATAAAATGAATTTGAGGAAAGGAAATTTCGGAGGAAGCTGCGCCGCTGCGCGGAGGAG
Source organism: Amblyomma mixtum (assembly GCF_055824585.1). Taxonomy (NCBI): domain Eukaryota; kingdom Metazoa; phylum Arthropoda; class Arachnida; order Ixodida; family Ixodidae; genus Amblyomma; species Amblyomma mixtum. The sequence goes on from NC_143014.1 coordinate 181,463,069, forward strand.
AGGCCACAGTTGGCACGATTACAGCGCACGGACGGACACCGCGAGCATGAGCCATTAAAGGCTTTCGCCTTAAAGGGCCACTGCCCAGGGTCCGGACATTTTTGAAAAACAAGCCCACTGCATAGATGAGGCATCGAAGATAACCTCTGCAAAATACTAGAGCCATGCGCGCCCCGAAAAGCTGCGAAAATTCAAATCAAAGCCCGTTCGTTCTTTCCTTCCTTCAAAAACGGGCCCGGCCCACTACTCTGCACCCCGCTGACGTCAAGGGGGGCTACTTTCGCTAAAGGCACTCCATTGGTGCATCGTTCTGACTGACGGGAGAAGGTTGGGCGTAGCCTTGGCGTCGCGTCGTCTGCACAAGGCTTTCCGCAGCGCCTTCTGTTCTGGCTCATGCCTACAAACCCGCATGAAGGAACAAAAAAAAAAAAACTGCGGAGGGAGCGTGCGGCTACAGCCTTGAACCCTAGCCATAAAAAGTAAAAAGATAGTAAAACTGAGGGAGTTGGTTCGCCCCCCCCCCCTCCCCCCGCCGTGATCACCTCACGAGACGCTCTGCGTACGCGCTCCCTTCTCAGATTTTTTTCTTCAATGCAAGCCCCCCAAAACAAGGTTTTAATTACTAGTGCAGCAGAGCCTTTCCCTCGCTCGCCCACTTGACCGCTCCGCGCACACACCGCTTATCTTTCGTGCATCTTGCGTACGCCTTGACTCCAATGAATGACATATGCTTTGGATCGGAGAAAAGACACAAACACACAGAACACAAACACGCATGGAGAAAAGCAAACGGGCGGTTGCCGGATCCGCGCTTCGCCGTGTGTTTCGAACACAACCGACTTCCGCCCCTCCGCTCGTGAAACGGTGGGGAGGCCTAAAAGAAAATGAAAAGGTGGCTCGTTAACTGGGAATGACAAACAGATGTATGAAAGGATGCGCTCGCTAACAAGTCTAGGTGGTCGAGCCGATCGCGCCTCTCGATCGTTCAGTGTGCGGAGAAAATGCAAAAACCAAGAAAAGAATTCTATTGAAGGCGGGGCCTGACGCACTCCACAGACACCACGCCTCCGGCTTACACCGGAGAACGAAGGGGTGATTTTGCCTTGCCGAGCCTACTCGACGAGGACCGGGAGAGAAGAATTTCGAGGAGGGAATGGAAGGAGAGGAGGCTCGCTCAAAGAGAGGTAGAGAGTGTCTGCTGCGCTGGGGTGGGCACGGGCCCTTTAAAAACTCTGGCTGGCGCCCTTGGTGTTCGCGTGGAACATCCGCGGCGTTTAGTGACTGGCTGTGCGCCGTGGTTCAAATAGCGGTGAATCCTTTTAACTATGCCAGCATGATAGTGACGAAACATACAGCGCCCCCCCCCCCTCTTTATGGCAAAAAAAAAACAAACCTTGGGGGCCTTCTTAACCGCATTCCTAACCAGATTGGGTGCCTGGTATGGTTTCTGCAATGAGTGCCAAATGCTATTTCTTCTCGCGATTTTCCCGCCAAAACTCCGGGCAGAACCGGTTCCATTGCCCTTTTATGGTATACATGAGTCATCACCTTCTAGAATGCTGGAGTACCTTCCATTGAATTATCGTGAGAGATTATACAAATTGGACCCACAAATTCACCTTAATCCACCCACTAATCCACCTTAATTCATTTTCTGGGGTGGGCCAACTTCCAAATTTTAAGGGGTCCTCAGATTTTCAATTTTGTGGGCGTTGATGACGTCACGACCCTCTCGACCAATGAGGGAATTTCGTGACAGAGAAGCCGGAATTTTTTTCCGAGACAACTTAAATGCTATCACATTAAAAATGAAAAAGAAAAAAAAACCCACACCGGAACAGCTCTCAGAAGAGGTTTTACAATTGCGTGATGGATATCGTTACCGCCGTGTTAAATAGCGCGGGGCAAACAAATTGTTATAATGAGGGACGGTTATTCGCGGAAAAATGCGTTGAACCGGCATAAAACACAGTGGACATGGCCTAGAATTCTCCTAAAGCTAGACTTTTCGGAAGCAAATGGACGAACTACGAGATTCTTTGAAGCGCGCTCGTTTAAGTAAGTAGCCATTTTTTATTCAACTTAGTAGTTAAGAGTGGAACCAGTATGCGTTGAGAGAGAGAGAGAGAGAAAACTTATGCGTTGAGACCACCTTCGTACGACGGGGGCTGCAGAAGCATGTCTGTCATGAGTTAGCGGTGTGACTGCACCAGTCGCGTGCTCTGCGCTATTTGCACGTTGCTGGGCTCCCAACCTAAACCCAGAAAGGACGGAAGGCTTTCCACCAAAAAATAGCTTTTAATTTTGCATAATGCTAAAACACTACAAACGCGCGCACACACGCGTACACGCGCACACACGCACACGCACACACACACGCAGACGCCCACGCGCAGGCACGCACACACGCTCGCACGCACGCACGCACACAAAAAAGTAGCCGTGAAAAAGACGAAAAGGCAGTGATACATAGAAAAATTATGAAAACAAACTACAACGGTATACAGCCAGTCCGACGTATCTGAGGAACTTTGCCGCAATTCCCTCGGTATCGTGTTTCCTTTTTTTTCCTTTTGCACAGTAATCAAAGCATAGACGAGCAATCCCCACACTAGGCTTCTATTACATGGAATAAGCACGCAGAAACGTAGACGATAATTTGAGCAAAGCCTTTTCTTTGTTGCAATTTTGTTCCCTCATGGTCCAATCAGACCCCCGGTACGTATGCAGAAATAAAATACTTAAAAGCAGCTTATGAGTTGGGAACTCCCATACCAATAAGACGCAGAAGTGAAGTAGAATCCACCTGAAACTGAAGGTTTAACCATTGTTCTTTCATTGTGAACCCTAACCTTAAGATATCTAACCCTTTTTCCAGAAGAAAAAGAAATTTAATTCTTCTTGTTTCGCAGTCTGGTGATGGTGTGCGTTTAAAAATGCGCATTCCCAATGCTACTTGCCAGTTTGTTTTCAAAGCAGCAATGTTAACTTTTTTTGTCGTTTCGCCCTGTCTGCAAACTGCAATCTGAAAATGGATATTACCGTTGCGTATGCAGATGCAGGTCTTCCTCCTTCTCCGATACTTAATTATAGTGACGCCGTACTGACGGTGTTTTGCCGCACAGGAAAAAAAAATACATTCGCCTGCATTGCCCTATTTTCCAGGGAAAAAAGTAATCGAGACTACGGCCTTTAAATTCCATCCCTTGATCAGGTTAACGTGTAGGTATAGGTTTCGCGTACAGCGAGAGAAATATTCTCCAGCGCTTTTTTTTCCTCGCCGAAATCTCAGCGGGCATTTTTGATGACTCGCTAACTTTAGCCCCAGCTAAGGAAGGCAGAAAAAGCACAGCACAGACAAAGGAGCCGATGCCGCATCTTCATGCAGGAAGGAGATAGCTGGGCTTATTGAACAACCTAGATTAATAAATCCAGTTTAAGGCCGAATGTCCCGCTGAGAAGCCGCGCAAACAAACGCAAAAGGAGCCGACTGCGTGGAGCATCGTTTTTCATTTCTCGGTCTAATATTAGAGGCGCCTCCACGAGGAGAGCCGGTCATGCATTTCGAGTTTATTTGCGTGCGACTCGACTAGCGTGCATCCAGGAAGGGCGCACATCGAAGTCCGAAAAAAGAATTCCCCCTTGCGTTTGCTGGTTTGTCGATTGTCTGAATTTTCGCGGCGTCTGCGACGTGGAAAAGGTTAAAAGGCAAGATCTGCTCAGAATAGTTGCCGAACTTTTGCAATCTACAAGTTGTTGAAATCTTATGCGGTACGTAGGGGACCTCAGCCAAGACTCGAGGCCGATTGCGAGTTGCTAAAAAGCACGTCAGCGGCACGTCTACACTGTTCATGAGCAAAAACTGCGGCACACGCGAAAAGCTCCGTGTCGTGCATTTTTTTTTCCAGCTCTGCACGAAAAACTAGATAAAAACAAAAAAGTTACTACTTCGACAGCCGCTTCACAAACTCATACTTCCCCAAAGTACGTGAGTTTGTTTTTGCTTCAATTCTTTGCTATTTCTACACCTTTTTTTCGCTCTTACGCTGGCGTTTTGTTTTTTTTTTAAGTAGCGATACATAGCTGGCTGGTTACGCAATGGTTTCAGCAAGAACAAGCATATTCGGTACCTTCTCTGTGCTTTTAATTATCAAGTTCTCACTTTCTTCTTTTATTGAAACAATTTTCTGGAGCGAACATACTTGTGCATGCTTTTGGCTGCAGTGATTACGAGAGCTACATCGTGAGGTTACACCAAAGAGATCAAGTAACCACGCCTGTGACGATTCATTTTTGTTTTTTTTTCCTTCGATACCCATCCACCACTTCAAGTACAACGACTGGTTAATATGAAAGTTTTGGTGCCAGATAAACACTGCACGAAAATTTTGCGAAGAGAGATTTGCGTAAAGGAGGTGAAAGGGCAAATCAATACCACTCCTCATCTACTTAATTTATGACAATGAGCCGTCGCTGCGCATCCGAACGCGACGCGTGTGGCACGGCGGATATCGTAGTCGGAGGTCCGATATATTTTTAGGCCGCTCATAGTTCTTCAACGGCCACCGCTATTTCAACATAGCAGTGTTATTTGCATTTCACCCATATCAGCGTGCAGCCGTCTGAGTTGGCCTTGAAGCTCTGTCTGCATGTGGCAGATCGCCTCAGCAAATTTATGCTATATACTAGCCGGGCCATCGCATTGTGCTTTTCCGCGGTGGCAATGAGAATTCGCTGTTTGCGCATAGACCGGGAATGAAGTAGTGCAGCACAAAACGGGGTGCTAAAGCCGAAATGCATGCTGTTCGACCACCAGCGCTAATGGACGTGTTGTCGGCGTAGCAAGGAAAAAAAAAAGTGAGAAAACGCTGGACAGGGAAAAGAGAAACAAACACAGCACGAGAAGTCCAGCGCTCGACTGAAGCAGTGTTAAGGCCTCTCGGCTCTTTCTGTGTTATTTCACTTTTATGTTGCACTGGCAAGATGTCCATTAGTCGTGGTAATAAACCACACACGTGCCGTTCTAACAGCGCCGCTTGAAGCGTAAATTTGGGAGCTCCGGATGAAGAGCGAAAGAAGAAAAGTCAGGGAGCGGGCGGAGAGGAAGGGGTTTGCTGCAGGACAGCAGATATGCGCCTTCCCTGCAAGTGATGGCGAGCTGTCGATGCCTGAAGCCGTTCTCTCGCTAGCTCGTACCCGTCTATACGCCCTGCCGGTGTTTTTGGCTTGGCATCTAAACTTGTGAAGACAGAAAAAAATAACTGCCAATCAAACTATGGCTGCATCCTGTCGTTAACAAGCACGCTTTATTTGCTGTCCCTGACTGTAGCTAGGCTTCGCCGTTACTTCAACCGCAAATGTGAACTTATTTCCTTCCTGTTCGCGCGAAAAACAAGCAAAAGGTACTACTTCCGCGCATGAACGCAGTTACGCCCTTGAATAACCCGTGCAGATAATCGAATAAGCGAAATCTTTAAGTAAAAGGAGCCCCCAATCATTGTGAAGAAATGCATGCACAGCGATGCAAACTGGCTTGAAAGAAAAAACCTAGCGCGAAAGTAGAAATTTACTCTCTAAAATTTGTATTCTCTTTATAGTTCCCTGCAAAAATTCTCATGCCACTCCTTTGTGTTTTAGTTCGAGCACAGTGCTTCGTTATATTCGTGTTTATGTCAAATACTAAAAACAGCCTTTGCACTGTTGGGCACACCAGCTAACGAAGTGTCGGAGGAGGAGCTCTTTTCCAGCGAGCAGTAGCGTCTCCCGGTGTCCCTCTTGAGTCTTCCTGGTGAGCTGCGGTGCGTAGCAGTGCTAACACTGTTTTGAGTATCTAATTACTGAATTACTAAATACCTAATTTAGCAGTTGAGCCTGACCCGAAAGACGCGGGTTCGATCCCGGCAGCGGCGGTTTAATTTCTATGGAGGCGAAATTCACGGGGCCCGTGTACTGTGCGATATCAGAGCACTCTAAAGAACCCCAGGTGGTGGAAATTTCCGGAGCCCTTCACTGCGGCGTTTCTCATAGCCTGAGTCGCTTTGGGATGGTAAACTCCATAAACCAAACCAAACCTAACAGTTGAGCCGCGGTGGCGACAATAATATAGGTACACCAAGGTAGTATGGATGGCATGCGTGACAATTTCGGCTGCCTTAGCCCAGTCGCCGCACTCAGGAGTCGCACTGGCGCCGTCGGCGCAGCGCCTCTGCCACAATGGCGCGACGGTCGGTGGCGGCGTGTTTATTTGTCGTTCAACACGCATCAAGTGGTATCTGGCGCCACACGTGCACAGCGCCGAGTATTGACTGGCTGCACCTCCTGCGGGGCATATCTGGGTCGTCGCCGGGCTCCGTTCGCATCTGGGACGTCTCCGCATGTTGATGGCGTCCGTGGCCTCTCCTTCCCTAAACACGCGCCACACACGAGGCTGCCGCTACGCCGCATCGAGTGCCAGCTACTTCCCCGCCTATTGCGCATGCATTGCGGTTGCGTCACCGGTGGTCCAGCGACGCTGGTTTATGGCTGTGTTTTCTGCTTCTCCTCAGCCGTGCGTGCGCACCGCGCCGATTAACGCGATGCTATCCCGCCTGGGAAACACTTACATGTCGCCTCCTCGCCGCGGCCGGCACTCCTTCCCCGCACCCGTCCCCGGCGGCCTAACCGGGCTGGTTATGCGCGGGGGCTCAGCCCCGCGCCGAGGTTGTGCGGAGCGAATGGCGAGGCAAGTGCGCCTTGCACGGTGGCCTTGCACGCTTCTGCTGCCTGCTTCTTCCCCGCTGTTTGTATCTATCGGCTCCGATTACGCGAGCCAGTGGGCCTACCCGGAAAATAGGCACATTACATCGTAAATGCGCCGGATCACTTCACGGACTAACAAATACTTGACCCGCAAACGCAGTTGCCTCTTTCAGAAGGCGTTCCTCGGGCTTCTCGTGGCAGGGTTACGAACTCTGGTGAGAGATCCCTGTTTCTTAGTGGGGAGTAGATTTAATCTCTGGCAGATAGCTCGAATTTGCCTATGCTTTATAAATAATCTGTCGCAAAAATGCGAATGGATGTACGTGTACGGGGAACATAACTTGTTTCTCTTATGTCACACTTCCTTACTTCTCCATTGGTGCGCTGAAAACTTTAAGCGATGAAAAAGAGGTAGCAAAAAGGACGGTAAATATTATTCATTTACCGTAGCACTACTCCCTCTGCACGTTCTCTGTTCGCATAAGTTTTTTGACGAAGCTGCTCTTGCTAACAGGAATAAGTGCAGTCGCTGGTGAAAGGATAGACTCGTGTCTCTTAGAGGTAATTTTAACAACAGTCGAGAGGTTGACGCATCTAGAAACCAGGTATACGGCCCCATGCAGAAAAAAAAGGAAGATAAATGAGGGGGAAGAAAAACCTGTAGGAGAATGAAAGGGTCACGAATATTCATATTCACTTTACTAGAAAAGTCTTTGCACATGAATGTGCACATCAATGAACAGTCGCGCATTTTAAACGCATCCATATACAGTATATTCTAGTTATGATAAAACAAACCTGCGGGTAACATACCGCGTAAGCGATACTGGTGTCATGTGTAGAGCCATGAAAGTGGTCTCATAGCTGTCTGCTGCATTCAGCGGATAAGACGGAACTTGGAGGCAGTTCAGTCTACCTAAAGGCAATGAACGGCTTTACGTGCCAGCTTCAGAGAGCCAATATGCTCCGCGCTATGCCCTCTCTGCTTACAGTACAGTACAGTCATTGCGACGTAGACGTGATGCTTATTCATTGTCGTTTCCAGAACGGCCGCATCATATCATAAACCGGCTTCAACATCAGAGCTGATAGCAAACCTCGGCCACTGGCATTGTTACACTTTGCTTCACTGACTTTCCGAGGTAAAATATCTGATCCACAGAAGCTGAAAACCAGCGGAAGCTTGAATGTTGCTATCAGCAAGCGCCAATGAGATGTTTTCGCTCCACACAGACTGACCATGCGCGTGCATGTAGGAACGAGTTTAATCACTAGACCATCGGGTCGCCGTGAAATTGGTGCAGGACGCTTTGCTAGCGACTTACATCCCACGATGTACAAGACTGGGAGAAGCAATGAGGTTGTCGGCCTCTCCCACAAAAGAAACGAAATGAAAAGCACAAACGCACAAATAAGAATGTGATAACAAATGTTTATATTTTTTTCTACCATATTACTCCGTGGTAAAATCAATCTCCGGTTCTGCGGATTTCTACAATGCTTTGCCAAGTTGCCTTCAACTGCCGCCAAGTATCGAGCCAGAAATGAATCACTTTTGGGAATTTGTGTTTCATAAAGAGAGCAATGAATTTCACACATAAAATTCGAACTTGCTTTTTTGAGGTGCTTCGTTAGAAGTAAATCAGGTTCTATGCCCCATTCGATAAGCGAGGAGAGATTTGCTGTGTTCATTTTTTAATATTTTGTGAAACCTTATAACTACAAGCCAGTCGCCATTTAACTCCCTCTCGAAGGTTACGTATCTTAATGTTAATACATTCGAAACCGCGCATTGTAATCCTTCCACAAGCTTAAGCTATACACGTCGCTATTCAGCCCGCCGCCCCCCTTTTCTTCACCTCCACCAACCTCCTGACATGCCTGGCGTGCTTGGCGTGCCTAGGCCCAGCGGGACATTAGCTGACGCTAATCCGACAAGCCACCGACTTGCTGAGCGCTTAATTGTGTTCGAGAAATAAAGTGATTGCTTCGCTCTCTGTCTCTCTGCATCACATGTGTGCTAACTGCTCCTTTCTCGTTTATTTTTCACGCTGGTAAAATTTCTTCATTGAAGCGTATATTTTTTGTTTGCGCGATGGAAGTAGCGCTCGTCCCTGCTTGTCGCTGCTTTTAAGGTAATTAATGTCAAGCAAATGACAGAACGTCTGCTTAGCGTCCGTTTAGATCTTTGTGGCATTTATCGGCCACTAAACCGATTCTCCAGTGCTAATACTGCTAGGTTCTAAACCCTGCCCACAGCTGCTATGAGCATAGATAAAAAAACCTCTGGCCGAGCGAGAAAGCATGGCCACCCTTTAGTCTACGTCCGCCGATTATCAGTGCGGCGATGCCACCACCGTTTATCTGTTTGCTTATTGACATTACATTTAATAGCCTGAGCAAAGCAGAGGAGAGTGGGGTTGAAGAAAAGCACTTACAACCAAGAGAGACGGATGCCCCGCAAGCTCCTTTACCGACGCGTACAACATCGGTAGTGGCTGCTGTCACCTGCGAGAGCGAGTTCCAGCCTGCAGCTGACGGTTACATCAGGCGGTGCTCGAACTTGTCGGGAAACCCGAAGTTCTGCGGAATTGCCTCAAATTCTGGCACCATCGAGACAAGCAGTAAGCATAAGCAATTACATAATGCCCGAGGAAAAAAGAAAGCGGCTGTAAGAAGCTTTCTTTTGTCTGTATTTCTGCCCTCATAGCGCCAACAACCCTGGCGATTATCAGATTTTCTTGTCTTCACTAATAGTCGCTATTCCACAGTCGAGTCAGTTTAGATACCTCTTTAAAAGCTGGCACTTGTTTCGTCGTAAGAGTATCGGGTTGCTTCTAGTGTAGTTGGCGATCTAAAGCATGAAATGCTTTTAGCTCCTTTTTGTGGCAAATTCAGGCGAACGCCGCCCGAAAATTGCGGCGAATGCGAAGGCGAACGCGAAGGCGAACACGCAGCCGAGCCTGAGGCCGAACATGAAGTGAAGCATTTCGAAAATTTCCGCGCAGAAAAAAAAAGCAGAAAAAGAGAACAACTTCCCGAACCACTGAGCGGAACGTGAATCAAACCACCGGTGCCACAAACATCGCAGGTTCGTTTCCTGATGGCTTAGACCACTCGGCCATCGCTTTCTTTTTAGCATGGCAATTTATTACAATGATGCGATGTGTTATGTACATGAGCTATCTACAAATATTAAGAAAACAGTGCCACATCAACAAACATAAGGAACGAAGCACGAGGAAAGAGTCTATTCGGAGCACACAGGTAATACATCATAACACGAGACATCTAAGAAGCAAAGAACTAGAAAAAAGGCAATGAACACCACAGCATTAAGAGCGAGTACCACTCCGGTTTAAACTCGGTCTGGGCATACAATTCTTTTAGATGCAGAATCATTCTACAGAAATGGTGTTTAACAGAAACAACATATTCACAATGTCGGTCCATCATGCGTGTTTTCCACAGGCTGTATAATCCAAGTGAAAATAACATATCTATGGGTTCATCAACAAATGGTAGTGCAGTGAAAAATCGTACAGAATGCGGCGTCAAATTATGTTTTTTGCAAATCCTGGCCAACGCCGCGTCCTCTCGCGCAGCTTGTCCTATCTGGTAGACTTTTGCACTGCGCGTATGAAACCGCCGTCTTAACCGTGTTGCATGCTTTCGTTCTGCGCAGCAAATGTTTGCTAATTAAGGCGGCTGAAAGGCTGGTGAGCGCTATGGCACGTCAAATAGCGAAAGCAGCGAGAGGCAGAATGGCGGAATGTCGATAAGCCGCAAATGTATCCAGTTAGATCATATGTGCTGCCTAGCTCCAAGAACAGAAGCAAACGATGGCGGGGACATGTTCAGCAGCCAAATGCTACGGCCAGTACACCAGTGCGGCTACAACATCTATGATCCATCCTTGAATGCGCTATGCCTTTACTGTAATGCATTTCATGCTGTCACCTGCTATCTACGACGAGAAAACTATAAATGTCTTACAGCGCGGCTGTAAGCAAAATTTCTGATCCTCTTCTTGAACTGCAAGCAATTAGCTTACTTTGCCGCAAATCGGTTTCAATAAAATGCAGGCTTTTCCGATTTTTCGCCAATGTTAAGGTAAAAAAAAAAGGCTGATTTTTTAGACTACATGCAACAAGCCTACAAACGATGTCGATTTCGATTAGTTTACGTAATTAACGCAGCAGTATATCAAAGTCACTGTAGCAGCAAATAGGCAAACTTATCAGCAAAACAAAAAGCTTAACTACCGAGGCCTTTATTGACACGGAATTTATTGATAATAAGGACATAACGACCCGCAGGATTTGCACAATGTTTTCGTTCCGGCTTCCGTGAGTACAAGTCTGCCTTTTGCGCACAGTCTCTCGGGGTTCACTTTAGAGAAACAGGGAACCATCGATCAAACGAAGACAGTGGAGACAGATACTGGCTCGCTGCCAAGGCCGCGTATGTTGCTGCCGCTGAAAGGGTTGATTGAATCAAAAAGAAACCCGAAGGTCTCCTGCTACCGCATCAGATCGCCGGGAGTGCCCGGTGGCGAGGGAAAGGGTGAAAAGTGAGCCACGAGCGGCGAATAGAAAGGAAGAGTCGGAAGGAAAAATTGAATAGTGAAAGAGGGAATTTGGGGAGTGGGGGGGGGGGGGGGGAGAGATCCGGGCAAATGCGATGAAATTATCTGACGCGTACGGGACCAGGCGTGATTCTTGCCTTCCGGTCAGCGACGGACTTGCGACAGGATGAGGCCTATAGGATGAGGCAGAGCCTATAGCGTCGAAACACGACTTACTAGCGCAAGATCGGGAAGCGCGCTGCAGCGGCTTAGTAAAAAGCAGCCCTGTAGGTGGCTGATTCGCAGGCCTGAGAGGTGAGCACTGTTCTCATTCCCGCAAAGAGTGAAGTGATGGCCCAGGATTCGCCCCCGGGGTTCGTATGTTCACCCAACGCTAGACAGAAACGATGCTTTGACACACTGGCTGAATCAATTAGGCTTTGTGTTTTTCAAAAAACCGCATAATCATTTCCCGGATTTTGCCAGTTTTCAAAACAAAAACGGGATAAGAGTGCTGTTTTCGTTGAAAATGCAAAACTGATAGTAAAGCGACTGATTTTGCAACTGCCTACTTGTTATTCGATGTATGTACGCTGGTTAGCATAGCCGTAACCAGCCGTAAGCGGTTAGCCGTAAGCGGCGTTGTTTGTCTTTCTAAACGTAGCAGAGCATCGCAAAAAAAAAACATAAAAATGTTGGAATATTGTGTTTATCAGATACCGCCTTTTCATTTTGCGATGCTCTTACTTCCGTGAAAGCCCGGCAGCAGCCTTGAACGCTCTCAGCACCTCAAACAATCTTGCCGAACCGTTAATGATCACCTTTAGCGTTCCTCATGCCGCCGGTTTATAATTATAGGGAAATGAGAAGCGCGGGCAGATACGCCTGGTGTTCTTCTGCAAGGATACATAAACAGCTTCAGGCGTCTGTTTACGGCGCGCGGTTTCGACCAGGCCGTGCGCGGACCTGTTCCTTATGATACCCGTTCCGCGTTATTATTGCACGATTTCGGATTGTTTCTTTATTGTCCGCAAGAGGACGTTCTCTGTTCTATTAAAAGTTTCTCGCTGCTTCTGTTGTACTTCCCCAAGCGTGATTAGCTCTGTATGCTGCTTCGTTACGACCAGGTTATCGAGCAAGTTGTAGTAATACAAGTTACGGCGATGCTCGCAAGAATACCGTTTGCATAGCTGTTCTGCCGCCTTATTCAAATGAAAAGAAACGGAAATGACATAGGCCTTCCTGAGAAGTGTTCTTTAGGTAGATGGAAGAAATGATATTGATTTATTATATATTAACTTCTCCTCTACTTCTGCTTATTTAATTCCATCAAGCCTTGATTATAGCAGTACAGTATATAGAAGTATACTCGCATGCGTTGACGACTGAAACTATCGCCATTTTTAAATTGAACAACGAGGTAGAGATAATAACAATAAAGATTTGAGAGCACTGAAGAGCACTGCAGGTTATACTTTGAGACTATCTCTTCAATACTCATCTAACAACAACAAACGGCATATTTTAGTCGGTGATCCGGAGCAAGTTTCCTTGTTCTGCGAATTGAAACTCATGTTTCACCGGGTGAGTTTGATTCCGACCTTGGGTTCGAATGCCGGACCAGCAGCAACATGCTCCGAGGCAGATCGCCCACCATGCCCAGAGGAGCCAGGAACGCGCCTTTTGTTCCAATCTTCGATTTGGACTTCCTGACACCGTAGTTGATTTTGTGCTGCTTCGCGGATTCAGAGCAACGCTCCGGGTCACCAGCTGCAATACGCCATAAAAGGCTCACCTCGTTAAGTCTAACAGCTAAACTATAGATCAATATGAGATCACAATATGCACCGCTTAGCAAGTTTAGTGCGAAACTTTATTCTAATGCGTTACACGATTTGTAATTTAAAGTAAACTTTCCGAGTGCAATTTTCACCGGCTCGATCTGGTTTCGGAAAACTCGTTCTTTACTTACTTTTGCCGACTGTCGTGCAGGACAGTCGGGACAAGATTGCCCATATTTCGAAGAAATATGGGCAGTCTTTCATATCCTAATTGTTTTTGAGCAATTCATTAGAGGAGTGCAAGAGCACTCACTCTGTCTTGATTCTTCGGTGTTGCGTATTTCCATTCCTCTACAGATTCGTAGGAAACGCCTTCCTGCATCCACGTTTGTCTTCAGCATGACGAAAAGAGTTCCCTCATTCTTGTTCCTGAAGGAGTACCGAGACAAAGAAAGCGTGCAACGACTTCCTTGATGTTCTTTTCCTTCACGTTAGTTTGAGTCCTCGCAGAATTTGAGGGACCCGAGCGCCCACCTATGTGCGGTCAAATGAAGACGGATGGCTCTGACGGCCGGAGGGCCGGAATCCCGCGCTGGCACTTATAGGCGCGCCCAGCAGTGGAGCCCACGCGGCGTGGCCGGCTCGGGCTCGCTGGATGACGAGGTTAAGAGCGCAAGGAGAGCCGCGGGCCCTCCGATGCTTCCGGCAGGCTGGTCCTGAGCTCAGATGGCGAATTCGCTTCCACTCGTGGCCCGGGGCGTTGCAGCTGAGCTTCATTTGGAGTCTCGCGTTCTACGCACCGACAGTGCCCAGCGCCGAGAAAAGGCAATGTTGGAGCACGGGCAGGCGTACTTTTGAGGATGGATGTTTGTCTAGCTTGAGTTTTTCGCTCCACCGGCGCTGGTCGCTAGTTTTGCTTCTTGAGCTGTGGCGACAAATGAACAGTTGTTTGGATTTGCAGGCTTCTTCTGTCCGTAGAACGAAGCTCCTACCGCCGCCTTGCGCATGTGTATCTGCGCAGTGCCTTTGTGCATCCCTCAGTCTACCCTAGTTGACGACAACAGCGATGAAAACCGGGACCCCTGGAAACTGTTTTTTGTATCGCCCACAAAAACTGTCTGTAAACAGCCCGCGTCCCGTACCACGGAGGCCCCGTGAAGTCGAGGCTTGGCGTTTGCAACAGATTTCCCCCGCACAGCATATACTAATTTACTCCGCGAAGCAACAGCGTACACTTTTCGAGGAAAGCTTCGCTGCCGTCTCCTTCATTTAGTTTGACTGGCCTTTTGTTATTGTTGTTGTTGCCTTGGTGGCATGGCACATACCCACGACGAAATAAGCAGTTTACGGAAGCGCACGTACTTCGTTCTCTTCCGTTTAATATACTATACTAAACCAGTGCACTGAGCTGAAGCGCTACAATGCGCGGGATTTTCCTCCAAATGCCTGCAGCCGTTCAATATCCGCATTCGAGAAGCGTTAAAGAGTAGAATGTTAATTCTATTCTTGTTGGGCTCCATGGGATATCCAGAAAAGCTCAGTCCTGCCTCTTTATATTACTTAGAATGCTGTAGCCCGATTCGTTTGGGCTCAGAGCGAGCTAAACATAAAATTTAATTTCTTCTGGTTTATTTTGAACTGAAAAGCACACGCCCTCAAACTAGGTCATGTGCATTACTAAATTCTATTTTTCGATTGCGGGGACGTTCAGTGCAGCGGAATAAAACTACGGCGAAGGGGGTGGGTGAGCGTTCAGTATATGAATCAAAATATCTTTAGAAAGTATCCACTGACTGCCTAAAACGCTCAGGAACGGCGTTTAGTATGTATAAAGGCAACTTTATTGAAAAAAAAAAATGGCAGGGTTTTAACGTAGTTAAACTGAGTAGATGTACGAAAGCGTGTGTTTAGCTTGATTAGCTCATGGTTTTGGTTTGCTGGCTTGTCGGCCGGTCTGGCGACGATATTAGACTCAGGTTAAGCTCTGATCGAGGATAAGCTGATCTGATCTGTTCGCGACGTTTGCTTGTTTGATCATTTTATTTTGACAGAACTGGTTACAATACAAGGCCGAATAACACACATTGGCATAAAGCACTGCAAAGGTAGACGAGGCAAAAGGCGTTTAATGCACGCCTGACGAGGCCTCGTCTCCGGAATATTGCATCAGGATATATACAAGTGGCCGGTCGCGCCAAGAACAAGAAAGAATAAGGAGGCAGCAAAACTGTGCAGTTACAAAACAATCAGAAAGATGCGGTACAAGACGCCATTATTAGAAACATCAATAACTGAGCAGGCAGAATACAATGCAAAGGCACAACTCAAGATACAATAGAATACCATACATAAAAAAACAATTAAGAAAAAACAAAACAAACAAATTAAAACAGCATACATCAAAACAGTGTAATGTTTTATCTAGTAAAAAGTTTTAACTTGTCTCTTAAAACTATTTACTGAGTTGGAGTTACAGACTATTTGAACAATTTCCTGAAACATGTTTAAAAGTGCAGGGATTTGAAAGTTAACCGACTGCTTCCCGTAAGATGTTCTGTTCAGGTTTGAAGTAAACAATACATTTCTCAACTCGTAGCCACAGTGAGCGCGTTCATATGTTGCGAAAAAGCCTGGTTGATCACGTTTGATTTCGTTGTATATTCTGAGTGCTAGTACTTGGCGAAATACGTTAGTAAATGTAAGAATCTTGTTTTCATAGAAAAAACCTTGAGTATGTTCACGTGCTGATAAGTTTTCAATAAATCGAATCGCTTTCTTCTGCATGATATGAAGCCGTTCAAGATTGCCCTTTGAAGTCGTGCACCATACCAATACGCAGCAGTGTAGTCGTGAGTAGATCATTGCATAGTACAACTGTCGCTTGAACCACGTGGGTAATATGTACCTGAATTTGTTTAGGATACCTAAGGTTTTCGATATATTGGTGCAGATGCTATCGATGTGTGGTGTCCAGTTAAGGTTTTCGTGAAAGATCACGCCTAGAAATTTCTGCTTGCTTACTTGCGTTATCACTTTTTTCTGAAATTCTAGCTTTAGATAACAATCTGCTGCCTTATTTTTGGGTCGAAATATCATGTAGTTTGTTTTTTGTGTGTTCAGGACTAGCTGATTATGATATAACCAGATAGACAATTGTTCAAGCCATGCATTTGCTTCTGTTAATATGCTGGTTAAGTCGGTTCCTTGAAAAAAAATATTTGCGTCATCAGCGTATAAGATAATATCAGGAGTTCGAGGAATTCATACAATGTCAATAATATAGAGAAGAAATAAAAGAGGACCTAAGATAGATCCCTGCGGGACACCATACTGTATCAGTTTAGACGTTGATTTGAAGCTATTGATTTTTACAAACTGGTAACGGTTATGTAAGTAACTTTTAATTAAGTCAAGCGCGATTCCACGAATGCCATAGTTACAAAGTTTATTATATAATATATCATGTTTAATCGAGTCAAAAGCTTTCCTAAAATCTAAAAATATGCTTACGGTGTACATCTTATTCTCAATATTAGTTATTATTTTTTCTTTGATGTTCAGCAAGGCAGATTGAACTGTTTTTCCTTTCTGAAAACCATACTGTTGTTTTGCTATTATTTCTTTCTTTGATAAGAATCTATAGAGTCTGTTATTTATAACATACTCAGGTATCTTTGAAAAAAAAGGTAATACAGATATAGGTCTGTAGTTCGCGAGAACGTTCTTAGGTCCACCCTTATGTATTGCACAGACGCGGGCAATTTTCATGCTGTCTGGGAATATACCATGCCGCATTATGTTGTTGCAAATATGGGAAAGGGGCACGCAAAGAATATCAGATACTGCTTTCACTGGTCGGACAGCGATGTCATCATAACCACAAGCAGAAGAATCTTTCATATTTTTTATCCCTCCTTCAATTTCATCTGGTGTGGTTGGCGTCAAAAAAATTGAATCTATTTCAGTATTACTTAGATTTAGGTATGAACTGACCGAGCTGCTGCGAGATGCACCAGCCGTAAGAAAATGATTGTTAAATAGGTTTGCTATTGACTCACCGGCGTGGCTTGTGCCATCTACGACTAACTCATGGGGTTACCAGACGAAGACAAGTCCCCTTGTCGAAACGTTGGCTCTAGCAACCTGAGGTTTTCCCCTCCCTTGTTCATTTTGTGATCGCCAAGGACCATCTACCGCACCCTCTCTCTACCATGGACTTCATGGGGTATAGTGTCACTTCTCTGCGAAAGAATTGAGTTGAACAAGGTCCATGCCTTTTGAGGGCAGTTGTACACTGCCGTAAACTTGTTCATGTAATACGCTGTGCGAGCTTTCTTTAGTTCACCACTTAACTTATTTCGCAGTTTTTTTGTATTCTGACAGTTTATTTATATCTCTAGTCTTAATAAACGTGTTGAACAAGTCATCTCGGGCATTTATCTTATTTAATAAATCGTTAGTGATCCAAGGCTTTCTTGCACGCTTAGGTTTTTTCAGAATTCTTGCAGGGAAAGCATCATAATATTGTTGAGTTACCGCAGTTAGAAAGTAGTTGTATGCATCGTTAGGATGTGCAAAATTTAAAACATTTTCCCAAGTTAAACTACTTCAAAGATCACGAAAACGAGCTATTCCAGCTGCACTGACATGTCTACGGGGCGGAGCTTCCTGGTGTGACTGAGGTTGTGATGTTACCGGCAGGAAGCAAAATATTGGCATGTGGTCACTGATGCCTGTTGTCAGAACTCCAGAGCGCACACCATTGTCATGACAACTTGTCAAACACAAATCAATTAATGTCTGGCTATCTGCAGTGACACGAGTAGGTATGCTAATAACATTTATTAGACCGGTCGAGTGTATTAAATCCTGAAACTTACTGGAACAGAAATCAGAGGAAAGCAAATTAATATTAAAATCTCCCAAAATGACTACTGGTCACTTAAAGGATAACAAATGCTCACTAAGGTCTTCGAAAAAATCTAAGAATGCAGACAAGGATCCTGAAGGTGGCCGGTATACAACCGTCACAGCAAACGCTTGACACTTGACTGCAAGGGATTCATAGTTGTCCGTAATAGCAGAGTACTCTTGGATGATACTGTACATATGGCGTTTACTGATGTAGAGCGCCACGCCTCCACCGCGTCGGTTACATCGACCAAGCGATTCATAATTATAGTTATCAAGCTTCACTGCATGCTGTTGATCACTGAACCAAGTTTCCGAAAATGCAAGTACCGTAAATTCATGATTTAACATTGCCAGGTACGCACAAACGTCAGGATACTTGTCTCGCAAGCTTCTCGCGTTAAGGTGAAAAAACGATGCTGTTTTTTTCAGTGCTTGTGTTTCCTTGACTATGTTGGCGAAAGTGATAGCGCTATGATAACCGCAGTTTGAGGTGTAAGCAGCCATGAAAAAGAAAAAACAGAATCAGAGCGCACGCGCTCTGCTACACCATTTTCGCCAGGTCATTTTCAGTTCTGATCTGGATAGCGCTGTCGCCTTCTTTCTTGCGCACAATGATTCTGCCATTCTTTTGCCAGACAAATATAGGAACGCTCGAGTGCCTTCGATTTTGTCACCCACAGCAATTTATTGTTCAGAGGAGTTAGATTGTCAAGGAAACGAACGCCGGGAACCTTAGTTACCAGTTGTGTCTTTTGCTCGGTCCACTGCTCCTTGGTTGTACGCGAAGAAAAGCGTACCATGATTGCGGGAGTGTTTTCCTCCCTTGCAGGCAGCCTATGTACTGCTTCTACATCTTTCGCGGTTAGCTCTGGGATGTTGAGCTTGCGTGCGACGTTATTTAGTTTCACGAGCAAGTTTTCGCCCTCACTTTTTTCAATACCGTGAACCTCCAAGTTTTGGCGGCGGCTGTATTGGTCAAGGTCATTAAGTTCCTTCCTCAGTTTCTTAACTTCTTCGATCGATGTTTCCGTTTCTACTTTCTGCATTCTATCTTTCAACTCGGAGATTTCCTGTCCCTGGGTAGTCACCAGTGTAAGTAGGGTATCATGCTTAGAGGACAAAAACTCTACTGTTTTTTCAATGTTTTTCACAGTTTCTTTCACAGACAACAGGTCCTCTATTTTGTCAATAAGTGGTAGGAGCAAGGCGATCCGTTTGTTCATGATAGTCAGCTTAGCTCCCACATCAGCACCTTGCTCAGGCTTCGTTTTCCCGGAGCTCTGACTCCCCCGGAGTTAAGAGGCTTTACAAGTAGGACACAACCATGTTTTGTCAATCTCTGGTTTGGATTTTACCGCTGCCTCTCCCACTCCCGAGCAATTTCCAGCATGATAGGAGAATCCACACTCGGAACAAGTCAGGACAAGGGAGTCATCCGTGATTGCTTCCTGGCATGCTAAGCAAATATCTTTCTCCATTTAAATAGTAAGGCAAAAGCACAAACAGCAGCAGCGGGAGTAGCAGTATGAAATATCTCAAGCGCACAAAAAGAAATTTTACGATACTAACCTGCAAAGCAGGGGACGAGAAGTTAGCTGTGTGTCGGCCAGCCACTGCCTACGCTGCTGCTGCGTAGATGGAAGTTTATGAAGACGACGATGTGCAATGCACAGCGCGAGAGTTTGTTGCAGTTTAACACGATTAGTGAACGGTTGTGTCGATAGCATAGTCACCAAGTTAGTTGGGCCGCATCAAACCTGTGGCATCAAAGGTCGCAGCATTGCCGCAAATATACATGTTGCACGAAGCGTATTAGAATGCCTTGGCGCCCTTGGCAGTCAAGTAGCTATGGTGCAGCTAGATTTAGCAAAAGCTTTCGACCGTGTTTCTCATGACATTCTTTTCTGCATTCTAGAGCATGCCAACCTGGGTAGCGTAATAGTAGAAGGGGTAAAAATGGCTTACGCAAATTGTACGACGCAAATTATAGTTAACGGCGACCTTACCAACAGCCTCATAGTACGATCGTCAGTGAGACAAGGATGCCCGCTCTCTCCCCTGCTTTTTGCAGTATATCTCGAGCCGTTGTGCTTGGCTATTCTTAACAGTGATTGCATTTCGGGATTCAAGCTTCAGGCAGCCGAAGTGAAAATCCTTGCGTACGCGGACGACATAGCGGTATTTTGCACAGAGACAGCATTCGTGAAGCCACGAATGTTGTCGAAAAGTTTTGCGACCAGACTGGATGTCAGGTAAACTGGGAAAAAAGCTCCGGATATTGGCATGGGGAATAGGATGTTTCACCAGAATTTTTTTCTCGATTGCAATAGACTGATTTGCCGACGCGGTACCTTGGGGTGCCCCTAAAATGTTATCGCGATCCCAGCACACACTGGAATGAAGAGACGTTAAGGGCAAGAGAGAAAGCGGACACGTGGCAAGGAAGGCAGCTTTCAATCTTTTCACGTGCCTTTGTGTGCAATGTTTTCCTTATTTCTAAGATATGGTACGTCATGAATATGCTCTGTGCGTCGCGCAGCATATTCAAAAAATCCATCGAGTGTTTGCAGTCTTTCTTTGGGCGTCGACCTGGGAGAAAACCAGGCGAACAAACTTGTATATTTCAGTCAAAAGCGGTGGCGTTGGACTGGTTCATTTGTTTCTGCGTCAAGTGGTTTCACGCTTTATTTTCCTTCGTGATCAAAATGACATATTTTTGAGAACTGTTATGCAAATGCGGTTGCAAAGGCTGCTCCCCGGAATCATAGTGTCATGTGAAAACATGTGTGGTGCTGTAAACGGATATTTGCGCGAGGTTGTTCTTTCCTTCAAGTTGTTGAAAGTGCTGTTTATCTGCGGGAATGTTACCAGGCGCAGCGTGACCCACCCCAGTGGGTAACACTACTGGATGATCTAGTCAAATTCAAGAAATTTTATCTTCGCATGTGTCAGCTCAAGTGTAGCTGAAGTGTTTTTATTGTTCTCATGTCAATCTCGAAAATAAAGAAAAAAAAGAAAGCGGCGATAGCCCAGTGCTCTCGTGCAGTGGCCAGCGAAGCTCATCTGTTCCCGGCGCTGCGGGTTCGAATCCCACTCGCCGCAATATTTATTTATTTACAGTCAAGGCTTCAGTGATGGCCCGGCTATCGCAGCTTTGGTCGTGAAGTAGAGTCGTCGCTCTAAAATGGCCAAATCAATGTCGCTTGAGACACTATGTACTTTCATACCCAGCAATTCTGGACAAAAGCATTTTTTCAGCGGGGATAGTTTATGAACGCAATTTTTTTATATATTGTAACATTTCACTATAACAATTAAAATATCCGCAAATATCCCCTCACCACGTTGGCTTTTTCTTGCTGTTAGCGTTTTTGCGGTCGTCAAAAACGTTCCCCATTGATTTTCTATGGCCGTCTAAACTGCTCCATGCAAGCGATGGAGAAACTTTAAAAGCGAAATTTTGCTACGCATCGGAAGAATGGGCCATTACCTTCAATATTCCCCTAGTAGTACCTTTCAATATTCTAATATTCAAAATTGTTGTAAGAGAAAGCTGGACTTGATTAGAACATGCTGGTAGTATTGATGTGCCTATTAGCCACGTAGTCATCAACTGGGTCTGTGACAAGGTTGAAATGGAGGGTTAGTTTGGTACATATCAAGATATAGATCATTCGCGTGTGTTTTGCAAGATAAAGTGCATGAGGATAGGTGCACGAAAAGTTCACTACGAGGCACGAGAGGAGGGCCAAGCCCCAGCTATAATAGAAGAAGGCGACAAACACTCCTACAGCTTGCCGTGTAACGGACACGATATGGTTTTGCATATGTTCATTGCGAATCAGCGTAAGCAATAGTCGGGTACAACTCCAGTACGAAGCGACGAATGGCCTTCAAAGGAATCCCTCCAGCCAACGGCGCCGGCCGATTGTTATGACATCGCTCGCGGATAACCCCTTTGAATCTGCTAGCGCGACATAGCAGGGGGCTGATAGTATCAAAAAGAATTAACCACGGATTAATCGCGACGCCGTGACAGTCGGTCGACGTCATCTGGCTGGGGGTACTCTTTGAGGGACACATGCCGCTTTGTTCTTGAGTTGTATCCGATTTTAGGTTGCACACCCACCCAAGAGTTTACGTGGTCTGCCACGGTTGCGCGCTGGAATGGATGCACCATCCCCTTCTCTTAACATGAAAGGATACACCACGGCGAAACGTCCATTCTAGCTCTGAGTTTTCTCAAGGGATAGCAAGAGTCAAAGTATTTCAGTGGGCACTGTAAGACCATACTTTTTAATGAAAAGAAATGCAAATTTGAAGCATTTGAAGCCCTTTCACAACCAACTTGATGCGGATATGGCCGTGACCGCTCTTTAGCACCGCGCCACTTGGAGTTTTTCTGTAGTTCGGTACGCGTCGTGCCGCGACTGAGATCACTGGTGCTGTCCTAATAATGGTGCAGGGCCTCGAGAATGAAAGGCAAATAAGAAAGAGAGAGAGAGCAGAAATGAGACAGTCTTTCTATTTATGCTAAACTTTTTGGCACCTAGAAGACAAAGGCCTGAATAACTGTACAATGGTCTGTCTGGTGACAACAACGCCTCACATAAAAAATAGAGTCCAAAAAAACAAAAGAAAACAAACATGTTTCATATGCAGCTGCAACTTCTCACTGACGGCTGAAGAGATGAGAGCTATGCAGTGCTTCCTTGAGAGCCTGTGGCGGAAAAGCCGCGCATCGCTTATTCGTAAGAAATTCGGTTCGCGAATTTCTCGCTTGCCATCTCTTTTTACGTCCGATGTCTGGTTACGCATTATCCCATATGCCACTGTGCACTCTTGTGCGACGGCGCTTATATTTCCGATCGGCAAGAAACGAAATATTTATGCCGACGCCCCAGTCACGGATTCTCTGGGTCCACGTTCCTTAGATGAGTAGACCGGAAAAGCAAAGGCCGTCGACAATGAGATGGGAAAATTTTATGCTAAATATGCTTCTCGGGAAGCTGAATGATCTGGATGCAGATTTCAAGAACAGTTGCGATTATGATAAATTAAGTACCCAAGGCTTCCGGCTCTCTAATTTCTAACTTGCACCCCTGTTCCAGTGATGGCGTGCAAGTATGAAATCCCCCTTCCGCAAGAAAGTGTTTGCAATAAGTCTTTCTACTATTTGTTTCCATTACTGACTGTTTCGACTGGTGTGTTTATTAGCGCGTGACAACTATAACGCTCCTTGCAGTAAAAATAAATAAAAATAAAATATATTTACTACCCCGCTTTGAAGGCTGTTAACTGAATTTTACACAAATGCAAAAATACAATTTCTTTCATTTTTGTTACAGAGTTGAGCATTTTGACATTATGAACACATTCAGAAACTGCCAACACCATCGGTCCTACGGAGGCAAATGAATACGGCATAGTTTTGGTGGCCCGTTGGAGGCAAACATATCTAGTACCGTAGGCAGCCTTTGCCAAAGTTTAGAGCCCAGGGGGTTTGCTTCCCAGCTGTGCAGTGAGGCTCCTGTAGCATTCTTACCTGTTGGAGGGGACAGGACCGAAAACCTTCTCACCTTCAGGCTACTTTTATCACTAACGATTCATTACAAGTCACACGGTTTCGTTCAGAAGCAAGCCCTCTGCTTTAAACTTTTGACGAAGTGGGGCAACACGTAACTCTTGATATGTGCCATAGAGAGGCGTATCACTGCCGCAAGCACAAACGTGCACTTGTATCACAGGCAGAATACGGCCATAAATGGTCATGCACGTCTCATGGCGGGCGGCTCCTTGAGCGACAGTGTTTATGATTGCGTAACCTTTGTTTTCTTCCGTATACAGGGAGGCGCAACTTTCGTTCCGGGCGTTCGCTGCTGGCGTAAGACACACAAACTTCCGTCTGCCACAGTGGTATCTCGAACATCAGAAGCGGGCGCATGGCCGAACGCACGCCTTGGAGATGCTATGATGGACGTTGAACCATGCCTTGAGCTGCTGTGACGTCATTCTCATCGTTTTCCGCGAAACGTGGCCTGACCGGCCTTAAAGTGCACACAGGTGCTGCAGAAAATATATTTATAATTTGTGATTTGCCTGGATTTAACCTGTGTAACGCAGGTTGTTGGGCCAGTTGGTATAACATTCTCCCCTTTGATTCGTTTTGTTTGGTAGTTTTAATCGATATTTGATCTATAATTAGTTAATAATTTGACCGAGGAAAAAGTCAGGGAACACACGAGGATCAGCTGTGGCCAAAAGCTTGACAAAGCCCAGCAGTCATTTTTACTCAGCCGTGGTATGATGAGCACAGTGGACCCCGTATTAAAACCTGTATCATGCATATCACCTGTATCTTGCCGCATCTAGACTGCGATAGATAGATTGACGGACGGATGAGCAGATGGACTGATGAATAGATGGATTGATGGTATGAGCATCTCTTTACAAAATTGGGTGGTGGCGGGTGCCACCCAGCTCGTCTTTTACTGCCTTTTTATTCTCAGAATCTTAAATTCCGAGTGACCAAGTGCCGAATATTTCTTTACTCTTCTTCCCGATGAAGGTGAAGTATTAGTGACTGCATTTCACTGCGCGTCTTCCCGACTTCTACGCCATTTTACAATCTGGGTTTGATATCGTCTACCGCAAATGCTTCACACATCTCCTGCTCTACCTATTATTATAAGGTATCACGAAGGCTAACCATCTACACCTGGCAGAACTCTGCTATAACCTGACCAAATATGTTCAGCTGATTCAATTTTATTCCGACATGCTAAGAATAAATTGTCCTCTCGGGAAGATTTCCTTCTCCAACTCCGGTTCCGACGACAACCCAGTAGAGTTACAAAGAGTAGGTCACTAAGTTTTGAGTTGTCGTAAAATGCTTCCTTCTCGATTTCATTCTTGCCCTTCGATACAAGCCTCTAGTAGGCCGAAGGAGGAAACGGAAGTCACAGGCGCTGGCTCGAAGACTAGTTGAGAGTCAGTAGCTGTCCTGTTCATTCCTTCCTTCGTCCATCGTCATTTCGCGCTGTTTTCAAAAATACATAGGTATAGTAGCCGTTTCTCCACGGCATTTTTCTAGTAAAAGGCCTCTCAGTTCAACGGTCTTTCCTAAGTTTCCATTTAAATGTTTTATACTTGCTCAGTACTTTTCTAGTTCTTCCTTGTCATTATGAAACGACGATATTTTTTTGCATTATCAGCGTTTAAAACCTTCTTGTCAATCTGTTTTTGTAGTCAGGAGTTACTTTAAAACCTTTTTTGCTGCTTTGTGTTTCCCTAGGTTCAAAAGAAGTCTGAACCATGTCCGCTTGATCTGCTTCATATGTAGTTATGCTGCGAACACCTGATATGGTCGTTGAAACCGCACTTTGGCTAACTTCTAGCCCGGACTCTTCTTCTGGCCTCAAGCACAGAACCGCGCTACAGAACATAAGTCCAAGATTATCAATCTCCTCACGCTTCGTGCCATACCCAAAAATTCTAGACAAGCGAATTTTGTCATCGAGAAATTATTTATGGACGCAGTCTTTTTCGCCTATTGCGAGATCCCCATAACAATCAATAGATCCGCAGATTCCTCCCCAGGACGTTTGTTGTTTTC
The DNA here is from genome assembly GCF_055824585.1 of Amblyomma mixtum. Lineage (NCBI taxonomy): Eukaryota > Metazoa > Arthropoda > Arachnida > Ixodida > Ixodidae > Amblyomma > Amblyomma mixtum. The sequence continues at coordinate 181,488,684 of NC_143014.1, forward strand.
TGCTGTTTATTGCCTAAAACGCCCCCAAGTGGTTTTCTATTGCAGTCCTAACAACTCGTTGAGAGCGCAGGACACACTTTAAAAACAAGATTTTGCTACCCATCGGAAGATTAGCTCATTCCTATCAATATGGTCATAGCAGTATATTCATAGCAGTTTTCTTTAATTGAAGTTTCTGAGAAAACTGTATAGCTTTCCTTTGTAGCCGTTATGGCTGCGCTCGGGTGGATGCCGCTGAGTAATTACTCCCTTATTAGTATATTACAATATTCCGCGGCTGCCTCAAGATTAAGGGTTATGTCTGAGAAAGCTGGGCTTGTTCTTTATAGCTTTTACACTAACAAGGGCCAAAGGGTTCTCTGTTTTATTTTGGTCGCGTTTATCTTGCTCTTTGCTTTGATGCCCTCGTCATGTGGACCCCGTATTATCGAGCAGCTAAAGTTTACGGAATATGGGTGGGCGGAAAAATTATTTTGGTGCTGTCACATTAGAAAATCTCCTGGAGCGTCCGAAGGTATGTGGGGACGTGCATACTCTGTCGACTAATAACCATACCCGACAACTGGGTGGCGAGAAAGCGCTACAATGTATATTTTTGTGCAGACACGCATCCCGTAAACTTTTGCTTCTGATAGTACACCTGCACTCGGCAGCCATACCCAGATATATCTTATTTATCCGCTTTCGAACTTTTTCTGTTTCTACTTTGAATGGTCATTAATTGCTGTGTTATTGTACGTCCCCCCCCCCCCCCCCCTCCCTTTCTTCCCAATGCAAAACCGTCTTCTAGAGGGCTAGTGGTATAATAGTAGTGTAATAATGATGATGATGACGACGACGATAATTATATTGCCATCTTGCCAACAAATGCATAAGAAAACCGACCTGTCTGAGGAAATATGGAGGCTTCCATGAATAGGCCCGGCAACAATGGTGAACGACAAATAAAGGGCACAAAGCTGCAGTGAAGAATATCGATAGTGATCAGAATCATGAGTACACACTTAATTCAAGCAAAGGGAGCTCATACACTCTAAACACGAAAAGCGTGTCATCTAGCGCACTCCTTTCAAGGGCCAGGATATGCTATCCAAGCACTGGCGTCGCTTTTCATCATATCAAATACTTAAGGGTGAAGTTCTAGCAGTTACGAAGATTTTAACCGCGGTTTCATCCTCCTCCTATTGCTAAGTACATCAAGTTACTGTGCTTTGCAGAGGTGATATATATCCATTGCCACGAGTAAGCATTCCGTATAATTAGTGATCGAAATCTACTCGGAAACTTGGACAGCATACCCTCCCCTTAAAAGGAAGGGCGCCAAAGGACAGTTTACTTCCTTTTTACTCCTATATGACTTATTCACGTTTAGTCTCTAGAAAGCTGAAGCACAAAACAGGAAGTAACAGTAACGAATTGTTTATAATAATATCAAGATACTTTTTAAGCTTCGTTTTTTTTGGTCACAGAAAAAATGTCATCACTTAGATCAAAGAGCACTTTGGGAATATGGACACATCTTCTAACCATGCCGTATTTTGTTGGTCAACGGGGTAGAATAAAGCGAGGAATTTTTCGTAATGTTTGAGGAGCAACATATTCCTTTGTGAACTCGTAGTGCGCAAAATGACGCACAACGGCTGTCTCGATATATAGAGTTTTGATAGATGGGGAAATCAAGAAGATTCATCACAGAAGATTAATAGGGTAGTTATTTTTTAATATAAATAACAAGAAAACAGAAGAAAAACAAGCACATGCCGCCGGTGGGATCCGAACCCACGACCTCCCACCACCGGCACGTGATTGTCTTCTTTTTCTACTTTTCTAGTCATTTATATTAAAAAAATAACTACCATTTTAATGTCCCATTGATGGAAACAACAAATTGAAAAAAAAAAATGTAAACCACTATGCGCCTTGGTTTCGATGACTGCTGGCTTCCGTCATGTATGTCATAACGAGCCCCTAATTTCCCTTCCCTTGTCTGCGCTTTGCGATTCTTTGATTATTCCTTGCCATTTCATTAGAACTGCTTTTTTTGCGGGACAATTATCTTAATTAGTCTATACTCATCAACTAGACCCTCACATCTCAAGGTACCCTACACCAGCGTTCTGTTTACCCTGCCGCGCGCATCGCTAATGATCAGGAACGCGCTATATAAAGTTCTCCACCTTGGCTATTTATAGGCTCGGCGCAAGCACGAGCAGCGCGAATAAGCTTTGAAACCATTCTGTAGTTCCAGTAGGCCATATTGTTTCACCGAAGAATTAATCTTGGGTTTTATAAAGTTCTTTGCCAACCTTTAGACTGTACTGACAATAATTCAAGCATTCTATATAAATTGACGTCGAACTCATTTTCTTAGCCTTTGTATATCAATTTATTTTACTGTACCTCGAGCTTTGTGCTATCTGGGTTTTCCGTATGACCTTTTCCAATGATTTTAACAAAGTTTCCTTGCTTTTCGCTCTTAGCTGGTTAAATAACCCCAAGGAACATTCATCTAGTCCGGTTGCCACGTAATTAGAAATTTCCTTTCGAACATTTTTCAATTTTAGGTTGTTAAGAGCCAATTCCATCTCAACATTCGTCTCCCTTTTCGTCTGCGGTCCCATATATGTTTGCCCTCCTATACTTCTTCTTTTGAACATATTGCACTCTTTCAAGTCATTTTATGAGAGAGTCTTGGTTAATCTTAGAAACTACAGAAGTCCACGACTTATATTATATGCAATGTGCTATTTCTCAAAACTTAATAGTGCAGAGACTTTAAGAAGAAGCGAAAGTTCCATGCTTTGTGACGCTGTATTATAAATCTTTTCGCTTTGACAGCGCACTCTTAGCGTTTGCACCGAAGAGGTGCTTTTTGGGTTCCACGCATGTGAACTGGTGGCATGATGTTTGTCAGGGTGCCTTATCCTAACGTCCTCTATAATTTTTACATGCGCATGATATCTAATACCGGAGGAAGGAGAAAAGAGATCTAGCACAAGCAGAACATTCGAACTCATTTGAAGGTAGGAACCTGACTGTCAGCTATTAGAGCTTTAGCACAGCAGAACAGCCTAAAGGCGAATACGGTTGCCACATCGCCGTTGCTACCGTTCCCGCGCTTACATAGCCGCATCTGCCGTATGGTCGTGGTTGCTGTAGTTGGCTTATATACTGTACGACGATGCTGAACTATCTATTAATAATAAGGAAGTAGTTACTCACTGACATCCACCCAGCGCAGCCATATGGTTACAAAGAAAAGCTCTACAGCTTTCTCAGAAACTTCACAGTTAAAGAAAAATTCGTCCTGGTCCAGGGTTCAAACCCGGGACCACCGCTTCTCCGGAGCAGTCGCTAAACCGACTGAGCTAACCGGGACGGCAAGGTTACGGTAGGGCGAGAGCGAATTGATCAATAACTCGAAGTGGGAACAGTGTTGGTCAAATGTTTAGGGGAATTCCCCAAGGTTGAGTAGAATCCCCCACCTTGGGGGATTTCCCTAAACATTTGACCAACTTTCTATTAATACAGCCAATGCTCGTTAGAGTAGATTTTAACGATTCACTTAAAATGGCCTCTTATTCCAGGGTATACTGTGTCGAAAATAAGTGTGTGATGCTAAAAAGCACGGCTGCGCTTGCATGAGCTGCAGCCGTAGCACGACATGCTGTCTTTAAAAATTAGTAGTCTAATTCATGCTGCGCCTAGATTACCCCACTTCAGGGATGCATGCCTGCTGTGCTGTTCAATGTTTTGATGTTATGCATACAGTAGCAGCAATCCAAGGAAGGTTATTACTAAAAAAAAACCTTTATGCACTTGTTTCGTCACCTCACTTGCAGACGCCTAGCGATGACGTGGCGTGTACGACATGCCTCTAAGAGCATTGCCTGTTATCGGCATCTCGGCGCAAGCATTTGTTTTCAATTTTATTTACTTTATGCAAACCATGAGCCAACAAGGCACACAGAAACTATCATATTAGAAAACAAACGCGGGCACTACAAGCCCGTACGAGCGAAGAAAAATGAGCATATGAGGGAGGATATGAACATGACTCGAACGCAACAGAGAACGCATGACAAAGGAAAACACTCTAAGTGTTCCAAAAGTCTAAAAAAAAACTGCAACGTTTTCAAGGATTCTCGCTTTCGTCATCTCGTGAGGACATTGTGCATTCGTTTGTATTCTTATACATCGTCTGAAGCGAAAAGCTTCACTAGGTTAGTCAACACCGCGCTTCGCGTGAGCCACACTACAGATTTGACACTTCTGCGCATGCGCGAAACCGAGTGACGTCACGCTCGGCGCAGACACTCGCCATGGAAGAAGAAGAAGAAGAAGCAACAGTCGGAAGGCGCAGAAACAGGCAGAAGTGCCAGTGCAACCAAGGTCTTCACGGCATACTTTGTGAACAATCCGTTCGGCTACGTGTGTGACGTTTGTGAAAGACTATGGAATTTGCGGGATCTTAAGCCGGTAAGTGATGCCATGAGGCAGACATTGAGCTTAGCATCTGTTCAGTTGAGTGAAACCGTGGGTAGAGTGTGTGCCTCATGTAAGGCATTTTTAGTCAAGGAGATAGACCCTCTGTTCAGTGTCTGACCTTTCGCCGCAGCCGTGCGCAGTGCGCATTTGAAAGGAGAGGTATAAAAGGCGCCCTTGCCCATAGAACAGGCGCAGACACTCGCCATGGAAGGAGAAGAAGCAACAGTCGGACGGCGCAGAAACACTGATCCAGAAGTGGAAGCAATTGCAAGAAAGGGATTCTGGCTTCTGTGGAGGAAATGAAGCAAACAAAAAACCCTTATAATCATACAAACAGTAAAAAGTAGCAAAAAGCAATCAAGTCGAAATCACGGCACTCACTCCCAATCTTGGTTTGACAAGCCGCCTAAAAAGGACTCTAAAGATGTACAAGTGACAACGTCATTCAGTGGCAGGCTCCAATCTCGAATGGTATGAGGAAAGAAAGAAAATTTGAGCGCATCACCGTGAAATCTGTATTCGTACAAGTGCTTAATATGTTTTGTCCTTTAATTTGGAGCATTCGAAAATGTCACCTATTTACGTTCATCAGTCATAAACGCATCGTTTAAGACGAGAAAGAAATTGAAACTGCAGGAATTTAGCGGCATTTTGGATCGTTGGAAGACCGGCTTTTGCGCAGAAGTTCTGTACGGGAATCGCAACGACGGTACTTGCTGTAAATGAGCCTTAGCGCCTTTCGCTGGACGCTTTCCGGTTGAACAATGCATTTTTTTAGCAGACGGAAACCAACAAATCATGCTGTATTCAAGTACTGAACAAACGAGTGAGAGGTCAGCTACTAACTTGGTGGTCCCAATAGTACACCGACCTCATAATCTGTCGTGTCCGGTCGCTGTGTTGAATGCAGCGAAAGACGCACACGGTACTTTAAGACTTCGTTTATTTAAAGCCGATGAGGGTGCGACCAGCGTCGACCGAGGCAGGAGCCGAACTGGCCGCCCGAAGAAAGGAGGGAGTGGAGAAGCGTCCACGGCAGGGAGTGGCTTCCCAGAACAGGAGGAGGGTGCGGGGGCGCACCGTGGGGGGGCATCCGGCGACAGCGTGCGACGAGGGGCAAGCGGTCGTTAGGAGGAGGATGCGAGTGGTCGTTAGGAGGAGGATTGAGTGGTCGTTAGGAGGAGGATGCGAACTGTCGTTAGGAGGAGGACGCGGGGGCGCACACACACAAAAGCAATAAGGGGACACAACACTTCCTTCCCCCTTAGAAAGTTGCCTGGTATCGTGCAGGGGGTCGGCGCTCACGCGTGGAGGCGCGCTGGCTTTGTGCGCTCGGGGGAGAAACACTTGTAGGCTGGCTGTTGTTCGCTGTGTCTCCTGGGTCTGTCCTGGGCGAAGTCTCTTCTTCCGGGAAGAGGTGCCAGGCTATGTGGGAAGATGGTGCACGTGTTCTCTCCGCTGGCGGACAGCTCTCAGACGGCGTCGTAAATCTACGCAGCTGGTTGAGATGTCGGCGTGCTACTGTGCCATGTATGTTGACGAGCCAAGAGCGCAGGCCTATGCGTCTGACAATTGTAGCTTCCTCCCAGCGTGGCTTTTTCAGAAACTGTCGGGCGAGGACGCGCTGCCCCTCATTAAGCGTGCCGCAGCGCGGAATTGCTTTTTCTTCCCGGAACGTCTCTGCCTTTGGCTCGGGGAGGATGGCTGTGAGCTGGGTTCGCATTTCACGCTCGAACATCATTTTCGAGGGGGTCTCGCCTGTTGTGCTCTGAACCGTCGTGTGCTGCTTGAAGAGAAAGCGCGCAAGGCGGCGCTGCAGCGAGCCTGTCTGATCTCTTTCAAGGGCGCGTTTTAGCTCGGCTACGTAGCGCTCGGCTTGTCCGTTTGTCGCTGGGTGGTAGGGGGCCGATGTAACTGATGAGATCCCGTTGTCGCGATAAAACTTGAGGATCTCCGCAGACACAAACGGTGTTCCGTTGTCCGACACTACCTTGCGCGGCAGGCCGAACGTTGCAAATAGTGATCGGAGGTTGTCAATGACTGCTGCCGAAGTCGTCTGTCCCATTTGCCTTATCTCAAGCCACTTTGTGTAGGCATCTACGACCACAAGGAAAGTGCAGCCCTCAATTGGTCCTGCAAAATCAATGTGCAGTGTGTGCCATGGTGTGTCTGGCTTTTCCCATTCTGGGACAGGAGCTTTCGGCGGGGCGCTCCGGCTGCTCTGGCAAGGCTTGCATTCTCGCAGCACTGTTTCGATGTCGTTGTCAATGCCAGGCCACCACATGTAGCTTCTGGCACACTTTTTCATTGCAACGATGCCCCGATGTCCGGCGTGGATGAGAGACATAGCTTGTGCGCGTAGTTCTCTCGGCATCACAACTCGGGACCCAAATATGATGCAGCCGCGATGGGTGCTCAACTCTGTAGCTCGCCTGCGGTAAGCGTCGAAGTTGTCCCCTTTGAGTCTATGCACGTTGCCTTGTTGAACAGCTGTGTAAACTAGCCGGAGAGCTGCGCACTTCTGCGTAGATGCTGCAACTGTGCCTGCTGTAAGCGGAGGTTCTGGCAGTGCTTCGAACATCAGAACGTCTCCTGGTGGAAATGGTTCGTCAACAGTTGCGTCTAGTGGCAGACGGCTTAGCGCATCGGCGTTTTGATGTTTGCCGCATATCATCACGCCTAGTGGAGAAAACCAGTTTCTCCCTAGAAGGCTTGATCCTGTGCCCTTCACAACAAGCAGAGGTAGCGTATGGGTCTGGCCGTTGTAGTTAACCTGCACGTTGGCAGAGCCCAATAGTGGCAGATTCTGTCCTGACCACGTTCGCAGGTGCGTGTCGTCTTGTTGCAGGGCGGGTGCGTCAGATGGCCATGAAGTTCGGAACGTGTCCTCACTGATCAGAGTACAGGCTGCGCCGGAGTCCACCTCGAACTTAATCAGCTGGTGATGTACGCTTACTTCTGTAAAAATCTTCGGTCGCGTGCCGAGATTCATGGTGTTCAGGTCGTACAACACAGATGGTGTTGCTGATGTTGTTCCATGGAGATCAGATAGCGGCGTATTCTCTGAGGCGTTGACGCTGTGATTAGGCTGGGAAGGTGACTTAATCTTGGCAAGTCTCCGTTTCGTAATGCATGCTCTTTCGATATGCCCTCGCTTGTGGCAAAAATTACACGTGGCTGACTGGAATCGAGATCCCTGGGGGTTGTGTTGGTCGTCACACCGCCAGCAGCGTTGTGCCTTTTTGACCGATTTTACAACAACAGAAGGCTTGCGCACCTGGTTGCTTGTCTGGTGTACCGGCTCGGTGTTCCGGCGAATCCCTCTCTGCTGGTGACCGGCGCTCCCCGCTCGAACGGCGATGTCGTAAGCTTTGCTGAATGTGAGGTCCTTCTCAGCGAACAGGCGCTGCTGCAGTGACTCGTCACTCAGTCCGCACACAAATCTGTCGCGTAACATCACGTCCAAGGGAAGCATGGTGGTGTTAGCAGAAGAAGCTGCGTCTCCCTCCTGCCCGGTAGCTGTTGTCGACAGCGTTCCAAAATTGCAGTCGGCAGCGAGCTTCTTGAGCGCGGCTACGTAGGCGCTCACAGTTTCTCCTCCCAGTTGATCTCGTCGTTGGAAGCGAGCCCGGCTGTAGACCTCGGATGGCCTTGGGTCGTAGTGCTTTTGCAGCGCTTTTACGATGTCGTCGTAAGACACTGCCGCTGGTGTGCTTGGCTGAATAAGGGCGCAGACAGTATCGTAGGTCTGCTCCCCGCACAGCGTCAGCAGGTTGGCCCTCTTCAAGGCTGGGTCTGTGATGTTGTTAGCTTCAAAGTAGAACTGAAGGCGTCCAACCCACGATGACCACGATGAGCCGTTGAATTCTGGTATCTGATTGGGAAACCCTCGCGTAGCCATGGCTTGTCAATAGCGTTGCGTAGCGCGGGTCGAATCCACTTTCTCGTCGCCACTGTCGTGTCCGGTCGCTGTGTTGAATGCAGCGAAAGACGCACACGGTACTTTAAGACTTCGTTTATTTAAAGCCGATGAGGGTGCGACCAGCGTCGACCGAGGCAGGAGCCGAACTGGCCGCCCGAAGAAAGGAGGGAGTGGAGAAGCGTCCACGGCAGGGAGTGGCTTCCCAGAACAGGAGGAGGGTGCGGGGGCGCACCGTGGGGGGGCATCCGGCGACAGCGTGCGACGAGGGGCAAGCGGTCGTTAGGAGGAGGATGCGAGTGGTCGTTAGGAGGAGGATTGAGTGGTCGTTAGGAGGAGGATGCGAACTGTCGTTAGGAGGAGGACGCGGGGGCGCACACACACAAAAGCAATAAGGGGACACAACATAATCCTTCCAACAGATTTATACTGACATGTAAAGGTAGATTTCTTTGCCTTATGATCGCACACGTCGTTGACTGTTTCCCAGGAAAGACCAACCGTTACATGCTTATCATTTACAAACTTCAGATCTGTCACATTTTGGCTGTTGCTAGTGGCACGTCTAAGTTGAAGAACAATCTGTTTTAAATCGCAGTTAAAAGCTATATCAAGCAGCCCGTCTACACGGGCAATTTCCAAGTTTCCGCTTTCGAGATGATATATCTAGAAGGTTAAAATCACCAGTTAGTATAATCCTTCTTGAGCGATTGAGTAGATGTTGCATGTATTCAGCTAAGTCATGCAGCATGTTAGGGCTAGAGCTCAGAGGTCGGTACATTTTTTCCATGTAGTCAACCAGATTGCCTATGGCAACTTTACACCAGAGTGCATCAGAGCAGACCACATCTGCCAACGGCATAACGTAAAAGCCATCCGTGACAAGGATCGCCACGCCACCACAACGAGAGCATCTCTATTTTCGCGGAACAGTGTATCCTGGTTGAAAAATACCGCAGCTAGATATAAGAGAGTAAAGCCAAGTTTCGGGGTAGTGATAATATCGGGCGCTTGATCAAGCAGGAAGACGTCTAGCTCAACTACCTGATTAACAATGCTTCTCGTGTTTAAGTTGACTACCGTAACATCTTGTGCGATTTGAGCTGCAATCAGTTTTTTCTTAAGCTGTTTTCGTTCCTTTTTCTACGGTGCACTTTGTGCTTACTGCAATCAGTTTTTTCTTAAGCTGTTTTCGTTCTTTCTTCTACGGTGCACTTTGTGCTTCTTTACTTTGTCGCAGGGAAAGAGCTGGCAATTTATATTAATCGCATCGAAAACCAGGAAGACCTCATTCTGATCTCTGTTGGGCCTGCAGCTGTCCCACAGGTGCTCCGGGATGTTACGACCCCTAAAAGAAAATTCTTCACTTATATATTCTCTAGATCCCTTCAGCTTGGAACAATTTTTGAGTATCTTGATTTTGAGCCTGAAATCAAGCAGCTTAAGAATTGCTGGTAGTGTTTTGCTTCCTTCGCATTCGCGAGACGGTGCATTCTTAAAATTCCAGCGATAGACCCCCTAAATTCTTCTTAATAATCTTTTCAGCCACTTTTTTTTTTCAAGGCATTCCGGTGTTTCATTTACTTGTTCATCCACGTCGTACGATATTCACATAGAAACTTCGGCGTTTTCTATATAATATTTTGGACATTAGAACCAAATGTCGAAAACCAACGATCTTTTTTACAAGCAGATCTGGCGCTAACTTTATGCGCGCAGGGAATCACAAGGCGGAAAACAACGACGTATATAAAATACATGATATAAAATATGATATAAAAAAATTGGCTGTGCCTTAGCTAAAGTTAAGCCTGGCAATCTCGAAGCGAAAAGCGCTCGCTTCTTTTCAGCAAACTCCCAAACTACCAAGAAGCAATACAAATGATTTTTTTCAGCAACTAATAAGAGCAGAAATAGCAGTGGCATTATGGGAATAAGCACGGATAAAGGATTATCTTGCCCAGAACTTGACGTCCGTCTTACTATGAATCCTTTGCTTTGATGTAATTGCTGAGTGTCAACGCAAAATTGGTTTGAGCGTTACCGTCAGCAGTGGTATTTTTACGTAACTCTCCGAACGACGGTCTACACCTGAACTCACTGAACTATCCTGCCTATTTGGTTGAGCTTGCTATCGGTGCTTAACGAACGCTGTTAAGCAGCAGTCGCAGCCGAAATAACTACCTGACTGATGGATTCTTGCGCCGAACCGAGGATTACTTGTGCAAACCCTTCTTCAAACTAATTCTGCACGTGCTTAAACGAATTTTTTTTCTCGCGGCGTTTAAATTGATCCCCAAGCGATCCTGTACCCAACATTTGCAAGTCTGCAAAATCGCTAGACTGCCAGGCAGAAGCCACTGAGTGCGAAAGCCGGTCCTGCAAGTTGCAATTAGCTGAGACTTACAAACTCCGAGCAGAAGAAACTGCTCGCAAGAAGGCAAACAGAAAATGCAGCTTCGGCAGAGTCGATAAGCGGCGTAAAAAATAAACTAACAAAGGAGAAGGCAGCCGCGGCACAACGGGCCAACCCGAGCACTGCAGAAGGGAGGGAGGCTACGCGCAGCGACACGGGGGACACCGCGGTTCGCAGCGCGATGCATGCAAAGGAGGACAGTGCCCCTGTTTTTTTGCAGTGGAGGCAGTAAAGCCGCTTTGGCACGGCCGCCTACTTTGGCTTTGTGAATGAAAGGGAAAAGAAGAAGAGCGTGCCTGATTTACTTCGTTTCATCCAGGGGTCGTCGCGCGGAGACCGAGCGTGGTGCGTGGCGGTGCGAGCGTATACGCTATCTCTCTCCGTGCGGCCGCGTACGCTCGACACCGCCGCGGGCAATGCGTCCAAACGAGACAAACAAGCCTGCGGTGATGAGACCGCAGCCAGCGACGACGGTTATAGTCCCCGCCACGACTTTCACTCTCCCCGCTCCCCCATCTTTCCCGACCCCCTGCCGGCACTACACCCCTCTACCAACTTTTTTTATTATCGCTATTTCTCGCTTGCTCCTTCCTGCCTGATAAAATACACGCGCTTCGTGGCGGGGTCGGGGAAAGCGAGGAGGTAGGCTAAAGCGGGTCAGCCACGATGGACACGTCCGGCAACACCGCATTACTCTGTTACGCACTTCGCGCACTGCGCGCACTGCCGCCGCAGTGCGGACATAACTGCAGCGGTCTTTTTCTCTCCTTTTGTGACTTTTTTTTTTCGGGGGGGGGGGGGGGGGGGGGAGTGTTTCATGGCGCTTCTCTTTTCACGCTACTCCCTTCTTTAAGCCCTATCTGCGTTTCCTTCACCATTTAATGCACCAAGTTTAGCGCAGCAGCGTCTTGAGCACGAGGCGTTTCATCGGACGCGGATGCACGCAGTGCCTGCACAGGGGATAAGCCCTGAACCTGTTGCGGCGGTTTGCAAGCACGTTAAAGAGGAAGCTAACATATATGCTACTGCACACAAGTAGGACCGCCACTGCCTGCGCACGTCAGGCCCAAAGAAAAGGCGTTAGCGACCGTGGTCACGGATCAGAGAGGGAGGATGCGGATAAGGCCTAGGATCCCCAGCCAGAGAAAGAGCGCGCGCGAGCCCGTACAATGACTTCGCTCGGAACCGGCGCTTCCCCCGGTGCGAATGCGGCTGCGTGTGCTTGCGTTGCGACGGTATAAACATGAGACCAGAGAACCGTTTGCAGCAGCAGAAGCTGACACGGTGTGACACAAAGCGGCAAGCGCCATCACGAGGGGCCCTCGATGTAGCTACAGCGGCGCACCAAAAGGGAAGCCGCCGTCGAGGGTTGTGGGAGCGCTCCTCCCGCTGGCAGTAGGCTATACGACAGGAGGAGGGGCACCCAGAGGGAGAAGAAGCGGCGGTGGCAGCAGTGTCACGGCCGTTGGCGCAATGAGCCAGTCGGAGCGAGTGCACAGCCGGCGTAACATCACGAAGAAACAGCCGCGGGCAAGCAAGCAACAAGGAGCGGCGACAGCGAGCAATTCCCGGCCAGCTGCGCCGGCCGCGGCTGCCGGGAAGCAAGAAGAAGCGCGCAGCGAAGAAGCCTTCCTACTTAGGGCCTCGTTAAAGGTTCACTGGTCGAGCTTATCGGCAAGCAACTCGGCGAACGGCTTCTCAAGCGTGCGATACGCGCTCGCCTGTCTCTCGGCTACAATGTACGCGCGACGGTCCTCTCCCTCGCATCAGTCCCCGCGAGGCGGCTGCATGCCGGGATTTCGCGCTTAGTGTAACAAATGACGTCGTTCCTCAGCGGCAGCGGCGCGCCGGCGCGGCCGGGTCGGCGGCGTGTTGTCCGAGCCGGGCTCCCATTCAGTGTGCGTAATCGGCCGGAGTGTGCCAGAAACGCGCGGCTGTGTATAATTTACGACACACTGACAGGTTCCTTTTATCGGAAGCAACCTCCTTCTTTTGCTGCTATGAATAATGTATTGCTCTAGAGCGCGCCGAGATTTCTCCCGTCCCTCTTTTTATTTCAGCCACCACTGACGAGCCCCGCATGCTTGCGTCGAAAAAATGCAGGCAGCTGCGAAGAAAGTTCGCTATCAGAGCTCGGCGAACTATCTCAAGCAGTTTCTCCTTTGGCCGGTCCGTCTTCGTCTCCGCACGCTTTTGCTCCCCCGTCTCCTTTATGTGCTAGACAGACGGCGTGCGGCATATTAAGCACACTCGGTGGGGCATTATATCGCGTCCCCTTCTATAAGGTGCTTCCCCGGGCGTCTTCCCCGCGCATCCGTTGCCGCCGCGCGAAGGAAGGGAGGGGGGGGGGGGGGGGGCGAGAGAGCGCGGTGGTGTTGGATGGAGTCGCTGCAGATTGAAAACCCTTTTCGGGGCAGCATTTTTATGAACGGCGCCCCCACCCCCTATCCTTTACCTTCCTCCTTCATCCCTCCCTCGCTTTCCTCGTGAAAGGCGTTAAGGCTGGCGGCTGCTGCTGTAAAATACTTTCCATTGACCGCAGTCGACTGATCCTCGCTATCAGCGATAGCGACGAGCGGTACGGCGCACTAAAAGTGACTTCTTCTTAAGATATTTGAGAAAGCCTCGGGCAAAACGATACCTCTGAACTTAATCTGCTAATGCCTCGGCGGCTGAAACGTATATAACAATTACTGGGATACTGTGACCGCTTCACTCTAGGAACTTTAAGCGACGATTTAGCCGGATAAGGCGGAAAGTTTGAGAAAAGTATATGTATGTATGTATGTATGTATGTATGTATGTATGTATGTATGTATGTATGTATGTATGTATGTATGTATGTATCTATGTATGTATGTATGTATGTATGTATGTATGTATGTATGTATGTATGTATGTATGTATGTATGTATGTATGTATGTATGTATGTATGTATGTATGTATGTATGTATGTATGTATGTATGTATGTATGTATGTATGTATGTATGTATGTATGTATGTATGTATGTATGTGTGTGTAAGTATTTGATTTAACTTCTTAAATGCAATTTCCATACTTGATTTAATTCAATATTTTAAAAATAGAAAATGATGTAAATGTCTGCGTGAAATTTTAGTGACCTATCTTCCCATTACAAAAGTAATACAAATAAATAACTACCGCAGTACATTGCAGAAAACGCCAACAGCATCATGAAGAATTTCGTGTGTGGTTGCACTACATTATGAGCCCTGTGACTAATTACTGAGCGGTCAGTTTCGCCCTCACAATGTCTACGGCAAAAAAATAATAATGAAGTTCTTGCCTCCTCACTATCTTTGGTTGGAAATTTGAGGCTAATTATGTAGGCTGACTTTTTTGTTAGTTGTAGCGATCAAAAATAAGGAATAAAAACTCTGAAAATACCACTTCATGCTGAGGGCTCAACCCTGGCGCGATTCTGAGTAAGTCTCGCAGTTAGAGAAAAAGTTCGATCCAAAGTGAGTTATAGCTGGAGATCTTAAGCGGACATTTTGTAAGCGTCTGCCCGATTTCATCCGTAACTTGCTAGTGAATGCGCGGGTGAATGCATCACTGAGGATGCCACAAACGCCCTAGAAAACCACAATTTCGCGCGCTTCTCTAGGCTCAAATCCAGCAGCGCAATTGCACAAATAAACGGAAATGTGCAAATACAACAACGTTGTCTTAACCGACGTGGCAAGGGGGAAGTATACGCCAGCGTCCGCAGTCCAGAATGTGCGACAATTCCAATTGAAGTTCCGCACTCGATTCGGTTTCTGTGTTATTTGAGTCGTATTCGATTCGGTCATTTTGCTGTTCGATTTGTATTTGATTCGGCAACAAGGGTATTCCATCCGCAGTCGATTTCGTTTTGAGATAAAATGCTGTCAGCAAGCATCTATTGGTCCCTCTTGTCGTAATGGACTGATGCGCGTCATCAAAGTATTCAGTGGCGTTACATTTTGATCAAGTTCGAGAAATGTTCCAATCAGGATGTCATCAAAATATTCAGTGACGTTATATTTTGATGAAGTTCGAGAAATGTTCCAATCAGGATGTCAAAAAGGGAAACAAACGGCTGTATGAATGTCCATTTCTTTTGGTAGAACAATAAAACAGAAATATATTTTACTTAAGCAGTGTACGTGGCTTGTATTTCATGATTCTGGTTCATGCGAGTTGTGCGCTGATTTATAGGGCTGGCTGGTTCGCCAGTGGTTGTATTCTTTCATTATGTTTTTATATATCGTTCGAGGAATGTGAAAACTGGAAATTATGTTCCCGCATACCAAACATTTTCGAAAACTTTTTTCGTCCATGTTTCCTCCTATCGAATTACCGTACTTATTACGCGAGCACAGTAAGAAAGTGGCGATCTCAGCGTTATTCAGATAAATTTTCAAACTCCAATTCAGTGTAGCTATTTTAACATCCCACTCTTCAACAAGCCATTTTTTCATCATTTGTGATGATGGAGAAGCTTTATCGCGAGCATGCAACATACCAGCCGCTTCTTTCAACATACGCTGCAGTAGTATGTAGCGTGCAAAGAAACAAAGAAAGCTTACGTAGGCGGCGCGTTAAGAAAGGGTTTCCAAATCAACTAAAAATTGCTGTATCAAGCAGAACGCAGCCAAAAATTGTGCTTCTTTTTTTTATGCAGCGGTCAGCCCAGGTAATAAACCTAATTTTCGATGGAGTTTCTTACGTATTGTTACGACGGCAGATTTCGCAAGTGAGGCAACATTCTCATTTTATGCGCGCGCGCAGGCTTCTCCGGTCAAAAAGCACCCTCAGTTTATATTCGCCTAATTAAAAAAAAGGTCAAGAAAGGGGGAAATAAACTGGGAAAGAAAGCAAGCAAGAAACAAGAAGATATAAATGTATAAAAAAGAAAGGAGGAAAGAAAGAAAGAGAGAAGGAAGGAAGGAAGGAAGGAAAGAAAGAAAGAAAGAAAGAAGGAAAGAAAGAAAGAAGGAAGGAAGGAAGGAAAGAAAGAAAGAAAGAAATAAGGAAAGAAGGAAAGAAAGAAAGAAAGAAAGAAAGAAAGAAGGAAAGAAAGGAAGAAAGAAAGAAAGAAACTAAGGAAGAACCGGATCATAATCGAACCCAACTACAAGAAATTCGAACTATGGGCGCTGCACCGCTCCCTCAACACTGCAATGAATCCGTCGCTCCTGTCCGAGCAGCTCACGATGCTTCTGTTCGGAAGCCTCATTTTTCTAGCGTTCTTCGCTTCTTGCCTCGTCTAAGCGGTCAGGCGGGAGGAAGAGGACGGAAAGGCGGAGGGAGTGTACTTCTTCCCGAAGCTGCTCCTTCTCTCCGGCTGATTACGCCTTTATCGGAGACGCACGGCCGGCCCAACAAAAACGGCAGCACCCCGCACCGTCAACCGCACGGCCGCGGCCGGAGCTGGCTCGTTATACAGAGCCCGCGTCTGCGTCGAAAGGACGCTGTCCGCCCCAGGCTGGAGCGCCGTCGTCTTCTGCGGCGGCTGTGTGCGGGCGGCGTGCCGTACTTCATAGCGGGGTCCCAACGAGCGCACGACGAGGCGATGCAGGCGTCCGGATGTGGCGCGAGCGCGATCGCGCCGCCGGCTTCCGCCCGCAGCGCCTTAAAGGCTTCCTGGAAGCTCGGGCTTCCTCGCTCTCGGTGGCCTAATCGCGCTATCGCCGCACTGCATCGGAGACGCGCGCCTGCGCTCACGCCCGCCGGCTTCTGTTTGCCTAGCCGACAGTGAACCGCGATCCGCGGGCGCAGTATATAGGCTGCGCACCAACGGCGTTAAGCACCGCACTCCGAGGCTGTGCTCGGAGCGGACCGTAGTGATGCACGCCCTCTGACCCGCAACCCGTTCATATATAACTGTCTCCGCTGAAAATCCTTTCCCGTCGCAGCCACTGCGTCAACATATAACCCGGCCATCCGTTTATTGCGAGGGTTTACCGCCTCTGCGCATAGCAGCTCTGCATACAGTCGTGTGTCGTCCAGTCGGCGAAGCTGGCTTGCAAGCTGAAGCTTCACGTCTTTGACGGCTTCCACACAACGATGGGCGCCACTATACCGTTACCTACCTCATTTGCTGGGCGCGGAAAAGAGGCTGTAATTTTCTTTTTTCACTTCGTTGCAGCTGGTCAATTGAAAGTTATCGCAAAAAAAAAAAAGAGAACTGAAACGACAGCTACTATCTCGTCTTGAGACTACGCAAGAGAGCTTAGGAGGAAGAACAGGAGTCTGAGCGTGCGCGTCTCCTGTACACAGGCCACTCCTGCGTTCACTCGTACATTTTTGTCCTGATGTGAGAGGAGGTGCTGAGTGGCAGCGCATCGTCGATAACAATGACAATGACGAATCAGGCCGACCAATGCTGCGGACGGAAAGGTGCCTCCTTTGGTACATATGACTCGTCCACAGCTGTGAGTGCCCTGCGTATGCTAACGAGCGTGTGCGTACTATGAACATTGCATGCAGAAGCTCTGCCCAGTGCCCCTAACAATGGACAAAGTTTTAGGTCCCTTAGCCTGCTTTAGGCAACAGAGACTTGCAATGAACTTTCTTTTTACATATTTAAAAGACATTGGACATCTCGATAAGCTCTAAATTCACTTGCACGTTACCTTCATGCATTCTTCATGCAGTGAACTTCATCAGCCCATTTGTCGGACTATGCACTCCATCATTCCATAGGTCACATCAATACTCGCCATTGCATCCTTAGTACCCATTTCATGACCGCATTTTATCTTCGTTTTTTTTTTTGCACCTCTTCCACGCTGCTCTCCTTCAGTCTTTATCTCCCAAATTCCCCTCCCTACGCAGAGTAGCATGCCAGCGATATTGAAACGCCGGCAAAATTCTCTGTTTTTCATTAAAGAGTCTCTCTCTCTCTGAAGGCAAAAAGAAAAAATGAGAACAAATTAATGAAATTCAATTTGAGTGAAATGATGTGCAATTTTTGTGACATCGTGCGAAACAAAGAGGGCGCGCGTCAGAAACGGGCACTCAGGGATACCTCGTGCTAGAAGACTACCACAGCGCTTAAAGCGCTTCAGAACGAT
Organism: Amblyomma mixtum; assembly: GCF_055824585.1. NCBI lineage: Eukaryota > Metazoa > Arthropoda > Arachnida > Ixodida > Ixodidae > Amblyomma > Amblyomma mixtum. The sequence continues at coordinate 181,506,574 of NC_143014.1, forward strand.
TATATAGTTTACAGAAGAATGGCCTGAGGGGCGAGTTGGTGCATGATGAAATGAACGGCGGCGCAACAAGAAGAACACAACAAGAGAGGGGACACCACATGCGCACACTACCAACTGTTTTATTGCATGGAAAGGAGGCATATTTAAACATACAGCTCAGGCATGACACTAATCGCATTATCGCTCAGAACCAAACACGTGGAAAAGAAACAGCAACGTCAGGATAAAAGAAAAAGAAAAAAACCCTTAACCTCTGCAAAAAAAAAAAAAAAATTTGATAACAGAACTTTGAGCAGGCCATCTCGTAGCAAAAGCAGAGTCAAACAATCGTAGCAAAGGCAGAGTCAAACAAGAGAAGCAAAAGCAGTCAAAAAATAAAAAAATACAATCGTAGCAAAGGCAGAGTCAAATGTATTAAGCAAAAGCAGTCAGAACCCGAGAAACAACAAAACGGAAAGCAAAAAACAGTAACAAAGTTAACAACCCGCCTCTGTTGAACAGCGGCCGTCTGTTGTTCGTTTTAGGCGGGTTGTTAACTTTGTTACTGTTTTTTGCTTTGCGTTTTGTTGTTTCTCGGGTTCTGACTGCTTTTGCTTAATACATTTGACTCTGCCTTTGCTACGATTGTATTTTTTTATTTTTTGACTGCTTTTGCTTCTCTTGTTTGACTCTGCCTTTGCTACGATTGTTTGACTCTGCTTTTGCTACGAGATGGCCTGCTCAAAGTTCTGTTATCAAAATTTTTTTTTTGCAGAGGTTAAGGGTTTTTTTCTTTTTTCTTTTATCCTGATGTTGCTGTTTCTTTTCCACGTGTTTGGTTCTGAGCGATAAAGCGATTAGTGTCATGCCTGAGCTGTATGTTTAAATATGCCTCCTTTCCATGCAATAAAACAGTTGGTAGTGTGCGCATGTGGTGTCCCCTCTCTTGTTGTGTTCTTCTTGTTGCGCCGCCGTTCATTTCATATAGTTTACGCTCAAGAAAAAAACTGTTACGCATACTTGTGTGTAGCGTTCGAGCTGTTTTCAAATCCCTAAATTTAGTCTGCTTGCTGTTCGGCAGCACAACTGCGGGTGTAGGTGCCCCCTGTTTCGATTGACCATTTCATTACGGGGTCTAGTCGTGAACCGTATACGGAGTGGCCTGTGTAGCCTTCGCAATTAGGTTGCCCACTTGCAGTTCTCGGCTTGAACGTGACGCCTGGCGTCGTTGAAATTGAGTCAAATAAGGCCATGGGTGGAAGCTATCATCACATATTTCTTCCCTGCGAGTGGGCACTGGTTCTACGTTCAAGTACGCAGTAACATATGAGCCCGTGCAGTCGTAACCACCTTTCTTTCTTTGGGGTGAAGCGACCACCAAACGACTCTCTCAACAACCGCTACCCCGAAGGCAAATCCGGGTGAACGGCCAATATTTGAAGGTCTTCTGTGGGATTGTACCAGTGCGGTGCTCCAGTTTCGAGTAAGAGTTTATTTCATGTGCTTTCGCTTCTGGTTATTTTGTATCTAATGGCACTGTCCTCGTAACTGTGTACTTACTCTTACTACAGGCCTTTGCTTTCGGTCTCAGAAATTGTGAAGCGGAAACTGTAACTCGAGCAAGAAAACCAAGAGCTGAACTATGTACCAAGACTGATGTACTTCGATTGTCTTTTTTTTTTTCGAAAATAATTCGCGATTGGAACAAATTGCCTTCAAACACTGGTTGCATTATATCTAATGATGTTTTATTTTCTATGTTAAAATGACCATTTCAATTTTGTGGCATTACCCTCCCCCACTGTAATGCTAGTTGGCGCTGTGGATAAATAAATAAATAAATAAATAAATAAATAAATAAATAAATAAATAAATAAATAAATAAATAAATAAATAAATAAATAAATAAATAAATAAATAAATAAATAAATAAATAAATAAATAAATAAATAAATAAATAAATAAATAAATAAATAAATAAATAAGTTCGATGTTGGACGCCAGGGTATTTGTTAGATATGTCGAGCGCTAGTGAAGCATTGATGATGCTGTTAGATGCTGGTGATGAGAACCCGTGACATGAAGTGGGCATCGATTTAGATTTTGATGTGCTCATGACTATTTTCCACTTGGCGGACCGGTCAGCAGTACAGCTAAAACTTGTTTGCAGTTCGATGTGTTTAATGTTTTTAATTTCAAGATATGTTATGTAGTCGTCGGCTATAAGTTTAGGTGAGAATTTTCTTTTGCTAGACAATTGAGTAAATAATGTAGGCAATAATTAGCAAAATACTGTGCACTTGTGGTACCTCAGACGCCACCGGCATTGATGAAGAGCGAAGACAATTAGCGCAAACGAACAGATAACGATTACTTAAAAACACAATGTCCAGGCTCATGTCCAGCATTCTCGGAGGAAAATTTTGAAAATTGAAAGATTGTAAAATAGTAACATGAAAACATTGAAGGTCCATTCTTCTGATATGCAGCAAAATCTTTCTTTTCAAGTATTTCCATAGATCGCGTCGAACAGTTAAGACTGCCAAAAAGCAATGGGGATTGCTTCTGACGATAGCAAAAATGTTAATAGAAAAAAAAAATGCAAGACTGCCGTCGGGTGACCGGGGGATATATTGATTGCTATACCGAAATCTTACATTGTATGAAAAAATTGCGTTCATGAAAGGTTTCCCGTTCATAAATGCTTTTGTCCCGAATTTTTGGGTATGAGAACGTCAGGGCCGATGAGAAGTTGAGCTCTCTTATGGAGCTGCAGGCTATGGGACACTTTGTCGAAGGCCGACACTTTGTCGAAAACGACGTCGACTTCGGAACCCTGGTCAGTGAATTTCATTTGTAAAGGTTAATTGCTGTGTTGAACAGGAAAACAGCTTCTAGAAGCCGTTTTCTGCTGCCATCGACAAACGAGAATAATTCAAGAAAGCTTTCTAATTGAGAGAAAATGATGTGCTGCAGGAATTTTTAAAAAATGCTAGTAAATGTAATTGGGCGATAACTACAGGGTGAGTGCTTGTTACCAGATATGTATCCAGATAAGCACCAGATAAGCACTTTAGTCAATTTCCATTTGTGAGGGTTATCTCCAGTTTTAAATGATTGTTCAGGTAATTTAATAAGTGCACAGCAGGGAACTTTAGTGTTCTTCAAGCCCTAAACTTCAGTTCGGGTTTAATGATGTTAGGGTAGCGTGAGGAGAGTTTTAAATCTCCAATTATGCGGCTACTACCTCTGTAATTAAACCTTGCAGGATCTATAGAAAAAATAAAAAATAAAGCACAGCGAAAATTGTAGTCCAACGAGCGGCACGGTTCCGAAGCATCTAATTTCGGAATAATAATTCATTGGTTCTTTTTAGTCGTCTGGCTTGCTTCTATAGTTTTCTTTTTGTGCTTCTTGCTCTCATCGTGTATTGGTAGTGGTATTTTGGGCACTAAGAGACGCTCGCAAAAGATGTACTCGTTACAACCATGGTCCACAGTTCAAAGAGAATAGAATTGACTTTCTTTGAAACACAGCATGAAAAGTTTGCGTATGCATTGCTTATCACGATCTTTACATGCGCAGCATTCCTGGACTTCAGCAACTAGCGTCATCTGTTGGCCGCCAGTAGCGAACACCGCGTAACTCAATGAGGATAAATTAAACTTGTATTTTCAGAAAACTAGAGAGTCCTGAGAGTTCTTGCCTGAACATGGTGATTATCATGGCGGAATCTTTCTCTTCGCTGCAAAATGTGACCTATAAATTGCATCCTGCGTTCACACTGACAATTCCCGACGGCCATCGAAATTCAATGGGAAGCACCAAACATTTTCAATTCCCGCTTTGACTCTGAGTGTTCAGCTCCACGTGGCGCGTGGTGCAGCCGAGCAAACTACGAGAATTTTTACAGGTTTCCTGAACTTGAATACTAAAGAAAGCAAGTATGCAAAGTACTAAAGAAAGCGAAGAAAGTAAAGTATGCCAGCAGTATTTAGTGCTCATCGCTACTTAATGCCCCAAAAGCAGGCGTTCTCTTTTTTTCCGTTCTTCGTTCAATTACCAGCTCATATTCGTTCCAGTAACTGCAGGTAAGGTTCGTCATGATGATTTAAGACAACAACGTGACCTGACACCAGCCGTCGCCCTGTCTAGCGGTCCGAAGACCTTCTGTCCTTTGTCCCCCGCCATCCGTTCACGCTGGGCTGAAGGGCTCGAAATGACTACGGGCACAAACATGCCTTTCCTGGAAACCTTCGCTGTGTTTCTTTTCGGAAAGTTAACGCTAGGCGTAAGGCACAGGCTACGTGCATGCAATGATCACGTGTTCTGTCCGAGGTGTGTGGATTCCCCCGCCTGCGCCCTGCACCCCTCCTTCCGGTCACGCTCGGCTGTAGTGACGATTTTTGACTACTATTACTACGACGATGACGACAAACACGCTTTGCCCTAAATCCTTCGCATTAACAGCTAGCACTCTAGAAATCTTCATTCGCTTAGTGAAATGCAACAATCTAAGTCAGAAGTTTGTACAAATTTTCATTTAGTATGCAAAATATATGCAAAGTTATTGTTTCTTTTTTTTTTAGTGCGTAGCACTTCTGGCCGCAATCCAGGATTTCGCCAATGGCAGTACGAAGCCTGGGTCGGCTTGCACCTCTCCAGGTTTTGAGAAAAGGAAAGGCGCATAGCTAGTTCACTTTGTCGGTGGACACCTCAAGCACACCACGAGCCCCGACTGAAAGCTCAGTAACTAGGTGTTTTAGTCGACGTTCGTGGCGTGCTTGAGGAATCCACCGACAAAGTGAACTAGCTATGCGCCTTTCCTTTTCCCAAAACCGAGAGAGGTTTTACCCCGCGAATAAGATTAGACTGGGGATAAGACTGTCTTATTTGCTTCGTGGAAGCCGCCCCTGCTCTCTCTCTTATTGAGCTTGAAGCGCGAAGGAGACGGTGGCGCCGCCGCGTCGCGCATCTTAGCCAATGAGAAGGCGGAGCGACCTCATAGAACACCGTTGCGCTTTGCATCGCTTATAAAAGTATAGCAGGGGTAAGCAATGCTAGCGCACCCAATTCGCATTTGATGATTTGATTAACTACGCAAATCAGGTGCAATTTTTTTCTACGATTTCTGTTCCTTGTTATACATCCACATCTCGTTAAGGTAGACTAATATAAACGTTTGAGTCGATTTTCTTTTTTCAAGCCGCAGAAAAAAAAAAAACCTATTTTCGTCTCCGGCAGCCGCAACGAGAACGGAAAGGTTGTAACGGCAATGTTTGCGGTGCTCTGTATCCCTAGCCACTGTAAGACCTGGCGCTGGGTGCTGCACCTAGCGACGAAGCTGTCTGAATGGGATAGAAAGCTCAGAAGCAACCCTAACGCCTGTGTCTCCGCCTTCTTTTGGCAGGTTCGTTGTCACTAAACAGTGAAGAGCGCTTAACGCAGATTGCTTCGCGCTTAAGTTACCGCTGCTGTGGTTCAGTGAGTATGGCACCTCCTGACTGCTGAGCCTGTGGGTGCGGGATCAAATGCCGTCCGCGGCTACAGCATTTAGATAGAGGCGAAATGCAAAAGCACCCGCGAGCTGTGTGATTCCAGTGCAAGTTAAAGAACCCCAGGGGGTCAAAACTAATCCGGAGCCCTCAACTACGGCGTCTATTTCTCTTGCCGTTCTTTCCCCCTTCCTTCATACTTTCCCTCAAGGCGCTGCTGAACTGCCGACGGTAAGTGAGACGGTTACTGAGCCTTAGCTTTCCTCATAACCTTCCACTGCCTCCATCTCACTCCAGTTCGTTGCCTGTAGCCAGCAAAGTATACTTCGCCGCAACATGACACATTATGCAGAGAAGCAATCTCTGCAGGCAGGGTCAAAAAGTGTTGGAGTTGCCGCCTTGTCCGTCCGTTGAAAAATCGGCTACGGGGAACAGACGAAAGCATCGCAATACCTCAGGGAGTGTTTCATTCAACCATGTTCTCGTGTCCTTTGCGTTTGCTTTCTTCCGAGTACACCTGAGACGGACAATGTCATCAGACTTCTGTTGCTGTGTTGACGGGCTTACGAGTGCACAATGGTGATTTCCATCAGTGCTTCCTGCACTCCTACAACATGTCCTTGTCGTGATCCGGTAGGCATTACGAGGCGCGTAAAGACTAAAAGGTTGATAACACGGATAAATCTTTAAGAAAATGCTCATCGTGCTAGTCAGCTGACCCCTTACCGACTTCTTTCGTTGTTTCAAAAATAAATAGTTTGTCTTAAAGTCATTCGTAAAGTCACTTCAAGCATATAGCCGCGAAGTTTTGTAATCTGTGTTGGTCCATGCTCAAATCCACCGCCAAGTGCCGACGTTGTGAGACCTGGTAAGAGGCCTCAGCCGTGCTACCCGACACAAATGCTGCACACCGTGCACTGAATGTTGCAGCTAGCTGAGCCATGGTTTAGCAGACTCCAGAAAAGCAGAACAACTCTTTTCTCAGTCTTCTTACTTCTGTGTCTGAATGTATGGCTGAAAAATTCAAAAACTTCACAAACAGCAGTAATAAGATTACTCGAAATCGAAAAAAAAAAAAAAGGCTGGTGGGTTAGCAACGTTAAGTACGAAATATTGTGCGAAAGCACAGTGTTTTTTAGGTGGACACCACCGCCGTGTTCCTGAAAGCGCGATTGAGGTGTCCACTGACCCAGGGAGCCAGATATGAGTGTCTTCAACTTTTTCGGCGTAAGTGCCAATTTACCCAATGTACGCCGGCCCGCGGCCTATGCTCCAGTGCCGCGTTTCCGCAGCATTGTTGCCAACGCCAACACGTATTGCTCTAGTGCCGTGTTTCTGCCCCAGCGTTCAACATGCCAACGCATACAGCGCACATCTCTCTGTTACTACCGCCACATCGCTCAAAACGTGAATATTAGTTTGATAGTAGTATTAGTTGATTGGGAAGACGATGTGCAATGCACAGCGCGAGAGTGCGTTGCAGTTTAACAAGAGGAGTGTTCGGCTGCGGTGATAGCCCAGTGCTCTCGTGTAGTAGGCAGCGAAGCTGATCTGTTCGCGCCGCCCCGTGTTAGAATCCCAGCCACGGATATCTATTTGGTTTAGTTTTATTTATTTTTTTCACTCGGCACAAACCCATAAACATCACAAGGTCTTGCTTGGGGTTTGCCCATCGCAATAGTGCTTTTGCACGAATAGCAGTAGTACCGTACCTACATGATATCTTGCATAACTTAAGAAAGCTGGGAAAAAGGGCAGGGCATAGTTTTTTCAGCCCCCGTTCTTTTGTGATGCTTATGCAAGCGTATTAAAGCTGCCCACAACTCAATAACAGAGTGCCCAATAAATCATCAAAGCAACTTTGCCGCATGCCAATCCAGCATTGTTTATTAATGTGAAAGTATTAGATGGCTATGTTGACGCCGGAAGGGTCCACAAAATGTGTCGCCGGAAGTTGGTCCTCTGTGACGTCACAAGGTATGTGACGTCACCGGCCATATGACGTCATGAAACATTACAATAAAAATAAAAGAAAATTGTGGACTAGGTGGAAATTGAACACGCGCCGCCGGCGTGCGAGGTGACACGACGAGGTGACACGACAGACAAAATTTAGAGAGTGCTAATGTCACACCCGAGCCGAGCCACAATCGCTGCCACGAGCAGACAGGAGAGAGGATGAAAGATGGAAAGAGACGCGCGGCGCAAAAACGCGTTCGCCGAAGCGGTGATGCAGGTTTGAGCAACACATATCGCAGGTGCAGGCGAAATCCCAGCGATATCATCGCTGGTTGACCTCAATGTGGTGGCAGTATTCCCGAACACATTCACCGAAATTTTGAGCAACTGTTCGTCGTACAGCACTTCGGGTGGTGTCATAGCATTTGTTTTTGTATATAGCTTACATGTTTTAGTCAAGTTGAAGGCTAGCTTGTGGCAGGGGTTCGGACCGATGGCATATGTGCCTTCAGTTAACCGCTTTAAGGCGCGGCTGAGGTGTCCGCCGAGAGGTTGAGATTTGAGAGCTACTGCGCCCTTTCCTTTCCTAAAAACACACACTTTCGCATTCCTCCACGTAAGCAGACTTAAGTGCCCTCAGAATTTTTTCTTTACCTTTATTATGTGGGAACTGTTAAGAGGCTGTATAAACGGTGGACGAAGGGAGTGTCAGTATAACGTGAAACAAGCAGTTTCTGTATACTAGATCTACGGCTGCGCTCCTAAGTTCTATGACTGCAAGCAGTAAAGAAAAGCAAAGACGGGCTAACACGAGACGGTTGAAGCCTGCGAGATCAGGAAACTTAATGACAAATGTATTAGCATGTCGTCTGCTGCACTATCTTATAAGGAGCTCTTTTTCGTGAACGATGCGCACCTAAAAAGTTTATCCGGATGTCTGACGACACACATTGTATGCTCTCTGCTGCGCCAGAAAAAATTTTGGTGCAAACTACGAAGCAGCTGCGTGCCATCTTCATGGACTATTTCACTACCGTTACCAAGGTTTAGCCACTATCCATTGTTCGTTTTGCACTTTGTTGTTTTCGTTTTTCACCTCACTCCTCTCAGATTTTACACCCTGGCGTCTCGTTTTAATTCACCATTTTTCTCGGCCATTACACCGTGACCGGCATTGACGCGGCTGATCAGTTCACGCGTGGTTTTGTTTGAGCTCCTACCGAACAAACTCAGTCGATAATCAGGGCTGTGTGATCGTAGTCCTTCTTCAAGCTTTTCCCGTCTTCTTTGTGTGCTGCAACAGCAAAAAGAGCTATTTGATGCTTACGTATAATACAAACAAAGGTTGTTTGACAACAGTGGAAATATAACTTACGAATGAAGAAAATAGAAATAGTCTAAAGAACATCATTCTGAGGGTTACTGGTTATCACAGCTTATATTCTGGAGTCCAGTCCACTGGAGGTTACGTGGCACTGAAGGTCGGTGAGATAATTTCGGACCAATGTAGTGTCGGTGGCATGCCTTTTTATTGGATTTTCAGGCCCAGCAATGTGTACGAAGTACATGGAATGCTTACGATGATCGCGGCATAATGCGGAGGTTGGCTTCTGTTTTCTTTTTTTCAATCACTGCAGAGGCATGGTTCATGGAACTCACAAGGTTTCTAGTTGTTAATCAGGGTGTGGCAAATGCATGTTTATTCGACATGAACGCAATCTTAGCGCTTCAAGAGGTTAATGTGTGCAATATTGCCTCAAAAATTTGTGGACAACCTGTTTCTCCCTCTATGTTTTCGACGCGGCTGACCAATTCATCATCGTGCGCCAGGACAGCACCGGCTGGGCAAGGAGAAAATCTTCCTCATGGGGGAAGGGGAAGCAACGACGGGAGCGCCACCTCGAAGGTTACGCGGAGCTCCGCGTAGCCGGTGACAGCCTCTTCGGGATCCGGCCAGTGTTGCGAGCGGTTGCAGCCGCACGCTCTCGTCCCCTTCCACGGCAGGCGCACGGAGATCCGTCGTGCCTTGCCGCTGTACTTCTGGTTCCAGGCAGAGAAGCGAGCGCAGCAAACGCACGCTCTCGTCGCCTCGCCCAGCAAATGCTCGGGGATGGCTTTGCCCCAAGAATGCGGCGCGCACGGGAAAACCCGGCCGCCATTGTCGGCGCATACAAACGTTCGCGGCCGACGCCCCCGAAGTCGCACCTCAACCGGCAAGTAGAAAGCCCTTGTTACGTAGCCTTCTATTTCCGAGGAATGCCTCGTTGATGTTTTGTAGCTATGTGGCCCGCTGTGTGTATTAATTAGAAGTGTAGTAAATAGCATATGAGTGTTCATGCTTTGTCGTCCCAGCCTTTCTTCCCTCGAGAACGAACCCCTCCGTGGTTAGGGAGCGGACACGCTGCATCCGGCGGGGAGTGAGAGAGCGGAGCGGAAGGCTGCCCCCCCCCCCCCCCCTCGCCCCCTGCATATCCACAAATTATACAAGCAGACCAAAAGAAGCGATATTGGCTGGTAATTTCTCACATCAGATTTCGATCCAGATTTGTGGGCGGCCACAACTCTTGTTAACTTCCATGACTGACAAAAACTCTTTGGTCTCACTCGATCATCATATACTAATGTTAATACCAGTGCAAGAGTACAATATAAATATTTTAACAGATGCATAGGGATGCCTTTTAGGCCGCAGGAGAGTAAATGACGCATACTGAGAAGGCTACAGTCGATAATGTTTGCACCGGTAAGAGCTGCGCACGGCTCCTCGAAAGACGGCAAAGTACTCTTCCCGAAATAGAGGTCTTCAACCCCAATGAAAACTTACTGAAATTGCTCCACAAACGTGTTCGAAGCGTCTGCAATTATTTGCCGTGGCCATCAAGGAAACGTTTATTTTCCTTGCCTGCTCTCGATCGCCTTAATATGTTTCCAAATGTTTCCAAAAGTATTTTTGAATCTTTCGAAAAATTGGGTTCGATTGACGCAATGCAGTTCAAGCATTTGTGGTCGTGAAGCTTTTTGTAAACAGATCTGTACTTCAGTAATTGCATCGTGCATTCTGTCGAGCCGCCTGCTTCTTTATTGCGCATTTCTGTCGAAGTGCTCATTATAGCCCATCGCCAACCTAAGTTCTAAGGAAAGCCAAATTGGAACCCTAGTCGTTTCGAAACGAAAAGAGGTATGCATTTACGCTACTGGGAGAAAAACTTAAAAGTTCTTGAACCTGATCGTTCAGCCCAGTTAACGTTAATACAGTAGGGAGTCAAAAATTTAGAAGGTTGAGGAAGCTGACGCAGTCTCCATTGCCGAAGTCGTATTACGGATGGGTGGGTGTGAGGGAGGGGGAGGGAACAGTAGTTCTGCAAACTACTTTGACTGAAACTAACTCAACGTCACTCTGATAAAAAGCGTAATCATTCAAAGTTTATTTAATTAGCGCGCTTAGGAACAACCTTGGGATTCCAATACTGGTGGACAATGACGGTTCATATGCAACAAAAACGCAGGTATGGAACAAAGGTGAAAACAAACGAAACAAAACATGAAAACTGCACTAGAGCAGAGCGACGTATACGTTATAAAAAGGGCAAACAGAAAGCGACTGGAACAAGCACAATCAAGGAAACACCAGCAGGGTGCAGAGAAGGTGATCAAGAAACACAAAGCGCGCAACGTCTACAACGTAATAACGAGGAGAGAGCAGGAAAACGCCGGAAGCACGAGAGAAAGCGAGACAGAGGAGACTGTTGGGAAACAACTCGCATTTATTGAAGGAGAATCAGCGCCCCGCAATCGTACAACGCATGCAAAAACCTAAAAACCCCCAAAACGAGAGAAGTGTGGGTCACTTTGCCAGCGTTATCTCGCGCAAAAAAAAGGCAAACAAACAAGTACGGCATTATTAACAAGTTCGGCTAAAAAAAAAAAACGAAAAATACTTGTTACTCAGCTATGATGAGGGCAGATTCGCATCTGCCCTCATCATAGCTGCCATTCGCACTGCCTAGTTTTCTAGTTTAGTATTCTTTATACTAAGCTACCCTCCAGCATACGCCAACACGCGCGTTATAATTGTAACGGAAGCGGTTCACATAGAGAAAGCAAAAAAAAAAAATTCGCTGTGGCTTAGCTTGGTTAAGCCCGGTAATGCGAAAGCAATATCCGTACCTACGCCATGGTACAGCTGGTAGTGTAGCTGGTGGTGGTGCTTGTGGTTAGACTTGTGGTGATGCATCGGTTATACAATCCAATCCAATCCAATCCATTCCAATGCAATTCAGTCCAATTCAATCAAATCCAATACACTCCTATCCAATCCAATATAATCTACTCTAATCTAATGTAATCTAATCCAATCCAATCTAATCTAATCTAATCCAATCTAATCCATTCTAATGCAATCAAGGTCAAATGAAGGTCAATGGTGGTTACCGCCGCGGCACGATGGTGGTCACCGCCGCGGCACGGCAAAGGCGTGAAAGTGCAAGTAGTATTGCTTTCGCAATAATAAGTGAATGAAAAGCGCTAGAAACAGCGTGAACTTTCAAAGCTACGTGACAGTGTCGTCTGCAGCAATAACATACGCACCAAGTGTTTGTTCTTTTCTATTATTAGTTTGCTTCTGAGGCATCGATCAATTTCAGGTGGTAGGACGCCCCTATTTCTAATGGCACTCAAGGGCTGGCTGATCAGGCAACGTGAAATGTTTTATGTGATTTGCCGGGCCACAGCTGAACGACTTCGACCAGACTTCGATGGAGAGACGGCCACGGGGACCGTTAAGGGGGAAATGAATATCGATGTCATCTCATTAATGCAAGCGACTCTTCTCGCGTTCCCTTCCTCGAAGCAGTCTTCTCACTCGCCCAGTTCTCTTTTTCTTTCGCTCGGCTAAAGAACGCCATCTACTCCGGGACGAGGGAGCGCTGGCCGTCAGTGATTCAATAACAGGCTCAACTTAGCACTCAGCTACTCGACGAAATCCACTCCAAGTACATCACACCGAGCTGAAAAGTCGCGAGCAAAGTAGCACGCATACAGGGCTCAAGTTTTAATTTCATTCTCAGTTGCTCCGAGAGACGGGACACCACCGAAATTTTGTTCTCTACTTTCTTGAGTATTTGGACGAATTATTCGCCGCGTACTGGCACAAAGCACTCACGGCTATAGAGTTTAGAATCATGTTGTCTCCGCTTGCACAATATCCGGTTGGCAAAAGTGCTGACAATGCGCAGAGAAAATTCCCAGTGGCACTGGCCGTTTTGCTGGAAGGCGAAATTTCTTGCTTCGATGAGCGCCGAAGCAGTTGTCTCCGCTTCACTGCGAGATTGTTGCAATCCGCTATCCCCATCCAGCGCAGGAACAAAGTCAGACAAGGGAAACAATACGGCAAAGTATAGACGGAGTACAATAAAGTCTTACCTATCCAAAATAAAAGCAAGGGTCAGGCAAGTAATTGTTCTCTTTCGTGCGAATCGAGCCTGCGTTTTGCTGCCAGTTGCGAACGTTATGCATTACATGCGTGTGCTGAAGAAGGCTGTTGTAAATATAACCCCTGCTTTAACGTCTTTTTTTTTTCGTGCTCATGCATATCGCGCTCGTGCGCAGTTTAATGTTTTGCGCTTACCATATGCCTTCTTGTAATTACCCTCGGGGTCAGCCAGTAGGGTTTCAACGAGGTAAACAGTCTTTGTTCCTAAAATACCGGTCTTACGAGAGGAGTCTGGTATATTCGATTCTTGGTGAAATTTGCATGCCGCTCGGAGAACCGCGACGCACCTAATACGACGTGAAGGGTTGCGCGAGCTCGGTGAAAGGATTATGCCGGAACGTAGACGCTCCGCGCCGTATACCTGCAAGGCCGCTATTTCTCTCTGCCGCGCTTTTGTCTCGCGCGCCGCCTCCGGTTCACCTCCGCGGGAGCGAGAGACGAGACGCGTGTGGACGGCTCTCCACTTGGCGGCGTCTGTGCTTAGCTCCCGCCGCTAATTGGGGCATTAGTCCTGCCGCCTGGCGCTCCCAGCATTTCCGCTGCCTGCACGGGACCACTAAGAGTGACGCCGGAGCGCATGCGTCAGGCGGCACGCTCCCGGCGGTCGTTAACGGGTCTCTGATGGTGTTTTCTGCGCCGATCATCGCACCATGTTCCGCGGAGTGCCGTCGGCGCCAGGCAGTGGGGATTACATAACTAGACGACCGTGGCAGTCCGAAGGGACGCAAGCACGAGAATATGTGCATGCTTCCATTAGGTCACCAGCCTGGTTAATGTGACCGCTGCTGCAGCGCGCAGAGAAGAGAGGTGGCGTCGCCTTTATTGCAGTTTTAAATATGTATGTTCGCACCTCCGGCGGCTTACGTTAAGGAGGCAGAAAGAGAGACGTTTATTTCAAACGAAGAAGGAGAGATGAGACGTACACGCGATTTAAAATTTTGTCTCTAGTTTACTTTCCGATTCAAAGACTACCCGCCTTTATGTCGACACAGGTGATAAAGCTTTATTTCAGTAAAGTATTGACATGTTCTACTTCGATTGCGCTCTAAAGCTGCTCAATAAAGTTCGTGTGCACGCCTATGTTTCCCAGCAATGTTTGCACGAAGTTCAGCCCGATCTTTTATTTAAATTATTCTCTTTAGCATCTGATTTCTCGAGCTTCTCGGGCGAATGTTGTCCAGCCAGACTCATTAAGGGCAATTTTGCGCGACTCCTCACGGCGGCGAGATTGCGTCCAAGGGAAGGCAGCACTTTCCTGGAAGACATCGCGCGTTTCCAAGCAAGCATCCTTCAAAAGGTCGCCTCTCTCTCTATCGCGCTGTCATGTAGACACAATCTTCTTCGGACGTTTTCATCTACCGGGCTTTGTTCCGACCCACGAAGTAGTTTCGAACTCAAAGACGCTACAAAGATGTAATACGTTCCTTCGTCTACGGCGTGGCAATCTCAGCCCTTCATTTCCTTTCGGTCTGTCAATACGAGGAACTGGAGGCTTCTCGGACGCTGTTTCATCGCTGACCGTAAGACTGACATCCGTTTTCGAGGCAGCGCGTGCAGCAAATTGCGGAGGAATCGGACTGCCCTTTGTTGTGTATTTGCTCAGTGCCGAAAAGGAAAAAAGAAGAAAAGGGAGAGGCTGTTGTCTGTGAGTTGGGTTCTTGTTGAGATGGTGGCTCTCCTATTCCTTGTAAACCTAAGCATCGCTTCACTCTTTTAATATCGAGGAGCGCGAAGTGTTCGAGAGAGGTGTTAAGACTCTCGAAGATTATGTTGAGTTGTTTTGGTTCTTTGAGAGAGAGAGAGAAAAACTTTATCATGGCAAGTGTGTTTAGACCCCCCTTGGGTCCCTGGACCACCGCACGGTCCCACTCTACGTCGTAACGTTCATGCGGTGTTTGTCCATGACGTCGGCACCCCGAAGCACCGCAGCAAGCTGCGATGGCGAAATTGAACCCAACACTTATCCTGAGCCGCCGCGGTGGCTCAGTGGTTATGGTGCTCGGCTGCTGACCCGAAAGACACGGGTTCGATCCCGGCCGCGGCGGTTGAATTTCTTTGGAGGAGAAATTCTAGAGGCCCGTGTACTGTGCGATGTCAGGGCACCTTAAAGAACCCCAGGTGGTCGAAATTTCCGGAGACCTTCACTACGGCGTCTCTCATAGCCTTAGTCGCTTTGGGACGTTAAACCCCATAAACCAATAACCAACTTATCCTGATAGTGCCATTTTGCGGTGTGGTCTTTGCGAGGATATTTCATCTACTGACGCCTCCAATCAAAATATTTCTGCAGTATTGAGTATAAGTGGCAGTGAAGCGCCATATTACGTTTAGTTCGAGTCTCCTTTCTAGATACTTTCATACAATACCGCCTATATTTACTCCACACGATTAATGCCTTTAGTAGCTCTTCTGTTAATCAGTTTTCCTTCGTTTGCTGTCCATGTCATGTCATCGCTCTGACAGTAGAGTGGAGACCATGAGAGCCGAAAGCATCGTCTTATATCCTTTCACAGACTTCCAACAAATGCTATTACCCGCAAACTGACTGCTAAGCCAGATTTGTTATTTAAGACTGAGTTGGTTTGGTGGCAACTGACTTCCTGTTCTCATATTAATAAGTAGTATTATGGCATTCCACTGAGTGAACTCAATAAAGTTTACTTTTTTTTTTGTCGAGCCTTAACAGACTCACAAAAACTCAGTGTGTAATAAATTGTGATAAAGTACACTGTTGTGAGGCCACTCATATTTCTCTGGTTGTTGTGTCCGTGCAGGATGCATGCTGGATAAAAAAGGGAAATGCCTACAGCCGCTCATGAATGCGCCGAAGTTTTCAGCCTTGATTATGACACATTCTTTTCCCCTCTGCGACATATCTATGGCATGACGTGTCGGAAGCGAAACAGGAGGTACACTCTCACAGCAGCCAGGCATAACAGTCGTACTGATCGTGTTTCACACAATTCGCGAGTCTGTTTTAATTTTTCGATCTTACGTCCGGCGCCTAATATACAATTACGGAACCTCGCCTACTGTTCAAAACACCAGAAGACGTCAGTTAATCTTCTCTCTCTCATTTCTTTTTCCTTCTTTTCCCTTTTTTTTTACTGGTAAGGATATTGCAATAGCTTTCAGGCTATTGAAGAAGCTAAGCAAAATAGCAACACAGAATAAAAAAAAAAAACACGATCGTTCGTACTGTCCGTTCCTCCTCCGTCTTTCTTAGCGCTTAACTCTTTGGTTATGCTGAGACCAATGACCCATAGCCGTCAATTCTGGACAAAAGCATTTTTGTGCGGGACACCGCCTGTGAACGAAATTTTTTCATATAATGCAAGATTTCACTATAACAATCAGAATATCCGCAGTTCACCTAACGGCAGTTTTGCATTTTTTTATTAACGTTTTTGCTATCTCAAAAGAGTAGACCATTGGTTTTTTATGCTGATGGGTGCGATCGATGGAAGTCGATCAGGAAGATTTTAACAGGAAGATTTTGCTACATATCAGAAGAATAGACCATTACCTTCAATATTTCCATAAGAGTATCTTACAATTTTCTAATTTTCACACTTTTTGACTCAGAATGTTGGACATGGTCCTACTGCACTTAAAGTGACTGACTGCACTCTACATCGAGAGTCACTTATTCGCTTCGCGGCAGCCCTGAGGAGGCTTTGAAGTCTTCGTACACAATGCTTTCTGTTTTTCGAATGCCTATGCGAGGAAAGACATTTTTATTTTTGTCAAACTGGGCAAATTTGTCAGAAGCGCCTAAAAAATCTAAAAAGCATTATTTCATCAATAGCTCTCAAATGCTCAATTTCAGAGCTTATTAATTTGAAAGTTCACATAGCTAACAGCTAACATAGCTAACACTTAGCATAATATAACACAACACAACACAACACAGCACAACACAACACAACACAACACAACACAACACAACACAACACAACACAACACAACACAACACAACACAACACAACACAACACAACACAACACAACACGACACAACACAACACAACACAACACAACACAACACAACACAACACAACACAACACAACACATCACAACACAACACAACACAACACAACATAACATAACACATAGCTAACACAGCTTCACGTACCGTCTAAGCCCCTCCATAACTAGTTTTAACCTATGGAGTGGCAAGAAGGTTTGGGGAACACGTTGAAATCGCACCGAAACCAGTGCTGCTTGGCTGCTCTGTGCCTCACAGAAAGGTGATTAAATAAGGCACTTTTCGGAAACAAGTAACAAGTGAGCCCCGTGATCGCCGAGGTTGCGCGTCAGGACCGCGAGTCCACGTAGTATTGAATGGAAACACGTCTTTATTAAAATCCCTCACGCGCACATTGTCAGAGGCATCTATGCGGGCATGTGGCACCACTCAACATGTTAGCTGCAGTGCTACCACGAACCCTGGCTTATTTTGTCGTGTTGCTTACAGCCATCGACTTCCTGAAACGAAACAAGTGATCGCTGCATTTCGCCCATAGATTGTGAAATTCTTGCCTGCAAGCCGCGTGCGGCTGACGAAAACGGCGAGAAAAACTAAACGTGTCCGAAATTGAGCAATCGCAGTCGCCACCGCCATTTCACCACTTCAGACGTCCGGTAACTTTTCATTTTGACGTCCGTGCAAACTGCAAAGCGCTTTGTCACGGGAGGAGGCGCTCTGAGAGCCTCTGACAAAAAATACAAAAAGCGCTAAACGGGGCTTCTCGTAAGTCGCGATTCCCATCAAACGTGCTCTTTGTCTTTCCGGGGAACGACACAGATGCTGGCCGCTCCCAAACACCCCAGAACGAAGCACAACGACGAAAGCAGATTATAAATATATATATATATATATATAGAACCACGCCGAGCACAATGGAGGTAATAAATGTCTTCACCTGTGAGCCCTCGAGACCTTGCTTAGCCAGGCGGCCATGGATTCGGAGTGCTCCCGGCGGCGTTGGGGGCGTTGAAACAAAGAAAAAAGAAAACAAGCGGACCGCCGGCTTTCAGGTGCCGTTCGGCCAAGATGTGAGCCCCGTCCCTTCTCTACTTTCGTCGATTTGTCTCGAAATTCCGTTTGTCGAGTGAAAACGAACAAATAATGGAACCAGAAAGTCGCGCGACAAAAAGGTTTGTTTGCAACGCTATGGGGGAGCAGAGAAAAGTAAAGGCCACAGAAGAAAGCCCCAGTGCCTCGTGCGTCGGCCGTAATGAAAGCGCCACCGACGCCTTAAGGAGGAGACACCGCGCAACGCAGACAACAGTGGGCGCCCGCAGTGGCACCGCACGAAGCATCGCGCAGCTGTGTCCTTGTCGAGAACAAGTCAAAGTTTCGAGTGGTGATTTGAAGTCGCGCGTTAGTCGCCCCATATATCCTTCTACCGTCGATGTTTTTCCTCCTGCCGTTCAGAGAGCGGACGGGGTCGTCTCGGTGTCGTATTTAGGCCCTCTGGGGGTTCTCGTTCACCATCGCTATCTCCGCAGAGCGTCGATACTGCTCATCGAGATGCGGTCCCGCGCCATCGCCATTGCCTCGAGAGAGCCGCGGCACTGGGTACGCGCAGCGACGGAGAACGTGCTGTACACGTTGGCTCGCGCAGCTTCTTTGCGGCGTTTTACTGGCAACGACCAATTTACAGGGACTTCCTTTGGGACGGAAAACTCGGTCGTCGTCACCGTTGTCCGCTGCCTCATGCGGACGAGTACAAGCGGGGCTTCCGAAAAGGGTGTGGCTGAAGGATCACAAGCGGTGTGCTGCAAACATCGCCCCGAGAGCTCAGAGAGCATGCTAGTTCATGGGAGAGGAGGCAGGAGCGCCAGTGGGAGAGAGTACAAATGTCTTCAAGTATGCAAGCGAGGTGCGCAAAGAAGGGAACGGCTGGTAGTGCGGCACAGCGTTCTTGAATACACTTAGTATGTTTGAACACTTGGCACGCAGGGGGCATGGGCTGGCATGCCGTGTTGACGTCGTATCGGCGGAAATCAGCGCACAGGTCGACTCTGGCGTAGAGCGTTCGCTCGCTGATTAAGCGCAAATGTGCCGAGGCAAGCTTGACAAGCACGACGACGAAACAGGTTAGCCGAGCCGTCACCAGAACATCTGTTGGCAAGTAGGGTGTGAAATCCTCATAGTTTTCAGCATCGTGAAATCGTTGCGGAGGCTTCCATATACAGGGGGTGCAGGACGCTGGGGTGCGACCTGCTGTATGGGGTACGGAACTGCTGTATTCTGCGCATGGATGCCGAATGTCGCCTAAAGAATCGCTGCTGTCACCGTGCATGACTGAGTGTACTTGATATGTACGTTAAAGCTCTGCCCTCATGTGAAAAGGCATCCCTCACATATTTAAGCAATAAATGAGCAAATAAATAATCAAGTTATGTCAACTCTCTTGCGTCCAGAAACAATTGCATGAGAAAGAATGAAAATGAGAATTTCATGAATAAGTGTGTCCAACATTTTTGTCCAAAAATTTTGAATATTGGAATATTGTAATGTATTGGTATGGAAATATTGAAGATAATGTTCTATTCTTCCGATAGGTAGCAACATTTTTCTTTGCGAGTGTTTCCATTGCTTGCATCGAGCAGTTCAGGCTTCCGTTTGAGAAGCACTCTTGACGATAGCAAAAATGTTAACAGCAAAAAAATTCAAGCCTGCCAATGAAAGATCTGCGGATATAATGACTGCTACAGTGAAATCCTAGAAAATCTGAGAAAAAAATTCATTCATAAACCGGTTCCTGTTCAAAAATCCTTTCGTCCACAGTTGTTGGGTATGAAGCGCGGTGCTTTCAGTGATGGCGCTTTGGACCTCTCTAGTCCTCGCACCTTTGATTCATGGTACGATTACAGGCAATGAGACAGACATTCAGTAGGTCTCATGGAGGAGCGAGCGGCTTTTCTCACCTCCTAAAGAGTTTATAATTTTGTCTTCCGAGTCTGTGAGCGGTGGGTGAGAGGCTTTCTGTCCTAGAAGCATGACCCCAGCTCAGATTTTCTAAGATTTCTCTGTAGCAAGGACGCCGCGAGACCGCTAGTTAAGCTCGTGCTGTTTCGTTGACGAAAACGTGCTTAGTGCGCAGACAGCAGCACTTGCCGCTTCTTTCCACGAATGCACGCGAGGAGCCTAAAGCAGCTCGGACCTAAAAAAAAGCGCGACAGAGGGGCTGCTCGTGCTGAAGCATATAGGCACCGCCAAGCGAACTCCTACAGAAAAAAAAAATGGTGGCGCTCCTATAATCGGATAGAGCTCAAGAAAGAAGCGGCAGTCCGGAGGACTGTCGTGATGAGGACATCGTGGTTAATCTCATTTCACGGAAACACCTTCAGCCACTTGCGAAGCCACGATAGCGGATTGACCGCGACGTCATGACAGACGGTCGACGCCATTGCCTGGAACGCCTCCTTTGAGGGGTGTCTACCGCTTCCTTCTTGAGTTGTAACCGCCGATAGTCGATGAGTTGCAAGTTAGTGGCTAACAATACCAGAAAGGAGCAGTCAAACTCTGTTCATTATTCATTATAGTGTATCCTGCAAGCAGTATCCTGTAAGCAGCTCATAACGTGTCTCATGTCTAAATATGGCATCTTCATTTCTGGAGGGCTAGTCTGTGGAATGCCACTGCTGTCTTCTAGTGCTTTGAGAGTGATTAGTGTGATTCGGAGGTTCTTACTGATCACGGACTTTGCCCATTCTACATTTCTGAGCGTTTTAGCTGCAGAGGTCCCCTCACTATGCACATATCGCTTTCATCATCGCTGCGGCTATCCCTGAACCGGCAGTCCGAAAGTATACCTTCTGTGTTTAAATTAAGAAATAGTTCCACAAACGTCAACGGATTGTTTCAATACCTTCCAGGATGCATGTCCAAGCCGACAGCCAAGCTAGATGCAAATGCGCTCACCCGGACTTTCTGTGTTTTCGAATGCGACGCTGACACTGCACATACTGTCGTATATCAGCGGTGTTCTACCGATAAAACGGGATATACGAGAGTGATGACTCGGGCATGCACACTGGGCTTACCTTTAGCAAACTAAGGTAGGCCTGCGATGGGACGTTGCAGGCGACTATCACAAGTGGACACATAATAATCGCTTTATCGAGAACTTTTGCCACTTTTAAGCAAGGCTTGTTTGCACTCCTTCTTCTAACTTTATCTCCCTTTCTCATTGTGCCTAATGGCAAACACCTTGAATAAAAAAAAACTGTCAAATGAGGTGGAAGCTCAGATGCCACAAATACTAATTTGGCCACCTTCCTACTTTCCTAACACTCTTCCAACTGTGACTCGTACTGCAACTTTATGAGACACTAACAAACCTTTCACTTTGATTACTTTGGCTACTGCATGCGGTGGCTCAATGGTGTTCGCCACGCTTCTGTTTAGTGGTATACAGGGCGGCAGGTAAGTAAAAGTTTGTAGCGAGAACGAGGACAAAGAGACAAACGGAAGACACATACAGGACGTAGTGTCTGTCGTCATGAACAATCTAGTCCTCCCAAATGCTTTGGCTGAGCGTAGAGGGCGTACTTCTCGGCAAGAGAGGGACAAAGGGCCTGAAAGGGGAGGCACAACGTTCGGGCGCTGCACGCCTGTCTGCAGGGACGCGAAAACAGTGGAGAACGAACACAGGCGCATGCTCACGTAATAAACATAGAAAACGACCACACCGAGATTCAGCGGTAAAAATAATTGCGTCCTGCTGTTTTTGCCAACAGGAAGAAAACCTGCTTTGTCGTCGAGTTTTCCCCCAGCGCTACATCCAAACTTACCGCGGCTTTTATGTTGGCTTTATTCGTCCTTGTTTAAAGAGAAACAGGATGGTTTTACCGCTTGCTGCAACTACGCTATATTTTTTTGATTTTCTTAACCGCTCCCGTTTTGCTGTAAGAAAATTTTAATTCGGGAAATAATGAATTCCGAAAGCAGTTTTAAGAACAGGCGACTTGTTATACTTCAGATAACTCTCTGTGAAATACGCTTACAAGTGGTAACACGTCGCGATCTCGCGAAAGGAGGTTCATGATCGCGCACTTATTCCTCGGCTTTAAAGGCTCTCTTCGCACGCTCATTTCTCGAATGAAAATTCTGTCCAGTGCTTGAAGCGATGCCAGCATTTGCAGTGACTCCGTATTCCTGCCTAATGCCCTGGCCGTGGGTGTACCGCTTATTGCGGTGACACAAGGAAGCACAATTTCAAGCGAACCATGCATTCGCATCGCAAAAAGAGGAGGCACACACAGCATGTCGGCAATATGTTTAATGCGACAGCGCCGCAACGCAGGCAAGGCAAAGAAAGGAATTCATGAGGCCACCTATTTTATAATAGCTACGGCCAACTAAGACTAAAACGCAGCACTCGTGGAGGAGAAGGCCTTGTCTCGCCAGCTGTAAATAGTTTTCCAGTGGGTCTTTGGTTATCGAGCTCCTGGCTCCGCTTGCCTTATGAAAACTGACGGTTCGCGTGTTTGGTGTAGCGCTCGAGCGAAACCGCGACACAGTGTTTCGTGGGTGAAAGCTGAGGCTGCCTCCGCGGGTCCAAGCAAACGCGGCTGCCCAGCCTCTCTCCTTCGGATAGGCGTTGTAAATCAGTCTTTGCACTCTTCTCCATCTTGGACAAACAGGTGACGGCGGCTTACGTCGGCAGCACTTCGATGTAACCTGTGGGAGCGAAAATGGCAGAAAAAAAAAGTGGTCCACTAGATTCACTCTTAGTGCAACAAATGCACAACTCTGTTTCACACGTATTCTGTTTCAGGTCGAGCAAGGAAAAAAAAAAATACAGGAACACGGTTATTTAAAAAAGTATCAACTAAACCACCACCACTACTACTACTACTATACTACTTCTATAGTACGTGAAACAACAGTCTGCACGCCAAGTACTGCAATCTACGGCAATACTAAAACTTGATTTTTAGCAAACGGTGAATCGCGCCTTCGAATTTTTTTGGTAACACTGGCTTTAATTACAGCAGTATTTCGGAAGTAAGAGTTTCATTATAATAACAATGATAACTGCGCCTCCCGTCCAACTTTTGAGTCATTTTACTAGTTTGGAAGACAAGTTAAGGGTAACTAGCAAGAAACGCAACTGCGAATGAAGGGCTTGTCTTTAGTAATGTTCTTTGAAAGTTCATATTGTGATAACGGCGATGCAAGGCGACAAAGGTACAGCGCAAAGGAGACAGTGGATGTGGTCATACATGATCGTACATGATATAACCACACACGGTCATTCCTATAATGAACCAATAAAGAAAACAGCAGCTCTCCTAGCCCTATTGCGTAACGAATGTTTTTATGGACGGGACCAAGGTACACAATAGCATTAGTACCTACAACCAGGAGCCGGGAAATTACTAAGCGAAAAAGCCCTCCATTTATTTGAGATTGTAGCATATTCTCGGCGAGGGAATTAGTAACGAGGAACAGGGTCTCAAAAAGTGGCGCGCCACAATTGTCTGAACGTAAAGTGTGGCATTATTCAAAATCAATAGTGAGCCCTCCATGGAACAGTGTGCTTATCTCTGAATATAACACACTGCAGCCCTGACATGCATTCTGTGCATATCTCGAGCTTCGGACTAAAGCGCGCTAAGGTCTTCCAAGAGTTCTACGAGTACTGCCATTTTGTGCTTTCAAGGAAATTACAATAAAATTGATGCGGTGTCCTTCGCAAGGCGTCCACTTTGAGGTACTGAGCCCCTGCACGCCTTTAACCATTCGCTGAAATAAAGGCAGGCCTGAAATACTGGGATTCTCCTGCGTAAGATCTCAGTGAACCCGGTGGCAGCTCCAACATTTTGTTCCGTCTCTCCTGCTGCACACACTTCATTCACAGCGTCAGCCGCTTGTTTTATTACTTTCGCCAAACTTCGTCCCGCCGGAGATATTGCGATTAGTGCCACCGCCGGAGCCCAAT
Source organism: Amblyomma mixtum (assembly GCF_055824585.1). Lineage (NCBI taxonomy): Eukaryota > Metazoa > Arthropoda > Arachnida > Ixodida > Ixodidae > Amblyomma > Amblyomma mixtum. The sequence continues at coordinate 181,530,458 of NC_143014.1, forward strand.
CTCAAGTCAGTACCCGAGTCGCGCGAGCGATTTCTCTTACGTGGCTTATATCGGGCCGCATTTTGATTTCATTGCCTCGAGACGACTTAGTTTCTCTAGGGCCGCTCGAGCGTCGCCCTGGCGCCCGGAACGCTACCGGATGTGCCTTTGCTTCCCGGCGGGCGCGCTTTGGAAAGGAATTTCAGCGAAGCGCGTCAATTAGAGCGAATCGATTCGCAGCACCTGTCGCGCGGGCTTAATTATTAAGCCCAATGAGTTTTCTCTTCCCGCGGCTGAACTGGACCGTGCTTCTCCATGCTAATGGGGGTGCGAGCCGAAGGGCTCGCGCTGCGAGTGCCGGCCTTCTTTCAGGCGCTTCTCTTTCTTTTTTTTTATTCCCTTAACTTTTCACGCTCTTCGCTGCCCTTTCCTCGTGAAAAGGTAAGCGGGGCGGCTACGGCTTGCGCCCAAGATCTGTCTGCAGCGACGCGCGCAGTGAGGCGCTCTTGCGGAACAATTAGGCACCTTCGCATCTGTCGCCTCTTTTCTCAGCCTGACGCTGTCAGCGTGTGCCGCGCTGCTCAGTGGGCTCGCGGACGAATTGAGTGCGAAGCAAAGGCGAGTGTCGCGAGTAAGAAAGATGCGGGGACGAGCTGGAGGAGGATGTCGCGGGCTGGTCTGAATTGCCGCGACTGTGCTTTCGCGCAGACATCAGGGCTTCCCCAATTAACAGCCTCACGCGCTATTGCCACACACAGAACAAAGTTGCGTGAGGGCTTTTCTTTAAATTGTTTTCGCTCTTTCTGGCAAGCCTTGGTATTTGTTATAGGGTAGCCGGTGCCTCTTGCGTACTTCTCTCTTTATTTTGCTTTGCGTTTAAAAATAAAAAACAAAAAACAAAAAACTACGTTTACGCGAAGTTGAATTTCGGCTAGTGATTATGTCTTCCAGTCGCGTCCTCTATGTAAATATGTCAGATGCTCAGATGCTTTAAAAGCGGCAGCAAAATGCCCCGTGATAATAACTTGGAGAAATGAAACTACGTGCCCCCCTTCACCCTTCAGGCCACGCGTAGCGTAACGAATCCAGGCGTCCATACCATCAGCTCTAAAATCACGGCTGTAATGGTACCATTACGAAGATATTAAACGCTGACAGTAGTTTGGTTGTGGCCAATGGCATCATTTCTTTTTTACGCGAATGATGTTCACACACAATTATTTACCAGCTGCGGCACTAAACGAAGTGATATGATGCCGGTAATTAGTAATTAGCGCAATTTAATATCGACTATTAGACGCCGTGAAATCTCGTCGATCATCATAAGGACGACTGGCTGAAGTGTGGGGCAAGCAACCATAGAGCACAAGGGCGCAGAACGCGCAGAATAACCGAAGTTTATGGGTGACTCTCACAGTAAGTGTAGGAAAGTGGCGGGAGTGGCCGGTCCCTTCTACGCAGTGCATTCCTTGGTTTTTCTTTGTTAAAAAAGAATGAATACTTGTGCCTTCTAGTAAACATTTTCTCAGTCATGAATGGTGCGGTACGATGCGTATTTCGGAAGTCTGAATGTTACTACGGCATACAAAGTGCTGCAGTACCGCGAACACACAGGCAAACAAATGTAGCGTCGGA